>NC_040016.1:4739769-5060351 GCF_000972845.2 Larimichthys crocea | reverse complement strand
AACAAAAGATTGTTTATGTCATGTGATCTGGATACACAACAAACTGGAGGACACCGCAACCAGGTTGGAATTTTTCACTTGTTTCACTTGGGGTCAGTAAGAGCCCATCTGTCTCAAATATACAGTTGATGACTGTGAGACTGTTACTTTACAGTGTATGCCATGTTTGCATATTGCCTTAGCAGATAGATTTGTTGTTGTTTTTAGCCTTACAGTGCATTATTTCTGTGTTTGCATCCAAATGAAACACCCCAGACCTTCCTGGCATCTGAACTTCAGAACTAACAGTTTTTTTTAGCTGCGTAGCCGTATATAGATACAGAAACCACAAACAAAGTTTCCTGTTCTTTTAATATCTTATTGGTCTTTATACTGCCCTTATAATGTATAGAGGGGAATTAATAAATCAGAGTATTTTATGTACTCATTAGGACACTCACAGCTGTTTTCTCCTGATATCATTACCCGCTTCCTTTCTATGTGCCAGACGTCAGACAGTGACTTCCCCTGGCCCACCACAAGCAAACAAATCTGCTGTCAGTGTGACAGCAGCCTATGTCAGAGAAAGGCAAAGTGAAAGGTCTGTCAGGGCCAGTCAAATTATTTCTCCTGTCCTGATGCACTTTCTGACAGATAAGCTGTCCTTACAAACCCCCCCTTCAACTCACCTTTGTCCCCACCGTCTCCGTGGAAACACTTGGAAAAAACGTGATTGATAGAAAAGCGCAGGCAGAAGAATAATGTCAGCACTTGTTGCTTGGCAGAGGTCTCCATAAGTGGCACAGTTAACATGGGTCCTCCATCCATCTCGGAGAGACACCAGACATCACACAGGTCTCCAAGCAAATGTCACAGGAGTCAGTCTTCCTTGTATTTCCATTGTGCACAGTGTTATGGAGTTCAGCCAATTGCTGACAGACAATCGGTGAAGACAGGAAGCACTCTGAATATACAGGAGTTAAGCCTCAGTGGTGACATTTTAAAAATACTTGTTTTGTTGTTGGCCTGCATTGTGTTGAATTGTGGCTCATCCAGCCTTTATGTCCCCCCGTGCAGTGTCTGCAGCGATGTCAACACTGTTAACAGTGTGTCAAGCTTACAGGCTGGAGCAAAAGAAAACACATCCAGCTTCATTAGACCTGCCAAGTTGGAATATAATTGGTAATATCTGTAAAACGGCTCACCAGGACTGATGTCTGGCACTCTGGCTTTAAACAAGGTCATAAATGTAATCAGTGTTTACAGTTTTGTGGTAAAACTGCTCCTCCAGGATCCATTTGCTCTGAGTGAAGTTAACATGCTGCTGGTACTTTAAAACCATAATTCACGTTTACTCGGGCTACGCAAAGAAGAGTCATTTGTCATTTATTTATCATGAGACACACATGTAAATAGATTACTTAGCCAGGCTTTAGAGTCCATTCTCTGCTGCTTCTACTCCTCTATCCTCCATCCCTCACTCCCACCGTCTTCTCTCCTGTCACCAGAACTGTGCTCATATCCATTACATGGCTCCACTGCCGTGATAAATCTGTCTGTCAGCAAGACATCATAATCAAATTGTTCCAGAGGTCATTTAACATTGCAGAGGAGGGACTTCACTTTAGCCCTTGGAAGATCCGGCTCAAATACAATTTATGTGTCAGAGATGAATTGTGGAATGAAACATTTACGGAGAAAATGAACTGTCGTGCCGACTGAAATAGCCTTGTTATGGCCAACTGTGTCACTTTATCTGCTAACTTCCATCAGTGGTATTTAGGTGCTATTCCCCCTTCCATCCTGCCTGTGATTTAAATAATAATAAATAATAGACAAGACAGAACTGAGCTGGAAGTATGTCAGACTAAGGTCCCTTTCCCTTAATATAGACACCAATATAACACTAAATTAATAGAATCAGTTCAGTAGAAACCAATTTTTCACGTTTTATAGTTAATGAATTTAAGAAATAATTGAAAGATGAATCAAATGTTACAAATAATTGTCAGTTACTGCCCTTCATGGCTTGCTCTGTGCTCTCAGAACAGCGTCTTGTATTTCACACATGAAAATGGGCTGACACGAGGGCAACACGTCCTCTGAATTGAACCACTAAATGTCCTCGAGAACGACTCGTACAAGTGTTTTCTGATCTGATGTCCCTATTAGCAGGGTGACTTCATTGGTTTGTGTTTTCCAAAGCAGTCATTGTCAGATAAGATCATTGTTGACAAGTAAAAAACATGTTATGATGTGGTGCCACAATGTTTAAGGTTTGGTGAGGTCACCACAAAAACAGCTTGGTTAGTTTGGTGAGGTTTTGAGTTCAAATGAAATTAAACAGTACTTTGTCGCATTTGGGGAAACACACAGGTCACGATCGCTTGTGATGCACTGCCATATACGCTACCCTAAATGCTATAAAATTAGTTGGTGTCTACATTGGTTCAATGATTGTGTTTTTATTACAGATGTGTGGTCGTTTTATTTAAATCCGAGTCACCAGTATTAACTAGGTTTTAGAACTGTTTCACCATAAATGCATCATGACTTTCGGGGCACCTTTTTTTTTTCTTTAGCATTTTGCCCCTGTCCCCACTGGAAAAACATTGTAGTTTATGTCATGTCATGATGTTGACTACTTCCTTAGAGGTCCAGTGTGCAGGATTTAGTGGAATCTAGTGGTCAAGTTGCAGAGAGCAACCAGCTGAAGATCCAGTCTCCTCTTTCAAATGTGTAGAAGAAATTATGGTGGCAGTGAAACCAGTGAAAAACAAGATCTAGAGCCAGTGATTGGTCTGTCTGTTTACACACTGGACCTTTTAAGTTCAGAGGACCTTTGTTGTCATGGTTACAATAGGAAACACATGGTAAAGGCTCGGGAATGATTGTGGTCATGCTTTTAAAACAACATTAACATTGACTCACGTTTGTAGCTGCTATCTCCAATGTTAAGTTTGAGTATTTTGTTGACCCAACCCGGTCTTGTCCCTATGCAGACTTTGTCACTCAGTGAGATGATGTTTTATGGGTAGAGATCTTAATTATAGGCTTCAGCTGCAGAATTCCCCTCTCCCCTTAGTGCTGAAAATTACATATTAAAAAAACTCGCTAATCAGGAAGCTGTATAGTGCCAAGAGCATTCAAAGTAATGAAAATGTAACTGCAGACACCAACATGGGGTTTCAACTCCATTTTCAACCATAAATATTTTCATTTATCTGTGTGGACCATCGGGACCTCATCAACAGCTTGTACTGTATGATGATGCTGTTAAATGAATTAGCAAGAATGCTTCCATGGCTAAAGTTCACCTGATGATCATTGTGTTTTACTTTTTTAAATGAATGATTAGAAGTTTAATTAGTTCAAAGTATTTATTACTGAAGGAATTCTCTTACCATAATTAAGTGTCGAGTTTGTCCAGTATGTTGTTTGTATTGTCATGGGTTAGGGTTAGACACAGAAACCAGTGTATGAGAGTGTGCTTTGGATAATTCTGTCCAGAACAGGTGTTTATATTGATAATAACTATAAAGTCATAACTGAAAAAACTGTAATTATACATGTTCTAGATGATAACTTTCGATTAGCTTTCCATCTTGTTTGTTACTGTAAGTTCTTCCATTTGAACTCTTGAACTGATGTCCCCTGTTTTTCTTCTTCTTACAGTGTGTTGGTCGATAACATTAACACTGATAAAAACATGAACTATGTGTTTGTTGGTAATCACTGTTTATTTAATTCATGCTCTAGGACAGTTCTGTATAACTTCAAAACAGAAGTACAAACTTCCAATGAGGGCATTGTGAGTGTGGGTTACTGCAGAACAGTTTTTCCAACATCAAGGGCCATGTCATCCTTGTTTTTGAAGTGAAATAAACATTTACAAATGAATAATTGATTTTATCTGTATTATTTTGGGGGAAGGAATAGGGAAATGTGCCTGTTTTGGGCTCTTCAAAGACATACCTAATGCATAAGTAATGCTTTCCACTTTCAAGTGTAAAGTCCCACTTTTGCCTCAGGTATTTCATTTCTCTCTGTTTGTATCGCCCTCTCCATTCTCAGCAAACACAAATCAGAAAAAAATGAGGAGAGGAAAGACATGGAAATGCACATCAAAGACATGATCATCTGACACTTTACGAATCAAGTGGAACTCAGGATCTTCTCCTCATTAAAATGTTGCAGGCTTTCCATTTTTTTTAGCAGCTTAGTATGCAAAGCCAGCAGTCCAACAGAATGAGGATGTTACTGTAACCCACACGATGCTCCTCTGAGGTCATGTAGAGTTATTCCACTGCAATGACAACATGTGATTACGCAAAAGCTGCCTCTCGTGGACTGAGAGCAGGGCAGCGGGTATGAAGCCATGATGGAGGAAATGTAATTCTGTTGAGAAGATTAGATTCAGGCTGCTTGGCCCCTGCGGCAAAGCTTAGCTCTCAGCATTGCACATCTGTTTGGACATTAATTGGCTCCAGTGGTTCAGGAATAGTTTTCAGAATAGAGCATGGCTGTGGGGGTAAAAAACAGAATAATAATGGATTGAGTGTGGTCTTTTCCTAATCGATGTTATCCTTAAGGCCAAACTCAGAAGTACAGGAAGCAATCAAGAAAACAATGGCAGGTACAAGAGTGATTCTGTGGGACAACACATTTGCAGAAGGGAGGGGGAAAGGGCTATTAGAGGGAGAGGATCACCATCTGCAACTACACTGGTAACTTAAAGTCTGTGAAGTGCTCTTAGATGCAAAAGTTCTGCATATCCAAGCAAGCATTCTGCAGCAATAAATTACAGGCAGGTGCCTTTGAATACATAATAACTTAATGTGTACTGTACACATTTGCCTCGCAGAAGAACTGACACTGATTTAAGAGTTTCTCTAACACTCAAATAAAGCTCTGTCCTGAAACAGAAGAAAACAGATCTGTGCCGTTTCCAGAAATTATGTCTCATCTTTCTGGTGGTTTTAAATCTTCCTTTTTACATCTGCCTCTTTCCTCTCAAGCATCAATTAAAAACACCACAGATGCATAAAATAACAGCACAGTGATTCTGTGTTGTCTTATCGCTTGAAAAAATTGTGAAAACACAAAACTTTTTAATTAGTCAGTTTTATAATGGGTCTATAGGAACTTCCAGTTCTCATTGCAGTTCTTGAGTTTTGTTCTAGTGGTTCTCAGTTAGACCAATATAAATTTGCTGGCATGTAGCCATGCTCTGAGCACAATTACCGGAGAAAGATGTACTTTGAATTGAGAACGAATTGTACAAAGTGATTTATACTTTTTCTGCTTCAGTGAGCAAAACTAAAGAAGTGGTAATATTATTGCATAAAAATTACTACATTACTGTAGACACCTGGAAAAAGGCCAGGATGAGGAAGGTAGAGCTGCTTATAGAAAATGTATCATATGGAAGCAGGCGTTCTTTTACATCCAGTGTCTTTCTGTTACATTAATAATTTAGCAGTTGAATTATTTGCTTTTGAACCAAGTATTGGTACAGACATGAATATCATTTTGGGTAACAGATTAGAAAACTAAAATAAATGATAAGGAAGCACCTAAGGATGTTTGGAGAGTGTGAATATATGATACAAGCTTTTTTCCATCACATTATAGGGTTTATTATACAGTATATTGTTGTCTTTCACACTTCTATCTAATATCAAAACATAATATAATGTATAATAATATGTATATTTATTTGTCCATCATGGCTATACATGCCAATTAAATTTCTTCCTGTGTGGGCAAACAACAATTTCTTTTTGTTTCTCCAGGCAGTGTTTCCTTGCTGAGCTGTAGTGAAATAATAATAATAATAAAAAAACAACAATTCTTTAATACCCACTTCATTATTATAACAGACTGCTTAAGAAATAAATGTACACAGAATGAGGTAGATTTTGTTCCCTGTGTCTTATAAGAGAATTACATTAAGGGGTTTCTTTGCACACGTGGTCGTTCAGCGTGTTGTTTTGAGACAGACTTTTGAGCCTAATTTTGAATTTGAAGCTAATGTTTGGCTCAGGGTTAAAGATTGGCATGTTAGGCATGGTAAGGGGAAAAAATCAATGAGAGTCCTCACACAAGCAAAAACACGTTTCTGTGTGTGTGTCTGTCTGTGTCTTTAGAAAGAGTATTGGAAGAATGGTGTAGATTCGACAACACGTGTCAACACTGAGGACCTGCATTGACTCCTGTCACTTCAGAATTGGCTTTGGTCTTCTGGGAGTGTGTTTAGATCCACTTGGTCGATTACTTAGCTCTACCTGGTGAGGCGTGCATCTTGCCAACATGTGCACTCAAGCATATATATTATACGAGCTGAATGTCTGTTTGACAGAGACCAGCAGCCAAAGAATCCTGACTTTCAATCACTGTATTCATTCACAGTTTGGATCTCAGACCTCGGGGTTAAAACTGTAAAATACACTTCTTCAGTTTTATTACTTTATTAATTCACATTGGAATTTGTATTTAGGGAGCTCCTTGAATCTGTAATCCAGCTCTACACAGCCTGAAATTTGTTCTAAGCAGACAGCTGAAGTAACTGTGATGCAGTTGACCTGCCTGTTGCAGCCAGTCAGCTTCAGCACCATGGACAGATCCCGGAAAGTTAGCTCCGTGTTGACTGATCCTGTTCTTCAATCTACAGCCATATCTTCGTCAATATGCCCCAATAGGCATCATGCTTTTGGTACAAATTAGACCTCTTAATATTCTTGTTAAAACAAATAATTCAAAGGAATATTATTTAATCGGCATAAAATAATAATAAAAAAAGAGATAATTAATTCAACATTTAAGTAAAAATGGAAGTGGAAAAATGTGCCAAATATTTTATTAGATGTGAGGTTTTTTCTTCTCCTACATATAGTAAATTATTATTATTATTATATTTTAGACTAAACAATACCATTAATGACATCACTTTGAGCGCTAGGAGACTGTTAAAGTGGTTCTATCATAATCTATCATAATATGCTTAATGTGGTTTCAAATTACAGCCCCTTGGGTCATCTCTAACCTGTACTAATAATACGGTTTGTTATTACGACAAAGATATAGTCTCGTGGTACCACTCAGGATCATTATAGTCAAGTAAAGAGCTCCTCTGCTCAGATCATGCTGCTGCACGCATCCCGCACAGACTTGTTTATTAAAATACCTCTCTGCTTCCGGTCAGGAAAATATGTCTACAGACTGCCCTGTAATTATAGTCATAGAAAATCTTTTTCAATATTCACGGTCATCTCCTTGTAGAATTTTGCAACACCAATTAAATGAAGTGGTGTTTGGCACGAAATGCAATCTCTGAATGGAAACTATTTGCTTGAGTAGTGAGTGCTTGAGGAAAATGATTTCTGATGTTTTTAGAAATGTTTTCTGGGAATCATAAAAAGGGCTAAACTTCTTCGATCAGCTCATTGTTGTCAAAATGTTGCGTAAATAAAGTGTTTTCTAGTAGTTCTCTCCTTCTCACCTTGTCCTGCAAAACAGAAACAAGGCATTCAGTCTTTATTTAAATGGGATCAATAGGGCAATAAAAGTATGTACACATGGTCAGAATTGAAAGTGATTGATAGTGATTGGACAGGCCAGAAGACAGTATTGCTTATTAAGTGTTACACTGAAGCAGAGTTCTATCGCCTGTCTGCTTGTCATTGTTCATGGACAGTAGATTTTAAATCAATGGATTCAATCCCTTCCAGTGAGCAAGAAAAACATCAGCAATTCATCACCCATTTTTAAAATCGTGCATGGTCCAGCAGCTCGTACATTCTCAGCTATGGTAGAAGACCACTAGCATATTCATGAAGAGCAGTGAAGAGCAGAAGACAACACAAACACAGTTGTTCCTTCCATTTCATTTAGATGCTATTGGTTGGAGAAGAAAAGCTTTGAGACAATGTGAAAGCAGGGGAATCATGAGCTGTGCAAGACGTTCAGGGTGATGACCTCAGACGAGTATTGCAGACATAGACCTAATGAGGCCTGGTTCACTGGTGTCTTATCCTTATTACTTTTGGTTATAATGAGGGTCAGGCTGTTAGGCCATTCAGCTCTGATCATCCTTATTAGGAACCAAGAGAGGGAGAGACTGGGGAAGAAGAAAAACAGAGTGCTGGTTCACAGAGAGAAGATTTTTTTTTTTATTCTGCTGCTTGCGGTCAGATGCGTTGTTTAAATATTGGGTGCTCTGAATGCATCTTGTGGATTCTGTTTGATTTTGTTTTGCATCTGCAAATAACAGAGGAAAGCAAGTGATACACAAGAAGCCTCTGATAATTACACCTGGCTTCAAACACACACTTGCATGTATAGATTCACAACACTGACATCTGTTGTCTCTTTCTAGCTCAAACCTTCTTAACCGACAGCAGCAGACTGGATGGGATAAAAGAGAGAGTAGAGAATCAATGATGAAAGCTCTGCTATTAAAAGGTCCCTTGTGGCTGAAACATGAAAAACATTAAAATAATAATTAAATTACTGTGCTTAACACAGTAAGTCACCCTGCTCCACTGCGCAAAATGTTGAGGTCATTGGGAATTACTAATGAGTATTATGGACTATGAAAGTATCTTTGAGAGATCGAAGATGATCAAAGCAAATCAGGGTTTGAAAGAGCAAACCAGCTCATGAAAGCTAAAGACACTCATGATCTGGAACATTTTGCTCAACATATTTTATATGTGTATTATCAATAATAATAATAATGATTTTAGTTTTCAATTTTGGCTCAAGTCATCACACAAAATATCTACCAACTACTCAACTAATGTTCCAAGTACAGAGTATTATTAATGTCTATTAACATCACATCTCAAAGCACACTCTTGTCTTTTTTAATGAAACACTGAACATCAAACATTGGCCCTGCATCATCTCATGCTTTCTGTACTGAGGACTCTCAGCCCACGCATCCCGAGCCCTTCTCTGAAAGATTTTATCAGTGTCACTCGATCCTGCGGAAGAAGGTAAAACAGCAGTAGTGGAGAGGGACTTTGGAAGGAAGGGGGACTGATGCCCCCACCCTTGAAAAGCTATGCTCCGTAGGCTACATCAACATATGTTAGATGTTGGACGGTTGATCCGTGGTGCATATGCTGGGATGAGTGCAAACTCAAAAAGAGAAATGAAGCAGTCAGAAATAGCACACAAAATCATGCTTTGGTTGAAATGGCAAAAAAAACAAACAACCCAACAACAAACAAAATAGACAGTTTCAAGGAAAGGTTGGGCTTGTTGGACAGCTGGCTGTCTTCACTAAAGTGTGGAGGTGGCATGGAGCACAGGGTGACACAACATAGACATAGTTAAATGTTTAATGAATAACAGAAATATCCATCCTCTACTTTTTTTAAAACCTGTACTAAGTTTTTATGGCCACTTGGGGGCAATAGTAACGAGCTTCATGTGATGCATTTATGGGGTGTGTGTGTGTGTGTGTTAAGTTTGGTTTCCATAAAACCAAAACAATGAGCCAAAAGACATATAAAGGTGAGCCTGGGGGGTGATAATTCTCTGTGAGTTATTGTCACTATGAGCGACCACATGAAGTCATTTTGATTAAAGCAGCTTTAACGTTTTACTTCTTTGGTTAATGTGTTTGGTATAATCTCATAACATTGACCTGTGAAAACCAAAATTTCCATAAATCATGCTCCTTTGTTTTCGACCTTTTTACCTTTCTGTCTTTACCAACAAAGACAAAGAAGGTAGAAGCATAAATAGGGATGGGAATCAATTCCATGGAATTGTTTGGCAGTTTCTCTAACGATTCTCTTATCGATTCCAGCAAGCACGACAAATTACGCCACGTAATTTACGCAAGTTTCGCACCTGCAGTGCAATCAGTAGTAAACAATGTCACCCACTTGGTCCAAACGTTCCAAAGTTTGGCTGCATTTTATTTATTGTAAAAATCTTATCAATTCCCATCCCTAAGGATAAAATAAAAGATGATTTATGCAAGGTCAAGCAGTGACTAGCTGCCACTAGTGGGTGCATGGTATGGCAAAAGTGATTCTGAAAATGTCCCATGTGACCATTTTTGGGGGTCATCTGTAAATTTTTGCTGAAAGTAATCTTCCATTTCAAAATAAGATGATTGGAGTTTGGATTGGAGTGCTTTCAGGCAATCAAGCTACACAAACTCCAGTCCAGTGCAGAATATAAATGCAATGTAAAGATGATCTTAGCAATATAGTTTTCTGCCTGTTTTCATACATTTTTCATTTATTTTATGTACTGAAGTTAAGATACAACATGGAGCACATTGAAAATCACAATTACAATTACACAATATACTGAACACACAATTTCCACTGTGGAGGAATCCAAAGGAAATCCAAACTCTTTCAGAGTGAGTAGTGTTAGATATGGTGTCTGGATTGTCTCTTTGGTATTGTGTGACCTGTGGGCTGCCTTATTGATTGATTTTTCATTAGCAGCCATGACTCATAGGTGTTGTGAGTATTTGAGTGGTGAACAGATTTTATTTGTTCATATAAACCTGGAAATTTCTGAGCAGCCATCGTCTGTTGTGTTGGAGAGAGGCAGTATGCTTAATATTGACTAACAAAGAAAAGGAGAGACGGAGAGGGAGAGAGAGCGAGGCGCCTGAGAGGAGAGTGAATCATGGCATTAGAGTGGAGGTAGCAGCCTGGGGCCAGCGCATTCTGATGTCTCCTCTTTAGAGCAGGGAAATGAAATGGGAGAAGTGATGGAGGGGAGATGCCACTCGTCAGTGCCGGCCCTGCCATCTTCTTATCACCAGCCACAGCTTGTGGCTGGAGGGCCCCACACAGATGAGAACTGTGGTGGTGCTGAGACCACAGGGGATCCACCAAAGCACGTTCAGGGTATGAATGATGTATGACAGAGCTGAGCTAACACAATTCAAAACAGGCTCAAACTGCTGCAAATCAAGGTCCTGTAAGGTTAAAAGTTTTAAGCTAGCTAGTCTAAGGCTAGTGTTTCAGAGAGGTCAAAGGTTAATTGCCTTTCCAGCAGTCTCTAGGGTGGATTGTTGTGTGCTGCCACTGAATTGTGTTTCATGAAGACTATACAGTAATTCTGTAGCGCTCTCTCTCTCTCTCGGTTTCTACATTGCAGACCATACCGGTGTGGGAGGATATTACCACTGGCATCGCAGTGGTGAGGTGACCAATTTCAAAACACATCTGTTCAATTATACCTGAGAACCTCAAGATAATTAACTCTCTTCCCTCTGGCTTCTGTTGAATTGCTATTGATTCCAGCAACTCAGGAACCCGCCTAGCTCTTCTCTGCAGGATTGTGTATGCAGAGATTATAAAGTCATAAACTCATCGTCAGTGTTTTTTCAGTGTTAGACTATGAAAGCTTAACGTGGACATAAAACTATTCACGGACGATTTTATGAAGAGATGGTGGAGCTTAAAAAATAATGGGAGACGTTTAATAGATAGATAGATAGATAGATAGATAGATAGATAGATAGATAGACAGATCCTTATGTGGCTGTACACATTTATATCTTAAGAAAGAAACTGCATGTTATGCAGAAGGTAATGCAGCGTGAAAGCTGTTGCCTTTGTGATCTTAGAAGTGGATTTCTACAGGACTAGTTGCCATAGCACCCTCCCTTCAGTGATTCTAATAATGGCTGATAAGTTTGAATTGCGGTGATGATGGTGAGGGAATGCAGAGAATGCATTTTCGTTTGTCAATGGAAGTAAAATTAATAGAATAGTCAATGCTCCAGACGGGGTGGGGTGGGGTGGGTCAGTGGCAGGTTGTTGAGACTGAACATGACAAGCATTCCTTTGACATCTCACAAATCAGATTTTAATGCTACACATCACACAGAGTCATTCAAGTAGATTTGCTTTTATTGTGGAGCCTTTTCAGCGAGAGAATATTTGACTTAGTCGCATTGATTTGTCCCCTTCGGCTGCTGCACATTTACAGGATATTCTTAAAAGTAACTATAAAAACCAAAACAAACATCTTTTACAGAACAAGAGAACAGAATATTCTTTACTGACGGTTTTATGGCATTAATGCAAGGCTGGAGCCAAGATCAGCAGTAAAATAAATGCTGTGTCATTACTTCAAAATGCAGTGACGAATTTCAAACCTTTGTCATTACTCTCAAGAAAGTCGATGCAGAAAGAGAATGTTCATTTATTTCTTTCAAGAGCTGAAATTCTTACAATTCTTTGCTGTCTGATACAGAATGAGAAAAACCCAGATGGAGGTTTTCATCACTGGAGTGTCTTCATGCTGCACAACTGCTCTACATACCCCGCTCTACAGAAAATCAATTTGCACCCTTCAGAATTAACTGTGTCCAATTCCCACGGATATGTTTATTTCATTCACTCCAAATGAGATTATGGACTAACAGAGTGACCCTGAAAATATCCATAGCAAATCCATTTCTTGATGCATGGCAGAGTCTGTGTATTGCTCATAAGGTGGAGCATAAAAGCCGTCTGTGTACTGTATTACTCTGAGTGAGAAGTTCAATGACACTGAAGCAGAATGGTTTTAAGATTACAGGTTCAATATTATGTCAAGTAATGAACATAATCCCCTATTTGCATGATGTTTCTGCTTTTGTACTTTGGCTGCTGTTGTGTGTTTTTTCATCTGGCTGGCTGCAGTGCATCATGGGATGTCACAGTTGGTGACTGCATTCAATTTTGTTCAACAAAGCCTCTACCTGATATCAATACCCTATTGAAACCCAATAGAGTCGACCTTGTTTGTATAAGCTGACAGGCTTTAGCAGCTGTTGCCTATTCTGGTGGTTAGATGACTGGCTTTTAAATAGTTAACTACTTCTCACTCTGCACATTATAAATTCAATATATGTGTATTATACTTATAATGAGCTATTATTATTGACACCTACAGTACATTTAAGGATATTTTAGAGGTTACCATAATAGGTAATAATATGTGTACCAACATGTTCAATGCACAATGCTACCAAATTACATTCAGCCTGAGTCTTTTATGCTATCAGGCCCGGTAGGTCTTATTTTTGCAAAGCATAAAAGGAGACATATTCTATCTAAAAAGTGCATAGAACAGCTGAAAGGTAATAAGTGACAATTTTATTTTTGGGTGGTGACAGTCTTCCTGCCAAAGCTGCTTTCATTTAATGACTGGCAGGCAGAATGAGAGTGACTCTGCCTCCGGCTATTCAGAGAAAAAC
Source organism: Larimichthys crocea (assembly GCF_000972845.2). NCBI lineage: Eukaryota > Metazoa > Chordata > Actinopteri > Sciaenidae > Larimichthys > Larimichthys crocea. The sequence goes on along the minus strand of NC_040016.1, from coordinate 5,047,141 downwards.
ACTACCACCTTACCCGCAGCAGTGAAAACTAAAGTCAGGGATATCTCTGCTACTTAAGTGCCAAGAGTGCATTGCCAAAACCTCCACCGTGGGGATCATGTTAGTTATTTCAGTTAAAATGAACATTAAACAATCAAAACCCAACACACTGAAACAGACTCCTGTGTAGTTTGTTACATAAACATTCACAGTAGAATAATCAGTCAAGGCTAACACCTCTGGAGTTGCCAGAAAGACAAATATTTTCCTCTGGAAATGAATTCTAAAATGACGTCAGCTGTATGGAAACTATAAAGGTCCCACAAGTCCATCAAAGCTGCTGCTTCTGAAGATTACAGTCCAAACCGCCTCAGAGAACCAGAACAGGGCCAAGGATCAATTCCTACTTTATTGGACACCAATTTAAAGTCACTCAGAGTGATTCACTTGGCTGCAGGGGTAGGTCCAGGGGCCCTTGTAATGAGATTCATGCTGCTTCTCCCTATCTTAAGCCAGCACTGACATCCTGGATACATTTATCCCCCACACTCACTCACACATCTCATTTGCCATTGCATCACTACAAGGAAGGTGTGTGTTTTTTTTTTCTTTCCACAGATGGAAAGCACTTAAACGGACAAGCCAACAGATATTTTGTTTAACTGGGTCAGTGCTTTCTGTGGAGGAGAATTCTCCAAGACAGAAACTAGTTATACGAAGTGATCAATAGGGTTACTCTGTTATTCTAAAGTAGCAAGAGTGGTCCGTTCTTCTTGGATGAATTTTTAATTGATATAGTCATGCACATGCTCACGCCTCCCACCAAATTCATTATACTCACTATAATGGACACAGTGTATCTAAAGGAAAATAATTTGTTAACTCTAACTTGAGGACGTGACTCAGTGTGTGAGAAACTCAGATTTGGCAACTAGAATTTCTAAAATATTTGAATGTTGTCAAATGGCTGGAATTTGAAATGTGTGCGTGCGTGTGTGCATATGAGTGTGTGTATGATTACTGAGACCTGCTGAGAACACCCCAGTGTACCCAGAGGGGTGGCAGGGGACAGATGGCAGGGAGGGACAGGAGTGGAAGCTGCCAAGCAGCATTAGTCACACCCATTACTCACAGACTCTGCGCTGGCAGACAACAAGTGACTGTGCCGCTGACGTCTACATAGCAGGAAATTCTCATTAACAATTTGCTCAGGAAGGAACAATGGGGGAGCAATTAGAGACGAGCAAAGAGGCATTAGAGAGAGAAAGGAAGGATGAGGAGTGAGACCTCCTCTCTGCTGTCACTGGATGTATCATCATCACCATCATCACCACCACTCCTCGGCATGATGAACTCAGACATCAGTTTGGCTTCCCTTGGGTCTTTCTGCCTCAAATGATAAAAGCATGTAAGCCACTGCCGCCGTGCAGAAATATCACTAGATTTGTGTGGACAGTTTGAGATGCCAGGGTGTCAGAAAATGTTCTGGTGCCTCCTCTTTCATTTCTGAACATCTAAGGACAAACACATCCTATCCCGTGTTGATCCCTGAGCACAGAAGTGTGATCTAGGCCAGGCGTTCATTTTCCCCTTTTAGAAGCCTGCTAATGAAGTCACAAACAGGCCGACCCGGTGGGACGTGCTCAGCCTCTGCCGCAAAGATGGAGGGAGACTTGAGGACTAATTGGCAGCACCCTTGTTTCCAGTGTAATTGCACTTATCTAGCGAGTCACCTTCGAGGGTCATTTAGAGGCTCTGGATTAATTGAGCAGAGCGTTGCGGAGTGGAGGAGAGAGAGGAGCCAAGCGGAGCAGATATTTGGCCCATTATGCCGATCGCAAACTTTCTCAGACTCTGGCACGTCCGCTCACACGGGACACTTTCAATCAGTCCGCCTTAATCGCTCCTCCACTGTGACTAACAAATGCTCGCACCAGTTTTCTTTTTATAGAATTCTTAGTGATCATTATTTCACAGCCCTACTCCCACCAGCCCACTCTAATAGGTCTGATACACCGCTTTAAGAGCGTGATGGAGTAATGACAGTGCTTTTAGTCTGCTCATGTGCAAGGGAGTATGTGAAAAACAAGCTGCAGAGGGGACAGAGAGAAATGTTTTAAGTGGGATGTAAATTATGACTATGATGCAGTGTGTCTGAGAGGACAGCACGGTGCTGTATGCTATATGTCCTGTGTAGAAATTCACATTTTTCATCACATCAAGGACACATACAGAGGCTGCCAAAATAGAACTGAGGAAACCAAAGTGTAATGAAACTCAGAGCTTGGGGAAATGGCCATTGTGTGTGTTTTGACTTGCTTTAATGATGCACTAGGAAAGGCTGAAATTCATTTTCAAGGTCACTTGTCATGTTGGAATATGTCTGTGTAGGCAACACCCCGGCCTTGCCATGGACAGATTATGAGAAAATGGGCTTCCAGGCACACATGTAAAAGGCACCTCTGCTACAGCACCCGGCTGAAATGGACCTGTGTGTAGTGTCATGTGTAGTCACTGTGAGTCTCTTTGTAGGTGTTTTACATCACTTTGTAGTTTTGAGTCCCAAAGTTGTGTTTACTTGTCTTTGTAGTTGGATTGTGTCACTTTTTTTTTGTTGTTTTTTGTGTCTTTGCGGTCGTTCACTATCTCTGTAGGTGTTTTGTGTCTCTTTGATGTCGTTCTTAATCAGTTTGTAGCCATTTCTTTCAGTGACTTTTTGCAAGTAAGTGATACTCTCAGGTCCAAGCTTCCTTTCATAACGACCCACACATTATATAAATATAAATATACAAAATGTTAAAGGTTTACCCAGTTCACTATTTATTATTATAATTTATTGCCAAGTTCAGACTCTGTATGCTGTAATGTAAAAGAGAGAACAAACTTGGTAATTGCAGATATACAGTATCAAGAAACTGATGAAAAAAATGATCAGACACCAATATACAGTATCAAGAAACTGATGAAAAAAATGATCAGACACCAACATAAAATATGTCAGGACATGTCTACTTTTAATTGAGCTCTGTGACTCTCAAACGGGAAATGTTACCAGTCACAGAACCTCTGGCAGCTGTGAAGAGCAACCTAAGGGGACCCAAGTTTTTCAAGGGGATCGTACAGCAATGCATCCATGGGAATTGCACTGCACAGAGCTTTGTTTCAAACTGTGGTTTGGTATATGCAAGGTTCATAAGCTTGGTCTGGAGCTCAGGCCTGGCTTTTAGTCATTGTCAAAGGTTTGTCGAGATCAGCTCTTTACTTCTGATGGCTCAGCAGGTCAGTATGCACTCCCATAAGGTTACCAGTACAAGGCTCACAGGGGTAGACGGTGTTGCACACGGTGAATGTAACCCTCTAAATGTAGCAGAATGTAACCTGAATGATAACATTTTCCTTTGTTCCGTTGTATGCATTTTAGCTGGGACCGCATAGCTGCTGTCGAGTGCTTGCTGAACAAACTGAGGGGCTTAACCTTCTCTAATGCTTTCAGATTGATGCATCTACTGGAGTTCTTCCTTCCTTGCGTCTTTGTTGTTTGTGCGTACAGCTGGATTAGGCTGGTGTCTCTGCCGTTTGAGGGGGAGATGGATGTTGATGGGCCTGACCTTTCATTTGTGTGCTCCGCCATGCATGGCACACCAGTAGAGAGAACGCTTGTCAACAGCCGGTGTGTGCGAGCAATATGTTTGTGTGCTCGCTGTAATCTCTTACTAAAACATCCGTAGCTTTCTCATTGAGAAAGAGGCAGAAGACAGATGAAAAGGGCATATTTGTGTTCTGCCACTTTGTGCAGCAGGGGGAAAAAAATGCAGGGCAGAGCTTTGAACAACTGCACTGTACACTGTATATGAGAGAGAGGGAGACAGAGAGACAGAGAGAGAGAGAGAGCTGAGCACTGGCTGTAGCAAAATGTCAACATGATAAATCCAACCTTTACAAGCAGTCTCTGCTCTACGCGGGTTCGTGTCCCAGAATTAATAATCAGATATATCAAATTGTTTTGGAATAATTAATTCACCATGGTCTGTCATATATCCCCACTGTGGGGTCTATAAATTCCGCTTTAAAGAAAAGTTATGGCTAATATATACACCAAGCACTGCCCTGTGAGATGCCTTAGGGGGGGAAAAAGGTGCTTTTTATTGGCAGAGAGGGTGGCGTTTGTTAAACAAGCCTCGCTAGAGCTCGGGGGGTGTCAGGCCCATGTGAAAGAGAGATCAATCTCTCCGACCTGTGTCAAGCCTCTGATAGATGAAGCTAGAGGGGGGGAGGGGCTGTCATTGTTTCAGATGGTTTTACCTCAGAGACTCAGAGAGTCCACTGGCTGACACTGAGCAGAGCAAACCTCAGCAGGGCTGTCAGCCAACCACTTTCATCCACTCGTTCATCCAATCCAAGACTGGATTTCTGAACATATTTTCAAAAAATGAAGACACATCAGTTTTATGTGTAGGTTAAAGGTCATGGTGGAACAACCAGTTAACGTATTTGTAGTAATCTGAAACTAAATCTCATGAATGATTTTGCCTTCACTGGCACAGCAGAGGCTATGATGTATTCTGTATGGCAAATATACTGGCTTTATGGTCACACAGGTTTTGATCAAGCTAAATTGTTTGTATTGACCTGGCCCCTATAAACCTTCCTGTATATCACTCAACAGGCACTATTGTGTTATAGAAGCACACACCACTTACCCTGATCAAATTGTTGCTATAAAATTATAATGTGGAAACAGTTTTAAAATCTTTAGCTATCTTAATGTCTGCTCATGAAGCTGTAACACTGGACTGAAGCCTTTTTACTGAACTCCATTAGAGTATAAAATGCACACAATTGCTGCTAAAAAAACAGAAACATTGTGACACTGAAGTGCAATTTCAACTACACAGTGCGTTCAGATATAGAATGATATTTTTAACGAATAGGACATATCATGAAAGTACAATTCGCAAGTGTTACAAATAAATAAATAATGTTGATTTTTATTAGTGTGCCATGCCCAGCCCAAACAGACTTATTAAGAAACTGTTATTTAGAAAGAGACCAGAAAAGAGATTACCAACCTAAACAGCAAACATTAATATAAAAGAAAAAACCCTAGTAACTGTAGCACGTAGAGAGCAAATATTTATGTTCAGATGTATATTCCAGTGTTACAGTCCCAAAGTCTGTTTCGTGAGTTGATTATTTATTCCAGTTTGTGTTACATGGAGGTATTTTGTGCGAGTTTAAGTTAGTGAAGTAGCCTGTGGCCCAGTAGTTGTTAGCTCTACCTCTTTCTAACACTGCAGCTAAGTTTGGATGCCTGTGATGGCTTAATGATGAATATTTCATTTGCTAGCACCAATGTTGTAACTCAGTTTATTGTTGTGATTGTGACTAAGCGTACTGTTAATGAGGCGTTTGAAAGGTCGAATTATTTTCTGGGGTTACTTTGATATGTAAGCCTCCAATGCTGTTAACTCTGCTAACGTTATGTTATGTTATGAAATTGTATAGTTTCCTCCACCACTTATATTACCTTTCTGTTGTTTTATTATGCTTAAGTGGCAGTTTGTACATAAGTAAGGAATAATACTGGTGAACTTTAAATCATATGGCAGTTTATTTATGAATGCTTATTCTGATTTAACTGTTGAATAATTTTCTCAAACAATAACAGCTCATGACTGTCTGGAGTCTTGTGTTGATTTTAAAGTAAATACCTTACATGACTGTATTTATGAATGATCCAACCTGTATTGATCTCATTGGGAAAAGATGGCCCTCACCTGATCACTCCTTATTGATGAAATTGTGAGGTTAGTGTTCAAGCAAGGGAGGAAACATCAGTCATTCAAACAAAACGAAGATCTAGAACTTTTCCTGAGAATTTTCTGTCCTCTAATATGTGGTGCTTGAAACTTGTAAATGTACACAGACTAGTGTCGATAGATGACATAATAAGTTCTGCTTAATTTTCTGTTAATTGAATTCAAAGTAAGGGCTCCAAGCCATACTCGAAGTTCCACCTTCAAAGGATGTGGAATGAGAGGAAACTGCATGAAAGGAAACTTTCAAGGTGTAAATGATCCTTTGAGTAAATGACAATTAAGCTCTCTTAATTCCCAAAAGCACAGTAAAGAGGACAGTAATTAACATTTGATTACTGGCAAATCAATAATCCTAAAAAAAAAAAACAATACACTGGAAGCCAGGAGACTGCATAAAATACCTACAGAATTTGTCTGAAGTAAATGGAACAAGCTGGAGAAATGAAAGTATTCCTTCATCTGGAGTCAAACTCTTCAAACTCATTCCAAAATCAACAATCAAATCAAGAATGATCCAAGAATACCTCTTAATAACCAAAAAATCTGCCTTCTTAGTCCAGTATATAAATTATATACCAATATTTTGAATGTTAGGCTGACTCTATATAAATTATATACCAATATTTTGAATGTTAGGCTGACTCAATACTGTAGAATACTTGGCTGTCAAGCTGAATGGATTTAGAAGCAAAAAGAAAATTTTAAAAATAAATAAATAAATCAAGCCTACATCGATCACATTCATTCAATTTCAACTATTCTCAGAACAAGAAGTAAGTGCACAAGTAAATCTACTTTTGTATGTTGGGAGACTTACTTTACTTTTAGGGACATATAGGCTAGTAGATTTTCTAATACTGTACATACTGCTGTATTGTCGTTGGTGTTAAACAAGGTGCTGTTCCTTTTCCTACACTGTTTACAATATATGTAAATTACTTGGCTCTTGATATTAAGGAACATACGCAGATGATGTTGCTCTATTGGCTGAATCTGAGGATAATTTTCAAATATGTTAAATTTGTTAAATACCTGATTGTCGTTAAATCAAAGTAAAACAGATTTTTCACTTTAAGAAAAATACATTCAGTAGTCCCGTGTGAGTCCCGTGATAAGTAGAAAGCACTTCATTTCCTCAAGAACGCACACATGGTATGAGAAACACACAGAACGTCCATGCAGCTCGTCAGGTTGGCTGATTATGTCCTGACGTGTTCTGGCAGCGTTACTGCCTTTTCACCTTTCTGTGTGGAAGATTGTCTAAATCCCCAACTTTATCAGCAATACGACTGTTTAACTAGCCACATACAGTAATAACCATTTCCAAAGTATATACGAGTATATGAGTCAGCAGCTAAATAAGTAAATAAAAACATATAATACAGTATTTTCCCCTCAGGAGAAAAGCACAGGCTGCAGATCTTGATGTTAAACCAAATTTCAATAATACAGTTTGGTGACAACGTCAGTCTTAAAGTGTTTAACCAGTACTCCAACTCCTCCTGGACTCTTTGGAGCTCTTATGTGTCTGTTTCTGTTCATCTAAAGCAATAATAACCAGTGATTACACTCTTGCCAGATTAATGTGTTTCAATTAGTGAAGTAATATCTTCGTTAAAGGAGTGCAATAATAAAGTTATGACCTTACAATTTTTTACAAGTACTTTAAGTCCCTCTGTTTATGTTCCAGTGGACCAAAGACAAATAAGAAGGGGTTGGGATACAGCTTTACAAGTGCTCTATTCTGCACCCATTTGGTGAACATGTTGAGTCTTCCATTCCAGTAGAAGTCATGCTTTAAAGTTGGATTCAATCAGGTTTGTTATAACAAGAAAATGCTTCTGAAATACATCAACTAGCATTGCTTTAAATGCTTTCAAGTGCCTTGTGAATGCTAATAGAGTCAATAAATGTGATTTAAAAGGAGGAGCCAGTTGATAAATCTACAAACAATGAAAAACAAATAATATATGTAACCTTTTTCTCTGCTTTTTATTTGCAAACATATCTTTTGACATGTTTATATTCATAATGTCCCTTGATAATCAGTCATTTCATTTTTCAATGAGATGTCTATGAATTAACTGCTTCATGTTCATGCAGGTTACAGTGCTTTGTAGGTCCTCCATAGCTTGAGAGAACTAGATCTATTCAGAGCTTAATGAGTGTTCACAGTGGTGCACAGCAGGGGGCAAAGATTGATGACTTTCACTGAGATAAAGGTAATCTTATTACATGGCCATTAATAAAACATCATTCATTAAGTGGAGCAATAAAGCTCCCATCAGTAATGTTGACTTCAACTGACACTTAGTCAATACAGTAAGGGGAATTCAAACTTCAGAGAATATTCACTGTTAATTGTAACCTTTCACAGGTCCAGAATATATAGTTTTGTAGTGATGGAGGCTTTCTACCAATAGTTAACATCTCCTTATGGTTTAAACTTCAGGTACTGATTAAGATAGTGAGAGAGAAGTCACTGCAGATATTGTTTTACAGAAGAACTGTGCTTTCTGACTTCTATGTCTTTTACCTGAGAACAAGAGCTTAGTTTGGCGGCAAAGCCTAAGAAGTACGTCTCACTTCTATCTCTTCAGGCAAGTTCTCAGAGGTGATCATTTCCGGCAGCAGATGAAGTGCTAAACAGAGCTTACCTAACTCTTACAAAGTATGTGGGAGTGATAAAGGTTACCACAAGTCAAGAGACAATAGTTCTGATAAATATCATCAGTATATATGAAGACTGATTAAGAGAAAGCCCATATTACCATGCAGCATATTCTTCAGGCTTCAGACTAACATTTTTTTTTTTAGTCAGGATGAAAACAAAAAAAGAAAATTACAGAATTGAGTTCATTTATCACCACAATAAATTTGTATTTAACAAAATTGAATTTCCAAGTAGCTGAATTGAAGTAAATTTTATGGTTGACATAACATTTTTAGTCAGAGAGCATTGCATCTGAAGGTGACAGAAAGAGGCTTCAGAGCATCCGCTGTTAGTCATGTGTGGATTTGTTGTGTGTATGCCAGTGTGAATCCCTGGTGTCAGAGAGCAAGAGAACCAGTGTGAGAAGGAAAATGCGAATACATAGGTGAAAATGATTGTGCACACATGTGTATAGTTCTGAAGAGAGCTACTCTCTGTAATCACTGCAAATAGCCATGCTTATATTTTCAAAGTGTGTAATGTTCAAAAGCAGCAGGGAGAAAGCAAGCATAGGTGAATGTATTCATCGTCAAAATGGGTTGCTGGTAACATCTACAGTCTTGTGATTGTCAAAAGCCCCTTGAAACGGGAAAATTTCAGATTACACTTAATCTTGCCATAATAAGCCTCTTTGTGTCAGGCTCATAGCAGATGCTGCAGTTCCATTGTCTGTGCTGAATAGATGACAAGATTAAGCCAAACGAATGAAAGCTACAGGAAGTGATGTCACAAGCGATAAGCAATAACAAGGACAGCATCAGACACCGAGCTACATAATTTGTGTCTCCATCTTTAGAAATGACTTTCTCCCTTTTTTGTCCAAGCTCTCTTCCCATAGTCTCTCTTATCTTATAGCAATAATTAAACCCACGAGGGAGTATTTTATGATGGACATATAAACCTATTTAAAATGGAATTAAAGATGTTATCACACAGGCTGAAATAATGAAATGCTTTGGGGAATTACAATCAGCGGGCCCCTCTCTCTGGCTTTCTCTGCCTGAATTAAAAAGGAAACAAGCCCTCTATGGTGAAGATTACACAAGCCATTTGACTTGTTGCTCTCGGGAACTTTGGTCGTAGCGATGAAAGATGAATCTCTAATCATGACGGTATTCATCATCCATTTATGCATAAGCAAGGCGTGCTCCTGAGGACGATGGACTCTGAATCTTTGGCTCACATTATGCTGCAAATGAGCCTTAAAATTTCTCAGGATGAGAACTTTTCCAAAGCCACTGACAAGAGGGATCATTTTTATAATTGCTCACTGTGATCTATTCATTTAGTAGATGGATAAAACAGGGCATGGAGCCCCAGAACTACCTGTGCGGAAGTGGCAGGCACAACATGTCTCCATTTTATTTCCAGCCACTGATTTTTACATACTAGATCCCAGATAATCAGACCTCTCCATCCAGGTCTTTTACTCCAGCTGGGTCATGGTAACCCAGCATGAAACTTGGTAGACTCTGTTCCATTACCCTCTTTCATCACTAATGACACTGAGAGTTCCTCTCTGATGCACAATAATGCAGTGCTGGGAGAGGGTGGGAGGCAGTGTGCTATAGAGATAACCAGCATCTCATTAACAGGAGCACATTCAGCTCTCCTGCTCTTCCAGTGAGGGCTAGAAAATAAGTAGAAATAATGTTTTTGTTGCAATGAAGCCATGCAAGCATTAAAGACTAAAATAAGATTAGCTGTGGCTAATAAGTCCATGTGACCTTTGGCTTTCATGTTCTACACAAGGTAGAAGTTGCAACTTAAGCAGGTCTCGAGTTTGCTAACTTTATTGTGCATATTAAATTCCACCATTACCAAACTTAATGGAAATAGTGGAGGTGAGAGTAAATACACGTAATTCTATTGTTTCCACCAAGATGCAATCTGATGTAAAGTAATCTGTCCACTTGGCTCCCCTGATGGTGTCTTATCCCTCATGGAGGCAATTTGCACCGTCTCTGGGCTTCACATTTCCCCAACATTAACTGCATGATTAAAAACTCATTTCAGCTGTAATTCCACAGTTAAGCACCTTTTCCTCTCCCATGTTAGATTCTCATAATCCTCTCTGTGACGTATGCCTCTACCTTTGAGAAACCATTCCAACCTGCCGCCGCAACCAAATGTTTTAATTAAAAGAAGAAAAAGTGTTCTCAGGTAATAAGACACCTCTAACTAAAGTTGAGAAATGTGCTTTTGGAAAGCGCTGTAATTTCTGGAGAAAACCAACAAAGAGACAATGCTTTGACTGTATGCCTCAACACAATGAGTGCTATTTCTCAGATATAACAAGACAAGCTGCTCACTTTTACATCAGCAGAGGAGGAGTTAACACCATTAGGGACATTAAATAATGTGCCACACTTTGCACTGAAGGACTGATGCATCAAATATTCATGGAAACCAGTCTGCACTGGTGTTCTTTTAAACACTTTCTTTAAGCAGATGCTTTTCTCTCTCTTTGCTGGTTCATAATTTAGTTTGAGGTCAGGTGAGGCTCATCCTCAAGGCCTTACTGATCACTGTTGACATTAAAAACTCAAAATTTATTTTTGGTTTTAAAGCATGTGCTGTGTTGTTGGGAATCTAAAAAACTAGCAAGCTTCCGCCGGCAGCAGCATCATAGAGCCTCAGCAGACAGAGCTATCAATATCTTCGACTTCTTTCACCATCTGATACGTTGTTTATTGTAAAGTCTGGAACATCACTGGATCTCTCCCTTGTACGTCTGCACTTGAAGATTCATTTAACTCTCTGAGACAGTGTGAAGTGTATCGTATCATCACAGGAGCCTGAGAAACTGTGACAGTGACCTTGGGGGTGCACTGGATCTTATTTCTAACTCCCATGTCAAAGTGGGATGGTGTGATGGGAGTGGTGGTCATGGTGTTTGTGTGATTGGGTCAAGGCAGGGAGAGGCTTGAGAATCACAGGTGATGAGGAGGGAGTTAGCACTCCGTCAGAGTGCTGCTGCTCCATTCTTCAGATGTCTTGGAGATTTATGCTTTGGATACAAGCTCTGCTAGCTTTAGTATTGATCTGTCCTATAGTCTATAGGTAACACATGCCCACTCAGCGCAAGAGCCATACATCATTGTATTGAAAGGAGGAACAACTACCATCTCTCATAACAGAGCAGTCAGGTCATTTTTAGCTTGCAGTAAAGAAAATGAGCTGCTCTGTGAGTGATGGCAGTCACACTGCACAAGTAAGGCCTGCAGAGGAAGAACTTTGCAAATCTATTTCTGAGATGTTTACAGGAAGCAGAGCAGTAGGTCGATCTGTGTCTATCTGTGAACACCACAACCAAATGCAGGAAAAAAAAAAATCTTTCATCAAATTTTCATCTCCAGTGCATCGCAGTTAGATGGAAATCATGTCAGACGTTTTTGATCATTTTATTAGCAGCACATGAATGATGGTAAAAAAGAATCATCACCAATCAGTCAGAAATTGCGGTGGGAATACGAGCATATTAACTTGCCAGGTCATGCAGACGTATTGATCTATGGGTTCAGCAGCAGTGACCTTCATGATTTGAGGAATATAATTAAATATGCATTATTACAGACCTTTCCGATGATGCTTATGGATGTGGAAACATTTGGATAATGTCAGGTTCTCTCATTTCTATAGAGCTGATGAACCTTCCTCCAGCTGTAATGGACCTAAAGGAACAAACGCAGTTGAGTGTAGGTTATGCTATTTTCCCAGTTCAAAAAGCACATTTGATCTGCCTGAAATGATTTCTTTGTCCTTGTTTGACGAGATGAAAGTTTGTTTATCGAAAAGAAGATGAATTAGCGGTGGCTGTTAAATTTGATAAAAGCAGAAGGGATCCAGTTAGATGATGCCAGCAAGCTTAAGGGATTAGATATTCTACTTCATGTGAATTTATAAAGATATTTAATCATCCTACAACCTCTATAGAACATCTTCAAGGGGGAAAATTGTGCTTATTGCTACGAGAAACTGGAAGAAGAAATGGAGAGAACAGAGAAGGTGTGGGATGAAATAAACAAAAGTGCTGCAGAGGAAGGAGATGAAGCTTATCAAAGAACAGAAATTTCCTTGTCCAGTCTGTGTCAGGGTTGTAAGGTTTAAAAAAGAAATCTCTCTCACTAGCTCTAAATTGGCTGTCAGAAGCCTTCAAATATGTCCCTATCTTTGTAAAACACAGTTTCACTACCTAAGCCTCTCTGATTTAACTTCCCTTCCATAGTTTTCTGGAGTTTATCAAAAGGGTGGTGAAAGTAAACATTTTCCCTCTATGCACTTCTAAAGCCATTTGGCAAACATGCTTCAAGACTTGCACCTAAAAAGCAGAGTCCTTGTTAACCTTCAAACACTGGAAATAAAACACAGACGTGATGTGAATCTCTGTCTGGCTCTTGTTTCTCTTAATTTCCTGTGCTGTTAGATTGGCTGATGAAAAAAAGAGAGAGAGATGCCATCGTTCATCGCACAGATACGATCAGACTGGGCACAAATGTTTATCGGTTCATGAAGTATTGATGAATCTCTGCTATCCAGTGACAGCAGTGTCATGTTTGTCATACGGGCTATTGATATGCTGCACTGAGTGCAAATTGCTCTGTTTATTCGTAAAGGGATTGCATATGTTTATTGATTAATTATGGATTAAATGTTAGACATGCATGACCAAAACAACAAAGACACATTTGCAGATAACAGAGATGATCCTTTCATGAAGGCGATACAATATGGATCTGCAGAGAATACATGTACATAAATCAATTACACTGATCTCAGATGAGTGGGGGGATTAATCTGTTCATTTACTGACAAAACTTTTAAACTAAAAATATAAATGAATACATTATTTGCATATGAAGAGATATAGCCAGCACCAGCATCAATGACATAGAGTGTTATTTTTACCTCATGATCTGATACTGAAGCCAGCACATTTGTCAGCTGATGAGGAAGAGACAAAATGAAGTTAGGGACTGTCTCAAAAGTGCATGCCAAACTGACAAGAGAGGCTTTTTGTAAATAGTTTTTCAGTTTTTGTCACCCAGTGAACGTCTGACTTGAATTTTCCATAGACTGTATTAAATATTTACCTCGGTTTCTGAAGCTCAGAAAGTGGTGTCCCTGTCATGGGTTGAGCTGAGGTGGGCTGAATGTCACAAAGAAGCTGGAACAAGCCACGTGTAATGGCACACACCTGTCAATCAAAGCAGTTAGTCACTTTAAGACTTAATATAATTTGAACAAGTTAGTTTGAGAAAATTTCAGCCTATACTGTACTCAGTACAGTTGTCATGAATGCAATTGGCTAAACAGACCAAAAACATTTTTTGTACCAGGCTATAAACAGTTTATTTCTGCTGTGAAGTTTTTAATATGTGGACTTATGGAGACTTGTTCTGTAGCCTCAAGAGGACCTGCAGTTTTTGGCACTTCAGCATTGGCTTCACTTCACAGCAATGGGGGTTGCTGCCTGAAATTTTCACACTTTTAAACCCTGTTACCACTTGCCGATTCATTTCCACCCAGCTTTTATATTTTTTTGGCAGCTACACATAAAAGTACACATAGAAAGTGTAGAAATGACAGGGAAATATGACCTTTAACAACCTCTGGTGTATGCCACATCGTCTTTAATTATTAATCCACAGATATTTTGTGACATAAACAGAGACAGTGTTACACCACTATAGTGCAAAAGGGGCAGAAGTGAAATATGTTGATGCTTTCAGTTTTGTGCATTTGTATTTTATATTACTGCTACTCTAACAGCGTACAATTAATCAGATTTCTCTCTCCTTCACCCATCCACACACACACGGTGCACAAACTCTGGCTCTCTAACCGAGATAATACCCTCTGTGGGATAGAGATCAGAGTCGTATTAATCTTCTCTCCATAGAGAACCCATAGGAGTCCACAGCCACGCCCTGTCTGCAGAGATGAAGCGCCGCCCCGCTCCAATCACTCTTCAAGACTCTCTCCACATGAGATCCCCTTACACCAGATTAACTCGATTTGTGTTTTTCTGTTCCAGGCAATTAAACGTGTGCGAGTGTGTAGGGTTAAATGAGATCACTAAAAGTAATTACCAGTATCCATCACTGCAGTGCTTCATGCCCCCCCCCCTTATTTAGGTAAAGCTGTATGTAGCAGTCAGCAGGATTATACTGAAGAATCATCATATTCTAAATACTGTTAATTTCTGTCTAATGACAGTTTGTTTTTCAAAATATAACCTCTTGAAAATTATGGTCCAATTATTCAAAAATAACGTGTTGTCTTTGTCTGTGGATCAACCTTATTGAAAAACTGAAGACGTCTGTTTTTCATCAAATAAATGGATCCATTTTATGAGGAAAATTCAACATAATAGCATTTTTTGTTAGACCTGTGAGACCCTGTGCGCTAAATGCTTACTTAGGAGGATCTATTGGTAAAATATTCACAAGTATGTTATCATCAGTGTATAATCAATAATAAATAAGAATTGTTTTTTGTTACTTTAGAATGTTTCTACGGTAGCCCAGAACAGACAAACTGAACACTGGCTCTGAACAGGGTCAGAGTCCTGCATACTGGACCTTTAATGTCACTTGAACCTGAAGCCAT
The DNA here is from genome assembly GCF_000972845.2 of Larimichthys crocea. NCBI lineage: Eukaryota > Metazoa > Chordata > Actinopteri > Sciaenidae > Larimichthys > Larimichthys crocea. The sequence continues at coordinate 5,032,018 of NC_040016.1, read as the reverse complement.
CATCAAAGTTGTTGTTGAGCTACAGAAGAGTTGAAACAACTATTTTCACAGAGTGATTAGTTTTCCTCATTATGAGTAGACTGATCTTTATGTGTAGAACTGGTGGACTGCCACTTTAAGAGCTTTTGGAAAAATTCCAGTTGTAATTACAACTTGGATGTTGATGGGAACACTATTTACAAGTCACTAACCAAACTGGTAATTTTGACAACTCTGACATGTCATGAATGCAGCATGAAATGTGTCTCTCCTGGCTGTTTTTCCAAAGTTATGCAACCATGGTAGCTCATTATTTCAGCTAAAGCTGCTCACATTAAAAGTTTCTTCTACTTTCTATTAGTCTCCATCTGTGGCTGTTTATCTGCACACATGAATAGCAGAAAGTATCTTGACACTTGGTTGCTTGGTTGCTATCTTGACACTTTTTTTAAACACTGATAATGCAATGCCTCATTTTTGAATGTGTGTGCTGTTTTTCATATGTTCTATGCAACCTTTTTCTTTCTAATGGATGAGTATGCAAAATGCCCAAGGTCAGCTACTGTACACCAAAATTAATACCACCCAGTGTTGCTATTGTTTTTCCTTGCTTTTCGTCCAATGCATGCACAAGACCTGCAGTGACTGTGAGCAAGAAGAGGTGATATTGTAAAAATGGGCAGATGGATGCTCTGATTATTTTCAGTGATCATAATGAGAACACTGTGTTCTACATCATACGGCTGGAGCTCCAGCACACAGAAAAATGACCGTTGTGTACAGGGAAATGACAGCCATTAGAAAACACACTTTAACTGTGCCATGACAGGAAGCAAAAATTTTAGTGAAGACTTGAGTCTAAGTGATTTGTAGATAGAATTAGACAAAAAAGAGAGCTTGATTGAAGTAGAAGTGGAAACTTGCTGTTTGCACTGATCATTATGCTTTTACACCTACAGATGCTTTCTTTCATCTTGATGACAACTTAACAACTTATACATATGTTTTATATTTTTAATACTTGATTAAAAAAAAATCTTTCTGCAAGCTCTAATGTGAAAGATTGGGGGCAGACATAGAAAATAATATTCATAACTATGATTAAATGCACGTATAATCAGTTGAAAATAAGAATCTGTTTTAGATACTTTAAAATGAGCCTTTTATATCTACAATAGTGGATCCTCTTTCATGAAGGCTGCCCTGTTGAAACACTGTTTCTACAGTAGCCTGAAACAGACAAACTAAATACTGAGTCTAGACACCAGAACAAGCATTGTTTCTCCTTTATACTAGGAAGGCGAGGGTGATGTGAGGAGATTGCAATGCGGCAATTACATCACTAGATGCAACTAAATCCTACACACCTGGTGTGTAATGTTTTGCACCAAAAACACCAAAGACAACTTCCTTGTTTGTGAAAACCTACTTTGCAATAAACCTGATTCTTCAGATTAAACCCTTCTAATTTGTATTAAGCAGTATAAACACACATCCATTATTTGGCTATAATGTACCACACTATAATGAAAAGATATAAAGACATTTTCCAGTATTTATCAATGTATTTGGTAACATGAAGCAACTAACAAGTGGTGACAGCTAACAAATGTTCACTGACATTGTTGTAATTATGATATATTATTACACAGATGAAAAAAATAATACAGTGTTTAACATTTAACTGTTTATATGCAAATATGTAATAAATGTACATGTAAAAACATCTACAAATTAATAACAGGCCAATTAAAAAAGCTATTAATCTGTTTAATCACGACAAGACATCAAAACATTCTTAACTCCACTGATTAAACTGTTATTGGGATTTCTTCAGCAGACTGAGTTTGCTCACTTATTAGAGTGAAGTTGAAGTATTTATAAATATGTCATAAATAAATATAAATAATGCAATAAATGGGTGTTGGTTAGCTCAGTGGGCAGAGCGTCCGTCCCATGTACAAAGGCTCAGTCCTTGCCACAGCGACCCAGGGTTTGAATCCGCCCTGTCATTCGACCATCTCTCTCTCCCCACATTCCTGTCTCTCTTCAGCTGTCTCTATCCAATAAAGCTTGAAAAGGCCAAAAATAATAATAATGCAATAAAAAAAAATCAGTTAATTCTTCATATTACAGTTGTGTTACATTTGATTTCTCAGAGACAGTTAGATGAGAAGGTCGATACCATGTTTTGGCATGAGATTAGTTTCAGTCTGGGTGCAGTGTTTCCTCACAGCAAGAAGGTTTCGGGTTCAAACCCCGGCTGGAGCGCTGCTCTGTGAGGTCTTTTCAGGCATTGGTTTCCTCCCATAGTCCAAAGACAGGCAGTTAATTGGTGACTATAAATTGCCTAGATATTTCATATATAAAAAGCACTCTAGCTGCACAGACAGGAGGTAAAGTGCACTCAAACTGTGTGGAAAAGTGAAGGAAGTAACACATAAATGTTCTGTTCTCACAAAATTTCTGGGTGCACTGTGACCCTCATTGGTAGACAGACAGCTGTATATAAAGTACCAGCAGTGTCTGCAGGTATGCTGTCATTACTTGTCCTAAAATGACATTTTCTACTGTCTGACAGTGTTCACCCTTGTTTCCACAGATATACACATTCAGTCACATTCTGTGGTTAAACAATCAACCTTAAACTATCTTTTTCTGCTCTATATTTTATGAAATACAGTGTGCCATTATGAGATGATTTGGCAGTAAATTATAGCACTGTTGTAAAGACACAAGGGCATAAATATGTGTCTCTGTGTGTGCAGAGGGTAGATAAGGGCAAATTTAACACCTCCGACTACCACTCTTCTGTGGGCTGAGCCTTAAACATGGAAATTGAGTACTGGAGACCTATAAAACAGATACAGCTTGGAGAAGGGAAGAAGAGTCTCACGAGTCGATCCCCTCTCTATCAGACAAAAGCTATGCAACATGGAAGCAGAGGTCCCTCATGTAGCAAACACAAGTTTTAAAAGGGAATGCAGAAAGCGAAGCTGTTTTTTCTCCGCTTCTTTTGGAGGCCTCTTCAGGGAATTAGTCCAGTGTTGTTTTGGACCTGATGACTGACATCATGGATAGAAAAAGTGCCAAAACAAAAACATACACAGCAGGTTTGCAGCTTGCAGCTCAAACAACATTTTTTGGAGGCGAATATAACACACTGTGAGCTATCATGTTCATTTGAGACCATTTTCAGTGACTGGACATCAGAGCTTTTATATACAGTAACATAAGCAACTGTGCTCTAACACAGGCACTTACAGTGTACAAACAAAAATAAGCATCTGTGCTATTTCAGCACAATGGGGACTTAATTGTGTGCTGCATGCTATCCACTTAAATTCCACGGGTCTGACCACACAGGACTAAAAATGAAATTTAAGGAGGAAAAAAAAAGGAATGAAGAAAGTGCAGACTTCCTGAGAGCAGTGTGTGCTTGCCTGTGGAATAACAAATGGTCTGAAGAAGGCCATATGTGGGAGCGGATCACTGCTTAATATGAGAATAATGTCTGTTCAGAGTGTGACCCACTGACTTCTATAATAGAGCTGTGAAGTCTTCGGCGGAGCTCTGAGAGATGGCATGTTGGCACCGCAACTGTCAAGGTCAGCCTATTGATATGCAATATTGAGTATGTATATAACCTTACTTTGGAGAGGCTAATGCTGGTTCGGGTTCAGTGTGGTAATGAACCTTCCAGTCACATAGTCACCGCAGATATTCTGTTGAGTAATTGGCATGCAGAGGTCCGGTTTGTGGTGAGCTGGGGGTGTCGGGTTAATACGCACAGATTTAACGTTGAGCGTAGTGGATATAATAAAACATGAAATGTGAAATATTGAAGGGTTATATACCATCAGTATCAAGTACACACAACTTTTTGTAACCACAAGTTATACTTCAAGTTTGATCTGGATCTGGTCGAACTTTTGGGATTCTTCACTCTAAAGGATAATTCTGCTTTATTATAATTAATTTTTACCGTTTGGACCTCATTTCCTTTCAGTGATAATTACAGTAGCCTCATGCAAGGACATTTTTCTGTTTCCAAATGCTTCTCATTTTATTCTATGAAATGTGTTGAATTCCCAGAACTCTTTTAACTTGATGAATGCTATCTGTTTATAAGTAGGTGAGTGGTCATGAACTTTGGTTATTAGTATACACAACTGATAGCTATGTAAGGTCCAAACACCCAAGACCAAAAAGAACTTCTCACTTTGGACCTTGAACTCCAGTTTATCTGTTCAAAAACATAAAGCATCTTTTCTAAAGTTGGAGTGATAAGGAGTGAATAGTTTAATATGAAGGTAAAGAAAATTGTCTGGCTTTAAAGATTCAGTGTGTTAGATTTATGGGGCTCTATTTACAGAATATGGCAGAGATGAGATGTAATATCCATACATGTGTTTTCATTATTGTATAATCAAATGAAAATAATAATTATATTGATTACAAGTATGCACACACAAGTGCACACACTCTTTGTAATTCTTAAGTCATACAAGTGTTTTCACTTTGTGCATAAGACTCAGGCGGCAGGTTGTGAAATTTGTCTGTAGCGAAGGGAAAATTCCAATGAGAAAATATGGATTTACCTTCATATGAAGCGGTTTGGATATTCTGGCTAATGGGCTACTGGGCTTGTTTTTAGTTTGTTTCTTGCCTTGTCTGATCTGGCTGTAGTAATGAGGATGTGTACCCAGATCCCAGCAATTTTGTTGAGTACAGTATGATACAGAACCAACAGATGATGATGGCTAACACTATTAAAAACGACCCTGAAGTTCTAACAAACCACAATGTTCCTTTTAACAATTTTGCCTCTCAGGAAAATAAATGATTAATGTGCCGAAGAGTGACATGTCTCACTGATGGACCAAAATGCTTCTGCTATCATAACAAGCTTTAATCCATCAACACAAATGCTGAGCTAAGGTGTTTAGTTGTATACACACTGTAAACAAAGCTCTTGCCAACACACAGGAAGAGAAAAAAAAACCCTCTCTATCACTGATAATGATCCACAGCCATTTAGAAAGGCAGGAAGCAGACAGGTCGCTCCGGCAGTAAGTGAATGAATATTCCTTAAGCGTTGGAGAGTAATTCACCAGCAGGACAAGCTGCCCTCCTTGAAGACAAATGTGTGTTCATAATGTCGAGCAACATTAGTGGGCGGGGTTTCCAACTTTCCTACTCTTTATTTAATGTACTCCTCGCAGATGGATTGAAGCCGTGAAGCCCAGCACAGCAGCACAATTAATATTTTGACTAGAACACTGGGAAAATAATATCCAGTGATACATTGCTGCTGTCAACTGATGGCTTTAAGCTCAGCTTTCTCCAGACATATTGACATTAGTGATAAACTAAATGACATTAGTTAGACTGAATTCCGCATTACTCAATAAGAACATCAGAATAGACAGGAAGCGATTGTTCCCTCAAAACAAAGTAAATTTAAGGGTGAAGAGGAAAAGTGACCCAGTCTTACCTCAGCTTCTCTCACAAATTGTGAGCTGCAGTTAAAAAAAATACACCCCCCCTTGCCCATAAAGCAAAATTCCTCCATTCACAGTGAGGCCCTTAAATTGTGTGCAGTAGACCATTGTTTCCTGCAGGGAGTCCGGAGAGATAACTCTATGCGAACTAACAATGTCCTCAACCGGCCAGCCATCGGTTGCTTGGCGCTCCCAGTGCAGGTGAAGCTGGAGTGGTGGTGAGCAGCTGTCAGAAAGGCCTGTAATTGGAGCCCATTGCACCATTAGTCCTGCCCATTAGGCCTGTTATGATCGCTGTCTGTCTCCGCTACACTTCTACAGTCACTGTCTCCATTTGACCCAGGGCACTCCCTCCTACACAGGGACAGAGCTGAGACTTAATGACTTGTCACGTGTCCACCTGTGACTCTCCAGGCTGACGATCCAGCACGACACATTCCCCCGTGCGCTGTCTGATCTGTAATGGTCTCTATCCATACAGGGAATTGGAGTGTTCACCCAAGGCAAAAAAAAAAAAATATTGAAAAAAAATTGAATGATTGTATTCTACTGTTTCTGTGCAGGCTGTAGCAAGTGAAGGTAATAGAAATTGTGTGGTGCTGGAGAGTGAGACAGTGAGATGTGGGTACAGAGTAGTCATAAAATTATCAGCTGTCAGTGCAAACAGTTTGGTATATAGGAGAGGCACTTAGATATGACCATTTGCTTCAAACACTGTGGTTAAGCTTAAAAGAAAAGAAAACTACTCCCCTCTCTTTGAACTTTTTTCCAGGAGGAGGAGATCAATCTTAACAATCCTAAATTTCAACTTAAATCCCCAATCCAGTCCAGTCCTCCTGAGGCTGTGCTCTGCGTTGTCCGGCTCCTTCATTTAACATTTCTGCTTATTACGTTCTGCCTTCCCAACTCTGGCAAAACAAAATAATCTCAAGCATGACACCTGTAAATTGAATCTAATTGGAACTAAATCCTATTCGCAGAGCTGACGGCATATCGATTCTTCCCTCATTCGGCTAGAATACGGTGTGTAGTGAATGTTTCCCTGCCAGGAAAAACAAGTGGTGAATTAGCAGGGTGTGCACCAGGGCTCGCGGCTGTCCCAGCTTTTTGCTGTAACACCAGAGTTATTGTGGCAACTGCATGCTGCACCAGGGGAAAGAGAAAGCTCAGATCACTGTTGGCAGCCAGCATTGTAACATTTTTATGCAGGGTTTCAATACCTCTGGGAGAGAATGTAGAGTTACTTTATCTGAAAATGGAGTCAGAGTGGTGCTAATGTTTTGGTGGCATGCACAGCAGTCCCTGGAAACCTTTTTATTTTCTTCTAGTAGGAAGTCAGATTATCATGTTCTCTTTACTTAAGGATTTTGATGAATTAATGATTGCTACTTTCAGGGACTGTTTTAGAGGCTTTCAAATGGGGAGGGCTGGGGGTATGTGATAGACTGGTGCACGGATACAACTAATAGAGGCACATTTGTAAAATGTGTTAGACTCTAGATTAAAGACCAAAGCCAGATGCATAAAATGGTGTCGACTCGTGAGTAAATCTGTGTGTACACACAGACAGAAATCTGCATATGCATTATTTTCCTCAGATTTATAAAACTGTATGTTTCCCCAGTTCTATTTATAAATCTCAGTCTTTGTAGAACTGGACACGTGCACAAGCTTCATTTCCACTCTCACAGTTATGACAGAGTTATGACAAACTGACTCTGTTGCATTGGCAGAGTTCTCCAGCAGCAGCACAAAAGCAGCCGACATTTAGGTCACCTGTACCGCTAATTACTAACAATATCATGTACAATAACAATAACCTGTAAGTCATCATCAGGGGTGACATCTCATTCATGCAATATTTATTAATTGTCAAAATGATCAATGATTAGTGCTCATATTGAAACTTCACAAAGTGCTTCTCAACTCAGAAAAAAAACACAAAAATGGTTCAAATGTAAATAAAAAGAGTTATGCAGCATTTCCAAGTGGTATTGTTTGTGCGATTGCTGCAAAGACCAGATTGCTTTGCATTTTTCTCGTAGCCCAGCTCCATGAAGAAATGGTCAACACCCTTTTGAAAATAAGAGAGAACAATTAACTATATTCACTGAAGAAGTTTATTGAAATTGTCAATTTTATATTGAATTTGGATGGCAAAGCTTTTGTAATGATGTACATTGCACAGTAACATAGTTTGAGTAATGTTACTGCTTTGCAAGTAACTACAGAAGGGATTGGTGTTGGGGAATAATGCTGACATGAGGAAAAAAAGTTTCATTCATTTAGTCTATATGTAAATTGAGCCTTTATTTTCCAGGACAGTATTGTGGCAGACAAAATTGTATAAAAAAGCGAAAGCAAGGCTTATAGGGAACCAGTCTAAAAGCACAAAGTGTCCTCATTCTGCATGTGTGAGATGATCACATTCTCAATGCTCATTTGCACCTCTTTGAGGTCATTTGGAGTCTCTGTGGTAATTTTGCATCTCTTCATAGTTATTTGTGTCTCTTTGTAGCTATTTAGTGTCTCTCTGTTGCTTTTTTCACCTCTTTGTGGTCATTCTGATTCTGAGGTAGTTTCCTTTCAGTTTATTTCTCTTTTTACACACTAAGTCTGAGTCTGGGTGTGTCTTCATGGTCATTTGCATCTCTATTTTTCATTTTTTGTTTCTTAGTAGGGGTTTGTGCCATGTTGAGGTCATCAGTCACTTCACACAAAGGCTCTGGTCACAGTGTAAATGCTAACATTCAAATTAATTAGAAATGATTAGTGAACCAAACTCAGAAATCATCAACCTGTTATGAAGACTAATCTTAAATAAGTAACTAGTAATTTGGGGTTGGAGAACATGCTTAACTTAATGTACTCCACTTCAGTTAAATTAGAAAAAATAATTTAATGTCCCAGGGTCCTTTGGGCGTTCTTTCAGACATGCGCAGACCTGGCTGACGCAAACCTTGGTGCCGAATCGCGCGCTCTTTTCAGTTTACAAGTTCGGGCAAGTCCTCGGTAAACCGGAGCTCCGTTAAAAACATCGTTGTGTAGGCTACGACTGGATAATTTTCACCTATTTGGTAAGTAAACATTTTACTCTTTTGTCAGCCATTATTTTAAATGCTCAATAATGCATTTATGGCTCTGGAACATAAATGCATTATTGAGCATTTAAAATAAATTGTAATTGCACTAAGTAAATCCAATGAGTGTTCACCATTCGTTGTGTTTTTGGAGCTCATTACCATTAATGTGTTTTTGTTGTTGTTGGTGTTAATTAAATTAGCATGTGTCGTTTTAATGTCTATTGTAGAACTCTTTTAGGTCAAGAAAATTAAAGTTAAATTTACCTGAATATGATAGAATAAAACTAAAGATAATTAAGCTTTCACAATTCATGAATATTAAGTTAAATCTACAAAAAAATATCTGAAATCCATTGATTTGAGTTATTGTAAACTCAGAATAAATAAGTGACTGTAATCTAATTTATCTAAATCAACAGAAATTACTTTTTTTGAGGCAACGACTTTGCATTTTTTTTTAAGTAAAGTCAACTTATTATAGTTTACTGTGCAGATCAGATTCCTTGGAGCGTTACATTGAACAGTAGCAGAGCCAAAATGCAAACACAAGCCAAACCAAGACCAGCACAACTCTCTCTGGAACTCTCTGGATATGACAGAGTGAATTCTTAGGTGAGGGTGATCATGATATTACAGGGATGGTGGTGGCCAGAATCCAAAAACTGAAAATTGGCTGGCAGATTTCCTGAGGCACCCAGTTAGCCAGATACCACATAACAGGTTTCCAAAAATTCACTAGGTTGGATGTAATGTTGTTACCACTAGGGAGACTGAATGATCTGGCAGAGTCTGGGAGGTTAAACCGGTCTTTTATCTTGATGACATGATGACTTTGCAGGTGAGAGGGAGAACCGGAGGCCATGCCTAGCAGCACACACAAACAGAAACAGAGAAACAAGACCGACATCTAAGTACATAGAGGAGGAACAACTGGGAAACACTGGGAAAGAAGGCGAGAGCCTACTTTCCAACTACTTTTACAACATCTACTTTTTCAACTGTTTCCACTATATTTTTAGCATTATTTTCTTTATACTTTACTACTATTTCTGTAATGAAATAAAAAAACAACAACAACTTAGATAACATAAAAAGTCAGGCTGTAAATATTCAGTGTAGACATAATGTACAATACAGAATCTTGCAAAATCTGATATTTTGCACTGAATTTCACTGCTCACACATGCTCACAAATCTTTAAACTTCCTTAATGATTCTTAAAAGCACCATATCAATTTCAAGGTCTTGAAGTACCACCAATGCAAATGTTTTAAGTGAATAAAAAATCCACTCAGTCTTTTCCTATTAAGTTTGAATGGATGATTTGAGACCACATTTAATCACACTTCTCCTCACGAAACTCACTTTAAATCTGATTATCGTTACCAAAGGTGCAGGTGACAGTGTGTCTGAAGTACAGGAGGTTTGACAAAGCTTGTGTAGATCATAAGGGGCCGTGGGGAGTCATCTGCCAAATCTTCAGCTCAGAAGGAGTAATTGTTTCAGTACGCCAGAGGAATTGATACCACCAGAGATGAAACAGGCCCAGTGAGAGACGGCCCATGCTGGGCCCCCAAGATGCACGGAGACGCGTCTTCTCAGTGTCTGACCAGTCCCAGTGGCATGGTCAGTCATGACATATCCAATTTGATAGCTCTAACTAGTGTCTTGTCAGTTCTGGTGAGGATTCACAGCTTTGGCAATATGCCTCAGTGTCCAGTGTCACCTAAGGCACCAATTAACAACTCCACACACATGCAGACCACGTTCACACCTGCTATTGCAGGACACACACATAGATGCATGGACCCACACACACACATAAAAGCACTTTTTTACACACAATTCACTGCCTACTCCTGCCATGAGAATGGCCACAGGCAGCTCTCCAGCATTATTCATCGGAGTTGATGGGTCTGGACTGGTACAGTACTTGGTGAGACCTCATCTGGACCAGTGTCCTGGCAGGGAGACCCGTTGCTTCTTGTCCCTGTTAGCCTCTTCATCCTCGTGCTGAGGTCATCATTAAGGAAATCATTGCCCCCAGATCCCAGATGGCATTTTAGGATTGTTGGCAAGCCCTCTGATTATAGAACAGCCTCCCTGGAAGGCCTAAGTCACTCTGACAAGCTGGATCATTGTCTACTGCAGTATTCCAGATAATTCTAAAATAATGCAATGGCAGCAGGACACCTTGGTTGGCTAAAAGATTTAAAATCCCAATTAATTTTTTTACACAAGAGATGGCCTGTCAGTGTTTGTGGTCATCTAGGTTGTTATTCACTTAATGAAAGCGTCCAGAAAACAAAGTGTTCTCAAATGATCCTCCCAAATCTGGAATCTCAATTGTTTTAATCCTGACAATAGCCCACAGCAATGCTGCTGTTTAGTAATGCCCAGTTGTATTAGAGGTAAAGAATATTTCGGAATTTGTTAGAGAAAAGAAACCACTTTTGGGTCAATGCATGGAAGTCAAAATGCTTCTTTGGCTTGTGTATAAAAGCAATCATTTTGGTCTTGACACAAAGCCTTTGTCACAATGGCTAGGGAATGCTATTTTGTAAAGATGACCTTGATGCATAAAGCATGGAGCAAACTGATTTTGGTGAGCCCTTGACTTGTCTTTACAGCAAGTCAAAGTTTTACTCCAGCAATAAAATCTCGAAAACTACCAGATGGATGTCACCAAGACTGGTTTCAAGACTGGTTATGTTTGGCCACTACACACATTTACTTCTGTTGTAAACCACTAGATGTACAGACAGAGATAAACATAGTAAATACAGATACTCACATTACTTACTTATACTTATAACTGGCTTTCCTGAGGTTGCCACTTGTAATGGTTCTTTAATAGAAACGTCAGTAAAATGATGTAAGTGATATAGTGGATGCTTTACTGTCTGTTGTTGACATGATTGCTCTTCTAAGCTTAGGTGCAGTGTAAATCACTACAGCTGTTTTCTGTCACTCTCACTTGTTTTTTGTTGTTGTTGTTTTTTTTATATCATATACAATAGTAGAGTTGCTTCTTTCTTTCTGTCTAATCTTTCTTGTAGAAGCACAGCAGGAGTCTGTATCTGTCTTGCATCTGTCTTTTAGGATCAAATGGATGTTAAAATATAGTCAGTTACCATTAATATTGGAGACGTTTTACCCATAACACAGCAGAATGCTGGGCATCATGGTGACAAAAAGAAAGAAATATCAAAGACGGAGCCCCTGATGACAAAGGCAAAGCATTTGATTTTCAAAGGGATGCAGATATCAGCACTTTTGAATCGCTTGACCAGGCCTGGCCTTTCCACTCTCTTACCTTTCATCTCAAGAGCTCGCCCCAGGAAAGAAATGATGGAAAGCTACTCAATATTTAAATGCATCCAGGCCTGACAAGTTCATGCTTTTATTCAGATTTGACATGAATATTGAAAACCCTGCTTCATAATATTGGTCTGAAGATGGCCTTAATGGACGATTGCCCATGCCTGCATTGTGGGGGAAGATGCAGAGGCCTCTTCATCCACCATCACATCAATCACATAGATCCATCTTAACATTTTTAATCAAGGTCCAATTATAGCATCTTAAGGGTTCAGTGTGCAAGCACTATTTACAGAATATGGCAGAAATTGGATATAATATCCACGACTATCATCACTATTTAGTGTTTAATCATCTGAAAATATGAATCATTATGGGTTTCTTTTTTTTACTCTAGAATGAGCCCTTTGTATTTACGAGACTGGGTCCATATTACATATATACCGATACTGTATATACTAATACGTGTATATTGTTCTTATACATCTAGTTAAGTACTGTTTTGATCATCTTTTTTGCTTTTTAGTTTGTTTCGAAACTAATTTGACTTAAGGGTATTCCAATGCAACCCATCTGCCTCATTGCTAGATGCCACTAAATCCTACACACTGGACCTTTTAAAGGGTTTATTAATAATGATAAACATTTTAGTTTCTAATCAACGTAAAGTTAGATATATTTTGTCTTTAAAATGAAAATAGTGAGCCATCATAAAATGTAATGTTTTTGACCAATAGTCCAATATCCAAAGATATTTAAGTCAACCAGCAGATTGGAAAAACTGGAGATTTGAGATTTTGTGGTAATTTTCATTGTTAAATTACTTAAAATATTTATCAGTTATAAAAATGGTTGTAATTAATTCTCTGTGGACTCTGTGGGAAAGTAAGCTTTAACGTCCTGTATAGACTGACTTCTATTCTTTTCTCAATGCTGAAAATGTTGATAGATAGAAATTGTTGTGCTGCTGTACCAGCATTTCTTCACATCCAGTTAAGATTTAATTTTACTTTCATGCTGTACATGCAAATAGACATGTTACCTGTCTCAAGTTAAATTACATGGAGAAGCACCTTGGACGTGACCCATTGATTTCTGTAGGAATTTGAATTTGCCATCATTCTCAGCTACATAAGCTAAAGGTCCAATGTGTAAGATTTACAGAATATCACTGAAATGAAATATAATATTCATAACAGTGTTTTCATTATCTATGAATAAAAGCAAGAATCATTGTGTTTTTTATTTTGTGTGTGTTTTTTTTGTTGCCCTGGGTCTCTTCCACAGAGTCCACCCTGTAGAGCTACTATGTTTCTACAGGAAAGCCAAGAATGGACAAAGCAAAACACTGGCTCTAGATGTGATTTGAGCTTTTCACGCTTTTTCACAGCAACATAGTTTCTCATACAAGCTTGGAACAAGGGGACGAGTGGAGGAGGCTGCAGTTCACAACTACACCACTAGGTTCCTGGTCCTTTAATGTCTCTTTAAATAATTTTCAGAATTTTCAGATTGTGTGACATTTTATTTATGTCTCTGTGTGATTCTACCCTAATCTATCCAGTGTATGTTAGACTTGTACATGTTTCCAAGTATCTCAGTTTTTTTTTTGTTTTTTTTTTTACCATTTTGTTAATTTTCTCTCCCTTTCACGCTCTCTCTCTTTTTTTTTTTTTTTAACTAGATACACCTTCTCAGTTCCTGTCAGGTTTTTTGCACAACTGGCATTTTGTGCACCAGTGGTGTTTCCCTTGAGTTGCAGCACTAATCTAAAAGCAATTTGCTGTCTAGGAGCTGTAAAAAGATTAATTTTCATGATATTTGTTCGACAAAAATATACAAACCAGTACATGCTTCTTGCTGTTGTACATTGATTCAGTGGGCAGCTGACTTTGATGTACATATTATGCTTAAAAAAAGCTTGAGGATAATGTGAAATAGAGACATTGTGTGTTGTGTGAATTAATCTATTAATATTATGTCCACACTGTCAGTGTGTGTAAATGCTTGCAGTATATAACCAGGAGGAGAAAGCATAAAAACACGCAGTACTGAGCCATTTAACTCCTTGGGTCATTCAGTTGACCTCACGTTAACTGCCTATAGCATTGCTCTGTAGGATTGTTATTTTAAGCAAGGAGCCAGAATCACATGGATGAATAAAATAATGAGGAGGATTTTGCTTTTCCGTCTGCTGCTGAACAACCACTTTAACAGGTTCAGTGCAGCTGGCTCGTTTGGCAGAAAAGCCCAGTTGTGAAGGAAGTAAACAACACAAGGCGGCAGCAGTTTGGTTTACCTGAGAGAAAGCCACCTGAGAGACAGAACCAGATAGTAATTTGATTTCAGCACATGTTGTTAATAAAGGCCTTATGCTCCTCTCTGCTGCTATGATTTCATTTAGACGCATAATGCCGAACATTAATATCAATACATACACTATTGATTTCTCCTCACTGCCTGCTTTGAAAGAGGGAGAGTTTTAGAGCAGAGGAAAGGGGGATTCAATTGCACTGAATTTAATTTGGTGGTTTCATGTCAGCATAGATATCCTGAAATTCAGACTTGTCTGAAGCCCAGTTCAATACCCTTACTTGACCCCATCCTCTGATTTCTTTCCCTCAGAAAGAGATGCTCTGATCTCTCTCCCTTCTCTCTCTTTAACAAATTCTCTGCAACGCTCTACTCACAGAACCACAGAGAGTCTCTGAAGGGTCAGTATTGCAGCATTTCCATAGAGAGAAAAGGCCAAGCGTGTGGGTGTTCAATGGAAATCCACCAGCCAGAGTTTCCTTTGGGCTTAACAAAGGGCATCTGTTGTGCAAAGGTGGTTTGTGTGATTGTTTTGGTAATAAACTTTTATTTGTTGCTGGAGGATCAGAGTTCACTCGCTTCAGAGAGTTTATACAGGATTTAAAAAAAGAAGAATATTAAGAAGTGCTGCTAGGAAGTAGTACAGTCACAAATGCGAAGTGTAGCCTAATTGCGATTGATGTAGAAGAGAAAACTGACACCTCATTCATCAGAGAACAAACTGAATCCCAATATATTCCTCTGAATGTTTACTTGGTTAATTGGGTACAATTATAATTAATGGACGCACTCAAGGAAGAATATTAAAGAACAGATGTTTACTCAACATAAGTCAATAGTCGCAGAAACCTTCAATTATGGCCCCCCCTGTGGGGAACAAAGATGGAGCATTAATCTGCTCCAATTGACAGTAGATTGAATTGATTACCTTATTATAAGGAAGCTTGGTTATTATTGCCATAACTCACTGCCGATTAGCAATCTTTTGCAATGCAGAAAGAGACAGCATAAACACGATCAAGACCTAATCACATGACCAGCCCATATTCATCTTGTATACTTGATTAGGTCAGATGTACAGAGAAAGGCAGGCGGAGAAGAGAGTGGGTATCAATTTCACGATATGAAAATGATTTCCATACACACCCCTGGGTGGTGAGATGCTACTGCACACCAACCTGATTGGATACCATTAGTCATGACTAAACAGTCTATTGCAGCAATAGAACATGTCTTCAACACGCACTAACAAACCCCACAGCCAAGTATTTATTAGGAGCTGACTTCATGTATGCTTTCAAAACAATATTTTTCTCATCTGCAATCAAAATATGAGAAAGTGATAACAGCAAACGAGATGTTTGTGTTTGAGTTCAGACAGCGGACATATGGAGAATGTTCCATGATTTGTGCTCTGCTTGCCAGATCGCTTGAATTGAGATGTTCACCCCTTGTGCTCTGCCTGCATGATAAGGACTAGCATCTGAACTTCCATCCCGTCAACTGTGAGTTGGATGCATTCTTCTGACAGCTCTCTCGCTTTACTTTGCACCACCACCTCCATCCCCAGCCCTCCATTTCACACCACAGAGGTCAGGGATTCTTTGTGCGTGCACGTGCGTGCGCGTGTGTGTGGAGTGGTGTGTGTGAGGAGAAAAAGAGCTGAAGCGTGTATGGGGAGAAGCTGTCTACCTTCTCAGCCTGTGGTGTTGTCAGGTCTGTGGCGTTAAAGAACTCCGACAGTATGTCCCCCACCTCACCTTGCTGCAAACAGGGTCTGATATCAGCTTTCATCCATGGTACAAGTGTATGAGGAGTGTGTGCGCGTGTCCACTGAAGTGTAACAAGTTTGTTCTTTTCTGTGTGTTTCTACGCTTGTGTGTGTGTACGTGGCCTCTTCCCTGCACCGTATTGCTCCACCGTTCAATATTTATCTTCTGTATGTGGAGAAGACCGACTTGAGGATGCCTTGAGGATTAATGCAATCCTCAAACAGAATACAACATGTCAGATTTCCACACCATCTCTTCCCCTGGTGACCTAATGGGATGGTTTTCATCGCAGCGAGTGAATATATTGATTCGATGACCAAAAGGAGGCCTGGAATCGCACTACTGCAGTTTACCCAAAACATATAGCAAGCTTTTTTGAGCCTTCCTAAACACATTTCCCTCTTTGCACATAATGTGTATGATTACACTTCTTTTGTTCCCTGATGGTGTAGAGCTTTTCTAAAGATATGAAAAAGGCAGTCTGACTCTTCTGGAAAAGTCATAAAATGTCTTGTTTAATTAAGGGGGATTTCTTAAGACATTGCACTTCAAGTGCAGTTAGAGGAACACAGACTTTACCCATCTTCAGGAACTAAACCTTTCTTTTGTCTGCAATATTTGATTTTATTTGCTGAGTATGTGCGGATAAGGATGTTTGTCTGCCTTGAAATGATTTTCATCACCATGTTATTCAGCTGTTTATTTTGCAGTTCATATAAATATATTAAAAGTATTTTCAGAGCTGAAATCATTGTTGAATCATTACTTACATAACTATGGATTTATAAACCAAAGCTATTGACTATTTGTCATTTTTTAATAATAAAAAAAGATAAATATGTGTTATGTATTTTTAGTTTTCAGAATGTTTAGCTTGTCTTGTCTTTAATAATCATAATGAAATGCATTTCTGTGAACAATTTATTCAATTTAAATCTAAATACAAACAACAGTTATAAATAATAATGGATGTTATGGAAGTAATGAGAATAAATAAGTAAACATAGCTATAATAACAATAGCAGTAATAATAGTAAATACAGAGTAAATAAGTAAGTAATAGACCAGATGGGAGAAGCTCGTCTTCAGCCTCACAGTGCTGATTTAGTGTATCCGGAAGCTTTCTCCTGACCGTAGCATGTAGAACAGGTTTTATATGAAATTGACTTTTTATATTTAATATGATAGTAAATTGAAGATGTCATCTTGGACTCACTGTTGTCTTATGTTTTATTGACCAAAAGTTGAATCAATTCATCTGTCGGATTGTCAGTAATGAGAATAATGCTTAGTGGCAGCACTAGTGTTTTGATTGCTTTATTTAGTTTTTTATATTCGTAGAACACCAGAAATGTGCAGGAAAAAATAAATAAATTAAATGTCTTTAGTTAGTTTGAATTTATTGTCCTTGGAAGGAAATTCCTTTTTACAACACTGTGCATCATAGGGAAGACAGACAGAAATACAACACAACAGCACACAAGAACGACAGGCAGAACAACATGAAAACAAGACTCAGAGTTCCCTCTGCGGGTCAGTCTGTTTAGGGATGCTATGGCTGCAGGCACCAGGCTTTTGCCAAAGCGAGCTCTTCTGCACCTCAGGGACCTTTGCCTGCACCCACAGGGCAGTACAGTGAAGAAGCGGTTGAGTGGCTGTGAGGTGTCTTGTGCTATTGTCTTGCAATCGAGCTCGGAGAAATTGAATTTGGGGAGACCAGTAGTCTCTGCAGCAGTGTTGGTTATGTTTGACCTTGTCAGAGCATTAACATTTGCTGGAAACACTTCTGAAGATTGTGTTTTTTTAAAACAGAATATACATGTAAATGATTTTATTAATTAGGTCGTGATGCAATGTACCAATCACCTGGAGATCATAGCTCATACATTTGTCTATTTGCTGCTTAGGACAAAAACATACAATAAAATACTGTGAGCTTCATTATGTCTCCAACCCCAACTGTTATCTGCAAATCATGTGTCCTTTAAAGTCCCAGTAATATCTTCCTCCTGACCTGGCATAGAACCACATACACTGGTTCATCTGTCTCTCATACATCCTCCTCACCCTCCCCAGTCCTCATCTTCATTTTTGAGCCCACCGCCTGCCTGTCCCATTCCAGGCTGTTGTCTGACAGGCAGCAAACCGGGCCTGACAGGTGGGCAGCCAGTGTCACAGGCTCACCGCAGAGAGCACCGCCTGTCTCCACTCATTTCCTCCTTTCTGCCCCCTTATTTGAACCCCACCACCCCTCTACACCTTAGCCCACTCCATCCACCTTCCTGCTGCTGGGAACATCATTCCTAGCAGGGAAGGGACTAAATAAATAGAGACTTTTCTCCGTGCTGCCTGGCTTTGTTTTTAATGTACATGTTTATGCTGAAGGTGAAGATTGAATTATAGAATAACTAGGTGTAAAAGGAAATCTCTCAAGGTGTGAGGATAAAAGGTGGTTTTATATGTTTAAGAGCTACGTGAAAATGTCTCCCCAGAGCCTCTTGTTGAGAAGACTATGTTTGTTATGAACTGAGCCAGACTGAACGCCATTTCTTACATCCTGAGGTATTCAGGGTGGTGCTCTTTTTTGAAGATTATTTATTTCTTTTGCATCTGGATTAAAATTTTCTTACTTGTCAAAAATGGAAATCAGTGCATTCTTTGTTGCAGTAGGCAAAAAAGAGAGCAAGTGATTGTGTAACCGCTACCTATTTTTAGTAAAATTATGATGAATGAGATAAAGATTGTTACAGATTGAGTTTCATGAGTTCCATTTGATCTTTCTCAGCAGGAGAGGATCTTCAAATGCATAAGCTGTGGCCTGTCTAAAAGGAAACTGCCTTATCGAAGCACACAGACTCTTCAGATGATTCAGTGAGCTGCATCTCAGCGCTCATCCGTTCAATTTTGTCATTTCATTGTGATAAGTTTGTCTGCATCTCTTTTGTTTTTTGCTCTGGAACGAGACGCTTCCTTCAGCCTCAGCTGTAATTGGGTTTCATGTAAATTGAGATAGGTCAGGAGATCAGCAGATTACCTCTGCATGCTTTACCACATACTCGCAAACACACAAGTACATGTGCATACAAATGCACACACATACATGCAGAGTGAGGAAGGCACACACAGACGCACGCACGCATGCACACACACACACACACACACACACACACACACACATACATTATATACAGTTTTGTACCACAGCACAATTAGACTGTTGCCATGGAGGTTTTCCTAATGAGGGCTGAGATGACAGTTGAAATTCAGACATTATAATGCATCACAGTAGAGGTCTCAGGAAATTTTTCCATCTCCAGAGAGAGAAATCCTGTTGGCTCCTTTGTGTCTGAGAGAGACATTTTAATGGCCCCAAATCAGCCTTACAGTAATTTGATGTTTGATCTTCCTCACCCCTAAAGCATAATGGCCTTGAATATGTGAACCTGTCCATTTTCAGAGCAGGATGAAAGTATCTTGACGGCTCAATCTGCACAAAGGTGTGCTGTTAGCAGGAACATTCACATGGCAATGAACAAGATGGATGAGGTGCTGCAGTTGGCTCCTCAGAGGAGGAGAGATGTCTTTTTCTCCCCCAAAGCACTTTTCAGACATGTCTGTTTTCAAAGCACCTTTTCACATGGAGTCCATATTTCAGAAACATAAGATAACATCGCCTAATGTGCGGCTCAACACCCCCACCCACACTCCACACCTTTCCTTCTCAGTGCCATTATTTTAGTACATCCTCCAAAATAACAAACGTCACAGTGGAGACACACAGAATTTGATTTCAGAGCTATTTTTAATTGCATTTTTACACTGGGACTTCAGGGAATTGAGGGTGACCCTGCTAATGGAAGAACTCATCAGTATCTGCCAGGGTAATTAGCCGAATTAGCCAATCCCCTCATCTCTCAGCTGACCCTGGTGTCGAGGTGAGCTTTTGACGTGCAGAGAATCTCTGCAGCAATTACTGACTTCTAGCAGAGCCGTACCTGTTGGCTCTAAAGCTTTGTTTATTCCATAATGTCAGCATGAAATGAGGCTGAACAGCTTTTTTAGATCAAGGTAGATGTCATGACATCCTGACGCATTAAACAACGTTGGTGCTTTGACAGATAAATTAATACCATCTTTTTTAATGCATTCCTGTTACTTGGCTTGGTAGACACAGTTGTCTTAGCAACAGCTTGCCTGCATAAGCACTCATTCATGCATACACAAACCATACAGTGCCTTCTTCTTATTTCTACTGTATGTATGTATCACATTTATATGAAAAACAAAATAACTCCTCACTTTAGTGTCCCTAACTTCTCTTCCGGTGAGTACTTACAGCAGTAGGCTAATGCTTTTCCTTCTTTAGGAGAACTGTATTTATCTGTATTCAGTGGCCCCCAGTCCATTAAAGGGCATATGAAATTTTGCCTATTTCCATCCATTCTTGCTTACAGATTTCATCGCCGCCTTCCTCTCCAATTTTGCCAAGAGATTATTTAACCTTGGCGAGGCTCAGGGAGCAGATGGTGGGCCCTTATGTGTGTCCGACATCAACCACAGTTAATGAAGTGATGTCTCTATAAACACCTGACAGTGGGTCAAACCAGCCTGGATATGAAGATGGCCAGTTCTGGCTGCGCAGAGCAGGAAAACATTCCCAGTTCCTTATTGTACCCACATTGCTGTGCCAGTGCATGAACCAGTTCTCCAAAATCAGGACAGCACTGCTTACTGCTGCACCTGCAACCTCCTACTAATAAGCTGACACATTCAGCAAATGAGCAAAGAGCACATTACAGTTCTAGATGAATATATTAAACAAAACAGAAAAAAAAAACTCATATTGGCCGGGGCAGACAACAATCCTTTTTTGGCCTGAAATTATGTTTGAAAAAGCGTTGTTGGTCTTAGACTAGAAACTGGCATATTAACAACAGCAGATATTCTCTTTCAATAGTCAAATAGAGTTTCCCAGCAGAAAATTTAATATGTAGAAGGAAAGTCAGATGTTTAAAAAATATATAATTTTATTACTTTTTTTTTTTCTAATTAAGACAATAATCAAAATAAAATCCAATATTTTTACCACAAGAACAATTCTGCTAATTTAAAGGTCCTGTGTGTCAGATTTAGGGGGCTGTGTTATGGCAGAAGGTCCTGTGTGTCAGATTTAGGGGGCTGTGTTATGGCAGAAATGGAAAATGTTAGACATAGCTATGTTTTTTATTCGTGTATAATCACTAGAAATTAAGAATTGTTATATTACCTTTAGAATGAGACATGTTAAACTACTATCTTACTACAGTAACCCAGAATGAACAAACTAAACGCTGGCTTTGTATAGGACCTTTTGTGTTTTTCATGTGACAGCCACCATAGTTTTTCCTCCACTATAGGAAAGAGAGAGTGAGGCAGGAGTGTGGCTGTATTCAGTAATTACATCACTAGATGTCACTAAATCTTACACACTGGTCCTTTAAAAGGAGCTATACATTCTTTGTATCTGTTTTCACTTTGTAACAAACTGCTATCAACTCAGCACAACACAACTATTCATCTGGTGTGAGAGATTTTGAACACTCGTCACTCCTCATCAGTTTTTGACAGTCAAGTCATCTATAATTTTCCCATCAAATGTGAGGCATTGCAATGTGGCATTGTTAGCAGAGTAGTTTTGCTGTGGACAATTGTGGAGTTTGAAGGAGTGCTACATACATACTAGGGGTCTAACAATACACAAAATTCACGGATCGGTTCAATACTTTAGTGTCACAGTTCGATATTTTTTCGATACAAAGAAAGAAAGTAATTTTGCTGCCTTTTTAAAAACAGATCCACTGAGTTTTCAGCACAGAGTGCATCGTCATAAGTTGATAAAATAAATATAAAATTGTGTATTGTTCAATTCATAGTGCATACCAAACCAAGACCACTGTATCGAAGGGTTCAATACAGATACATGTATTGTTGCACCCCTAATATATACTGCCTTTATCTTAGACACAAAATTTGAGCACTCAAGGTGGCAAAGTGCTGGACTGTAAACACAGTGACTTATTATGGATTATTTGCATAGACTGGATATGATAAGTTGTATTTGGATGAGATGGTGGAGCCAGGGAGGTTTATCATCTGTTTATGGGACCATAATTTACAAAATGAACATTGCTGTGTGTGGAAGAAGACTTGAAACAAGTAATTGAGAGAATAAACTAATGAGGAAACTGTTTATTGAGGTAATAAATCAATTGGATCATTTTCTCATAGACGTCCATATACTCTGACTGACTTCTTTCTGCAACCAGTGGAGTTTCCCTCGGATGGCCATTATACAGATTCAAAGCTCTTCCACATTGACTTCACTTTTCAGACCTGGAAGCTACGTGAACTTCTTTTTACTCAGTCTATGCCTATTTACAGTATAGGCCCAAAGGATGCTAGGCTAGCCAGTTTCAGTCTGGCTGTCTAAACGGTGTCTCTGAGTTTGCCAGCCTTGAAAGTGTTCAGTAAGTCCAGTTTTATGTTGGCTCATCTTAGACGTTTTGATGCCGAGGAGGAAATAAATTCTTAATGAGGGAAACAAATGGAAAGACTCTTAACATCTTTATTGCAAAAATGGACAGGACGGAATCATCTGTGAAGAGGCCAAGATGACATACTGTGTCACTGAATGTCATGTTAAAATATGCTAAGCCCGAAACGACAGAAAAAGACTTTCTGTGACTTTCTGTGTTTAAACTGACTGCTCTCAAGGATTTGACAGGAGAGTGTTAGAGTTTATGACTGAAGACACAGAATGCTCAAAACAGAAAATTCAGAAATGCTGCTGTGTCACACATATACATAGCATATACTAACATTAATGCTTTTTTTGAAGGCATTGACTGAAAAAAAGGCATCAAGGAAGATTACTCACTGATGAGCTTGCCAAATGTATCTCTGGTAAAGAACAGGTCACAGTCAAAACCCTAAACACTACCATAATAAGGGTTGCTAGTAACAGGGCTATCATTATCCTGTCAGATCAGAGCTTTGATAAACACCAAACAGCATCTTGTCTATTTGAGACAGAACAGTATTTAAATGTTTTGGTTTTTGGTATTTGCTGTTTGTTTATTTCTATTTCTTTATTGAATTTTTAGGTGGAAAAGTATCTGCCGCCTGTGTAGACTGTGGTTATGTTTCATCACCTACCAGACTTGGTCTCCTAAATCTTGTGAAATGCAGCTGCCATACAATGATAATATCTTTACAGCAAGACTGAAGTCCTGTTAACGTGTCATACAGCCAACAGAGCCATGCTCTCTAATTTAGGATTAGACAACATGATTTAGGTTTGATTTAATTTGAACAAAGTATGTGGTAGTTTGACCTTATTGAATAAGTGACTGTCCTACATCTTTATGATTACTGGTGCAATGACTTTGGTGACTTGTAGTCTTTTTCTATGAATGGATGTTGCAAACAGGCTGAGGGGGTTGTCTAATAAGGGTTAATGTACACATACAGTGTGTATGTATAGTATAAGCATGGACACAGTCCTGAGCACATACAAATGCATTAATTTCAAATGTTTACACATTCTCCAGTAGCTGTTTTAATTTATCCTCAAACCTGGCCAGGCCATTGGTCCATTAAAATGTGTTTTTTAATAATCTAGTCTACAATATATAAAAGCTTCATTTACAGTAAAATAGTGCAATTGGTTCAATGAAATAATAATAATAATAACAATAAATTCAGACTCTGCGAGTGATGGACTGCTCATCTGCTGAATGAATAATAAACATAGAGACAAACAGTGCTCAACAAGTGCTGGTGCAGAAGATTGTGGCTATGCAAATATTTGTTTTTGAGGACAAATTGTTCTTTGTCTAGAAAGAGAGTTCTCAGAACAAGTTAGCAAGCCAATAGCAGTCCTCAGAAACTTTTTTGTGTGGTCCTGAATATAACATAAAATGCATACATTATATTTTGAAATTGTATTTCAGATGTGCCCCCCAAAGTGGAGGTAAGTTAAGGAATGACAGCTTGTAGAAACTAGTGATTGCATGGCAACCAGTTATAACTTAACTTATGTTTAGTCATTGTGCTGTATTTCGGTAGATGACTCTGCAGTTTAATGTGGCTGACAAAAAGCTGTATAGTTCAGGAGTTTGTCCTTTGTTAGAGCTCAGGGGATTTAGGAAGTAATCTGCTTTATCTGCAAGTTAATGGTGATGTCGAACTCCAAAACGAGACCACAAATCTTATGGCAAATTTATGGGTTTTCCTGTGCGGCCGTCAATCATGCTGGCTCCCTAAATTGCCACTTGTTCATCCAAACTTTGAGAGACCCTGGTCTACAGTTGCAAAACAATAGGTTCATTTTGCCCATGTCTTAGAGCCATAAAGTAGAACAGACCCCTGAGGGTTTAAATCAGAAGGGTGCAGTCTTGCCTCCGAATTTCTCCATAATCGGACTGGTGGTCTGCTGAGCAAACAAATTTTGACATTTAATTTAATAGCAACCCAATTACTGCAGCCAGTCAGTACTCTTACAAATGCTGGAAAATGCAACATTTCAGTTCTGCCCAGATAAAAACTGTGATACTTGGGATTTCACCCAAGATATGGTATCTTTGACAGACACTCCTAATTCACAGCTTTACCGCTCCATAATTTCATCATGATGGGAAAATAAGTGAAGACTACATTTAACACAAAAAGACACACGATTCAGGGAAGTCTTTCTAACTCTGTGCTTCCTCTCACTTTTAATGTGTCTTTCCCAGGAAGAAGTGTCTGATCTATGCCAACTTTTCTTTTTCCACTCCATTCAAGTTCATCTATTTGTGTGCACTAGACTGCTTTTTATGGGTAATATCCTGTCATCATCATTGGGCATGCCACAGGAGCTCTACCTTTTGTCCCCTTTAATTTTCTCTGGGAAACAAAGCCTGGGCACAGATAATTGGTTCTGCTGCTAACAACTGCCTTTGTGTCTGCCGCTGAATTTACTGTACTGAGAACATCTTAATGACAGGCTGAGTGTTTTTTTTTTTAATTTCCAGATTGGTCTTACAGCCGCAGCCCCACCACTGGTGCTTCCCTCCTGTGCTTTAGAGATGGTAAGATAGGCAAGTGTACAGCAAGAAGACTATTTGTCACTCAGCAGTAGACCGCAGACTGGGGTGTATAATTACCACTTACTGCACAATCAGCTGTCTTGTCACACCCTCAGTGCCAGAAAGCTTCAGATTCACATTCAAAATGCTGAAGAGAGTTTTTCTTTCCCCTTTCACAGATTTCTAACTTTTCCTCCTTTTTTGGCATTTGCTTTTTAGTTCAATCCACAGCTTTCTATTCGCTCACTTATTATAAGTCTTATTGATTTAATAGCAACCCGCATGATTTTTTGTTTACGCATAATTTGCGACTGCTTACTAATTTACATATATTTTCTCATGCGTGGCTCCCTTTCTGCTGAACTCCCCCTCATATATCTGCCTCTTGCTCCTTCACTCTTCCCTCTCTGCACTGTGCTGCGCCAGCACTTTGATAGCGAAGTAGCTGGGGGTGGTGGTTTAATGGGGGGTGGGGGCTGCAGGCCCAGATGAGAACAGTCAATATTTCATATCTGTACCTGGAAGGAGACACAGAGGGCAGTGCAAATTCAAATAGGGTAAGATGTATGACAGCCATACACAGCTTTAACCATTTTGCCAATGGGAGATGCTGCAGGAGGCTATGTGGCTGACAGCTCCTGAAAGAAGGAATCCATTAATTTTAACATTTGCAAATGTTTTTTTTTTTTTTTTTTAAAGATGGCAACACATCCACTATGGAAACTGGAAAATTGAATGCAATTACATTAGCATAAATCAAATTGTCAAACTTTTACATCTTTGAATGCAATGTGCAGATAATGCCAACATGGCTGCAAGTTTTGAATAATGCGGCTCGTGAATAGTAGCAATTTTTGCCCCTCTGATCAGGTTTCAGGTGTGATTATGTGCTGCTGGTTTCAAAGGTGTGTTGTAATGAAAGTGGATGGCTGCAGATGAAAGGGGTGTTCCCTTCCTCGCTGCCAAGTCCCATTCTTCCACCTGAACTCAATCAACCATTCAGCCCATGTAGACGGAGCTTACTGTTGGCTCCTCATTTTGGTTTCCATTGCCCAGAGAATAACTCTGCAATCAGTTCACACTTCTCTCCCTATCCCTCTCAGCCTGGCTACATCTGCTCTCATTCAGGCCTCTGCCACTCGCAAATGAACTGCAGTCTTATCAGGGTCAAAATTGTAGTTCTGAATGATGTGATATGATCAATTTTAGCTTGAGAAATCATGAGAGTCTATGAAGTCGTTAATGTTGTGACCATATTCCCCCATGCAGTCTTATTTCTATGGTAATGCAGCAATTCATATGTCATTTCTAGTATTTGCTAACAGCAAATCAATAAAGGCCAATGTGCAGTCTGCGTTCTGCACCAGATAAAGAATGTTGGAAATGTATGCAGAAATCATGCCATACGTCCAGCTGTGTAACAGGTCTAGATTTGAGATTTGTTTTTCAGGGAAACAGTGCTCCATCATAAGCCTACTTTTGCAGAGTAAACTGGTTTTCTATCAAAGTGAAATAAATATCACCTGATGCGTGCAAATGAGAATACAGAGGATAGTGTCATGAAGTAAACAATACAATGATGTTTCCATGAAAATGATGTTGGATACACTCTTGTGAGAGAATCACATCCAATTCTCTACGCAACAATGAAAAGAGGAGCTGAGTCTATTGTACCTGTCTCTCTGTCTGGCCCCAGTTAAATGCTGCTAGTTGCGTTTGATCTCTACAGAAGCCTGCTTTTGGCTCCTTTGCAAGGCCTTGCCACTTGGGTGCTGAACTGCTTCATTCCGGTTGCCTGTGTTTGTTTGTTTAACGCCAGGCTCTGCTTTCACACAGACATAATTAAATCAAGCCTAATCCACTATTTATGCATTCTGCTTCTGAATTATTCAGGCAACAGTTTTATGTGTTATTGCATTTTTTTCTGAGACATTTAGAACTTGTGGGGCTGTCGTTATTGAATAGAACTTCCCTCAAGATTGCTTCTTTTATTAATTAAACCACACCCCAACAACTCCCCCCATGCAATACTACACAATGCAGTCATGTAAGCACTGTGCTTGCATTTCTTTGGTTAAGCAAGTATGAATTTGCCTAATGCAACTACACTGTGTGTAATAAGAATAATTATAGCGCCTTTAGAGAGTACATCAGCTTTCCAAGAATATTTTTAAACCTTAAAACATCACACACACAAAACATACATTGAATACATAACTTGCAGCCATGTAGTCTCACCCGAAAATGATACAGATTTTACTGCGTTGAGTGAGTCAGAAGATTACAAGTTTGAAAAATGAAAAAGAAATCTGGGGACGTGGAGTCAGAAGTGAACTTACCAGACCTCTGTAGCCTGCCTCTCATCTCTGCTTGAGGCTAGCTGCTCGAGGGGAAGTTATAGGGGTGCAATGCTAAACAGCCTTTTAAAAAGTCTATATCGTTTCAACAAAAGAACTCGCCTCAGCTTCTAAAAAACTCTTAAATTCTTAAGTCTTGAATTCACAAGTTGTTTCAAAGACCAACAAATACAAAAAAAACCATCCGCAAATACCCTTTGAAAGAAATGAGAAATCATTGGAATGTCATCAACGGTAAGCAAAATCCCTTGCCTTTAAATTTTGAGAAGAGGTAAGACTTTAACAGTTAATAATGTAGCTAATCTGGGGTGGCGTTTAGCTCAGTTGGTAGAGCAGCCGACCCATGTGCGAAGGCTCAGTCCTTACCGTGGAAGCCCAGGGTTCGTCCGACCTGTGGCTCTTTCCCGTATGTAATTCCCCAACTCTCTCCCCACATTCCTGTCACTCTTCAGCTGTCTCTATCAAATAAAGCTTGAAAAGGCAAAAAAAACCCAACAAACTTTAATAATATAGCTAATCTGCTAGTAGTTTAATTAAATCTAAGTGACAGTAAATAAACAATCTGACAATTGTCATCACATTTTCTTTCAAATTCTGTGAAATCCTGATTCATGTATGGAAGTATGTGACATCATGTTTTTGCAACTACTTTAAAACAGTGAGAAGAGCCCAGAAAAACAACACAAACACAAAATCTCAGAAACCAAAACTATTCCGACTTTAAAGTGTGCAATAAAAACTAAATAAATAAAGTGTGTTCATGTCGGACCACATCACCCATACGAAGGAGCTGAGTGAGTAAACAGATAGTCAGGGCCTTTGAAAGTTTAAAAAACCTCAATACTAAATTTAGTTATCAGTAACATCACTGGCAAATTTATTTCTTTAGATTCCCAGTTATATTCACACTTGCAGTATCATTTCTGCTCATAACAACTTAATCAGTTTTTTCTTGGTTATGTCTAGGCACTCGCTGAACTTATTGTTGGAGAAAACGATTAAGGTTTGGTTACATATTAAAAAGTCAACAGTAACCCAGAGGATAAAAAAATGACATATTTACTTTATTAAACTGAACCAAAACCACATTCTTCACTATAAAGTGCTTTTTTTCCACAAACCTAACCACACACGCTCAGGATGATAACCGCTGTCTCCATCCTGACCACACTAGAAAAAAACACTGAGCATAATACAGGCAGCCATTGCATTTCTCCAAAAAGTTGAAAGCGAAAAAACAAATTACTAGTATATGAAGGTATTTCTGTGGTACCATGCAGTATATTTGTCTCTGAAAAAAGAGAAAGAAAAGACTTAGAACAAATCTATTAATGTGACAAATGCTTAGATAGAACATAAATTGTGTGTGAAATATCTTGTGGGTAAGTTTCTCCCGAGCTTTTTTTCTCTCTACATGGGCTGTGGAAGTCTGCCAAGTGGAAACAGACAGAGAGGTTAATTAGGCGGAGTAGATTCTGATGTTCCGGTTCAAATGAAAATCAAATGACATCCACCGCCATCCATCACCATCGAGCCACTCTCTGTGCACCTATCAGACAATCATGGTATATTGAAATGGCAGTCAAAAGGTTAGTGATACAGGCATCTGCAGGGGCTCATCCCTCTGTTTTAAATATGGACAGCAGTCCGTAGCCTTGTGTCATTGCTTGTGGGCCATAGTCTTATAGTCTCTGATAAAAACGGTCCCATTGTCTATTGATTTCTCTCTGTTTCTACAGTACGGTCCCTGTGGAGGCAGAAAGATCTGCTGCACTGTACTGCAGCTCACTGGAACAGAGCATAGAAATATTATCTAATCTTGGCTAAATTAAAGAATCAGATCATGGGTGAAATTGATTTATATTCATTTTAGATCCTCTTAAGATGTTGTGTAAATGTTTATTTCTTTAACTGATAGATCATTTTCTTCCTGTGGTCTTCGGGCACTTCTGTTGTGCCCATATGAATATTTCATCCATTCATGAGAAGCAGGTGAAAACAAAACAGCCGTTCTTGAAAGTCTAAGAAGGCTCTGTGTTGTGGAGTTTGTACAGAATTTGTGTTACAATTTAATGGAGCTTGCCTTCCTTTTCCCTCTTTTCTGTTTCTCCGAGTGCATCAATTTGTGATTCATCCACTGAAAACTACGGCTACCTGAGTCTTCAGGGGGAAAAACTTAACAACAAATTATCGTTACAGCAGGTTGTTGTTTTTTTTGTTTGTTTTTTGCAAAACCAAACAATATGTGGTACAGTAAGTAGCACCGAAGACGCTCTTACAATACTTAATGCACTGTTGGTGTTGCTATCATATAGTATACTCTACTGACATCACTGGACTGCAGACAGAAAAACATTTAGAAAACAGATAGAATCTCTCAAATTCTGCTTTATTAAACAAAATCATCTAACAGACATCATTAGATATACTGCCAGCAGCTGTGATGTTGTTTTTCTTTGAATCACCCGTGTGTTACAGCAGGACATGTTAAACCAGGACATTTTTGAAATGCAATTCTCTCTTCTCTCTCTCAGAGTAAATGAATCTGGAGAGTTCTGTCCATCTCACTATGCTGTCATATAACTCGAGAAACATCTGTGAAGTGTTCCCCTTGGTCAACAGTGAGGAAAGTTTCACATCAATTCCAAGTTGTACAATTTCCCTGCACAGATGACGGGGTTGCAATACTTGCATAATGCCATGGTGATAAACTTTCTGTGACTTTTAGACCTGGTGAATACATCTGTTCAAAGAATTCACACTTACAAAATCTGTCCTACTGTGCAGTCATGAGGATGAAATGATGTGTACAGCATAACTAATAATTATCTGTTCAAGCGTGATATCATTTCTTTAGGTTCTCATTTGATCAGCTGCATTCATCTGCTTGGCAGACTTAATAACAGTAATGAGTAATGAGCTGGCAGGCTTATGACAAATTATACACAGTAGCACCTATACAATGGGCTTGAAAGAAATGACATTATTATTAGACTCGAATGTTTTGCAGTTAATACAAGATCGTACGTACATGAAGTGTTGACAAAGAATGGGTAAGTTTCTTGTGTGAACGGAATAAAACAACACATTCTTATTTCCTTTTACTAATTAGATACTCACTGAGTGTGAACCTGTTTGATAACACAAAGCACAGAGCAGTGAAATGCATCATCGCTGAGAGAAAGATTATAAAACTGAGATCTGCTGCATGACTTTGGTCCAGAGCGGAATTAGAAATATTAATTAGATGTAATAGAAAAAGGAAATTGAAATTTCAGTCCTCAGCCGTACCGCTTTCATTTATCATCATATATGGATGCGAGGCACATTTTCTTTTCAGGATAAGCAGCTCTCTTTAAAAATGAAGAAACATTTCATGTGATTAACCATGTGCCTTCAGAATTCATGATGGATTACATATATGACTAATTTAGGTTGTCTGGAAAAAATCCACCCTAAAATGCATTTATTAGAAGGTCTGAAATATGACAGCTCAAACAGTAACCCAAACAACCAGTGAACTCTGGTTGTTTTTCAGTACAACCAATTGAAACTGTGGACTCAGAACCGCCTCGCAATCAATAAATCGCTGAACCTCTTGAGAAAAATGCCCCAAAACAGCAAATGTAAATGTTCAAGTGACAAAACCCTCTGGTAAATGATTATGACAATAGGAGTACAGGAGGAAGTCATGGTTTTACAGAATAGCAAAGTCAGCAGAGGAAGGAGGTTGGGGTGGATGTACGGGTCAACAAAAGCTTGGACTTTGACTCCGGAGGAAGCTGTTTGTTTCCAGTTTCCTGCCAACAGTGATTTTTGGTTTCTTTTGCAATAATCACAGTCATACTGTACTGTCAGTCAAAGTCATAACATGTGGCTATTACTGTAACTATAATGATAAAGGTCCGTAATGAACCCCATTGAAGTAGTAAATTTAACTCAAAAGTCAATATTTCCCTCACCTTAACTAAGTACTAATTCTGAAATGTTAGTTGAGGTATTTTAAAGTGGGGTTGTATGAGGTGCTCATCCATATTCAGTGTACTTCCTACAGTAGACGGTGGCCAATACTCCCCCAGGTTGGAGAAGCAGACAGAGATCCTGGCACAGAAGTAGAGTAAGGTTCAGATCAGCTCTGGATCAGAGTAATAGCAGCACGGCCAGAAAAACACAAGCAGGCACTGTCTTTGAAATCTTTAGAAGTCTGATTTCTGATCTGCAACTTTCTGACTCAAACGGCTGATGTGCAGTGTAATACAGTGCGGGCACAGTTGGGCTTACATGAAGGAGTACAGACGTTTTATGGTTAGTGCCAAATAAAAAGGTGTCTGATGGCAAGGTAAGTATTGAAAATATTCTTGATATAGCATAGATTTAAATGGAAATTGTTTTTTTGTTGTTGTTGTTTTTTTATGTGGGCCTATTTTATGAGGTTAAAATAAGTTTTTCCGCTGACCCTGTCCACAGCATTGCATGGCTCTGCTTCTATACCAAGATCCCTGTCCCTGCAGCAGATTTGTATTTTTATTTTTCAGCAGTGATTTGTAACCAGACAAATGATGTAAAAGAAACACTCTAAAAGACAAATATTTAATCAGGAGGACTTGCTGACATTTACAGAAAGTAACCTTTACTCAAGTCAAGCCATGTCACTAACCTGTCTGACTTCATAAGGGGTCAAAGGTCAACACTAATTATATATGGCCTTTTCCCCTATTAAGTAGAATAAGTCACATGTTGTGCATGTTCCTTGGAACCAAGTGTGACAGCTCATTTTGCTCAGAAGGGTCAGATCAGATGGTGACTGAGTGAGTGACATGAACAAGCCTCACAAACACTGGGTGGAACGCTGCTGTGTGTGCTGGGACTGAAAGGGTCAAAGCTAAGCAACAGGCATATCAAGAAAATAAATATTTAGTGAGTTAAATGTCTTCCCTAATTATGACACAGATATGAGACCTAAGTGATCTTGTACTGGTTGGCCCCAATTTATTCAAACAGGATCATTAAATTTCCAGTGAGCCCTTACAAATGTTGTGTCTTGGTGAGAATTGCAAAATGGAAAAAACAAAAACAAAAAAAAAACTGGGCTGTTGTAAATATGCAGCTCATAAAGCAAAATCAATGAATGGTAGTATTTACATTAAGCACTTAATAAATGCTATATGTAAATATATATAAATGAGAGAGAAAGAGAGCGAGAGAGAGAGAGAGAGAGAGAGAGAGAGAGAGAGGCCAAGAAATTATGAAATGCTTGTGATTCCACAATTTATTGCACAAGGAGAGGAAAAGCAATTCATGCAATAACAAATGGAAAGTTGAATTTCTATGGGTAGGTGTTCTACAGTAACGCCTTTCCCCTATAAAAAGAGAACTGGGACCCATTTTGCAAGATTTGTTTAATAATTCAGCACAGCCTTAAACCAATTCACTTCAAGTGCCCAGATGGTATTTTTATTAGGCAAATGCTCGATACTTGAGAGGAATAATTTACTTGCGTTCCAAAACTGGCAGGGTACCTGCGAGCCACGCGAAATTTACTGAGCAGAGAATCAGCAGGGCCATTCTTCAGGGTACTAATTCAGCAAAACAATAATTTCATGAATATCATTGTGTTTTGTGCTGCAGAGGCAGAGAGACAGGCTGGCAGTGTTGGGGGAGGTGGCGGCATCCGGCGATGGTCACTGTATGCACTGTGATTTGTTACTAATTAGGATTCAAGTTAAAGCAGCATGTGCATAGCCTGCTTTAACTTCTGAATGCAGCACTGCTGGCAACAGCCTTTTTCACTTGAGGATGTGCCCGATTCAGCACACTGAGACATTTTCTCACTTGAACTTGGAGCTCTTTCCGTTCTTAACCCTCCTTCCTGTCAACAACTGGAGGAAATGACAGTGACTGATACAGAGATGTGACACTAGTTATTAGAGTCACTGTTTATTGTACGAGGCACGAGTTTTAAATCCTTATCATACAGTTCCTCTGCCAAGTTCCAGGGTCTATAATACAAGCAAGAGTACAATGCCCTGCAGAGCGATGAGTGGAGTGTATTTCTGATATCTCTGACCTTACAAAATCCTGCCCTCTGGACAGAAACACCCACTGAGACATGGTCGACCAGACTAGGAGTACTTCTTAATTATCAGCCATGAGGAGTTTATTTTGAAGATATTGTTTAAAGGGAAGGGAAGGGAAAAAAAGAACAGTTTTTTCAATATTAAAGGAGTTAGTGGTGAAAATAAAGCAAAGTGAGTGGCAGCAACAGGGACAGACACAGGGCTGTGTTGATTGACATTGCAATACTGTCCTATTCCTTTTGATGGGATTAAATTGTCATGACCTCTCAGATATGGAAATTGAGGCACTGATCTGAGGCTTTGGAAATGTCAACATTATTAAATTGTGTGACCAAGTTAAAGGCACAGTCCACACTTTTCCCTGGCAATATTTCAGGCTGCTATAAAGAGTGCATGTGAGTATGAGCGCTGTATATTTTCTCTTTAGGTCTTAAATTGGAAAAAATCTATGGGAATTCAGCATGACATTTAATCCTGCTTCCATATTTTATCCTGGTTATGATTTTTTCCTATGTAGCAGACAGAAAAAGCTTTACATACCAATAAATGGAATAATCCCACGTTATGTTTTTTATATTTTATTTAAAAATGATATGAAGACTTGGCAAAAATGACAGATTTCCTGTAGATGATCATACAGGCTGCTGATTTACTGGATTTAATTTCATTTGAACCTTATTCACCATCACAGTCTGATCCCGCAGTGGTCTATCATAACAGCTTTAATAAAAAACTAATGACTCTGCAGCTCTTGCCGTATACTTATACCGTGGATCAGGGGCAGAGGGGGTAACTGGGGTGTGAAATAGACTGAGTTAGCTGATGGACACATGAAAAGACTCGGATGGTTGGTTGTCACTCACACCGCCAGACCCGCCTTTGCTCCATCTGAAGTTAAAATATGAATCTAAATAGCTTGGAAAATACATTTTCCTCCCAACAGACCTCAGAAGTGTGCGGGGCATCATCACACAGAGTCATTTGAAGCGCAGATGCACACTGCTATGCCTCGTCCTCCGTGTGGTAGGAGGGGTTGTAGTGACGCTGTTATCCAATGGGCACCGGTTTCCTTTGGACTGAGCGCAGCATCTCTGTCTCAGCGGCACTTTTGCGCCAGACAAGTAGGGACGGTCTCTCACTCAGCACCCGAGAACAAGGAACAGGGCTCCGGGAATTACTGAGGTGTATTTAGCGAAGAAGACTCATCTCTTCCTCCTTTTTTTTTCTCTAACCCGCGGTTTTGCAAAGATGATCGTTGGCTGCGTCATCCTGGCGTGCACCTTACTTGTGGGCGCATCCTCGGTAAGATGAGTTGATTTCTAAATGTCTTTTTCGGCTAACTGGACTGTGGAAGTGCTGCACTGCTGTAGCGCTTACTTGGGCTTTGCAGCGCGCTGCATGAGCCCTCGAAAGTGGCAGTGAGAGGCTCACTTTCCCCCCGCAGCGTTGCGCTAAAAGGCAACGTGATGCGTGTAATCGAGCTTAATTCGGCGACATTTAAGGTCAAGAATATTTTTGTCCAAGTGTAGTGTTTAAAAAAAAAGTCACTGACAACTCTGTTCGTTAGCCTCCCCACCCTCTCTCCCCTAAATCAACTGCAGTGCATTATTGCAGAGGACAGTGGTTTCTGGAGGGGCTTCTCGTTCTGTTGCCTGAGATCAACTTCGTTTACGCACGTTTACGCACGTCATTTCTCCTTTTCTACAATTCAGGGATGAATGGCTCAGTGGACTACTTGTTGGTAATTTAGTTTAGTGCTCATTTAAAAAGGTGATTTAATGAGCAAATGTTACTTTATTTTTAAACTTGGGCAAATATTGCCTTCAAAACGAGCCGTATTTCCCCAAATACGTGCAGTAGTAGTTCGCTGGGCTTTGTTGATGTGCAGTCAGTGAAACTGAGTTGCCTAAATTATACAGAGTGCATATATACTTTGCTGGATAAAAACATAAATTGATGTGATGAATGAGGTGCATTGCTGCAAGTGCATTCTATGGATAATGAAATGTCTGCTGGAAGTCTGCCTGCACCTATGCTTATATATATATATATAGACTATAATTTAATAAATTTGGCTTCAGTCTGTTTCTTTCACACATGTGCTCACTCTCTGTGCTCTCCCGCTCTCACACTCCAGTCAGCATTCAGTATATACTGTATTATATGTTTAGGTTGCACATTTCCTACTATAGGTGTAGTCATTATCATTATAATGGGCATGCCATTGTCATGACTGTAATCATTTTATGTAATTCAACATTTAATGATAACATCTCTAACGATGATGATGGTAATGATTGCCATTATTCACTTTGTTCAGTTTTTTAGTGCCTCTCATGAGACCTAATGTTTCACTACAGTGAACAAATGCTGGTGTCTTAAGCCCCAGATGTGGATTTCCACACTATGAAGGTTGCTGCTGGAGTCTAAAGCAAACCACTCACTGTAGCCAGAGTGGCCGTGAGGCTCAATATCAGTGTGAAAAGGCTGTGGGATCAGCTTGTGACCCTGTGGCCGCAAGTCAATTTGCCAATGCTTAACAGGCCGCCTTGTTTTATTCCTCAGGGGAGTAAGGCAAGTCAGCTCCTCAAACCCCCATGCAGACCAGGCTTCTCCCAGAACTTCTACACAGTGATTGTCTCAAGAGACGTGCTGCATGGCCAGAGCATTCTCAAAGGTAAGTCTGCCACTGCTGGATCTCATTTATAGACTGATGATATTTTCTCTTCTCTGCCCAGATTTGTCCCCAACCTCACAATGTGATTGAGTGAGTAGGTGTGTGTATGTGTGTGTGGGGGTGGGGGGGTATATTTTATTGCATGTGGCTTTCCATCAGTCCTGAAGAAGGTCAGAACACACTCTGGTTGTAGCTGTGCAACATGAGCGCAGGCATAGTGTTCAGTGTGTTCCGAGCAGACAGATCCAGTTGTGATGCAGCTCAAGTTTAAAAAAAACTCTTGCGATGTGATGCAACATGATGTGACAGGAGGTGTGTAATGCATTCCGTTCAAGAGTTGTCATTTAATATGGAGTTTCACTGATGAATGAACACCTAACTTACCCTGATTGGCAGTGAAAAACAATACGTTTCTTCTTTTTGTGAGTGACTAAAGAGCAAGTGGACTCTCCATGTTAACAACGGGAAGCCCAAAACTTTCATTTCATTTCCAGTGTTCATTGTAGTACATTTTACCAACCCTTTCTGTTCTTTCTGTTTTTTTTTTTTTTCCGGAAGAATTCAATTCTGTTTTCATACGCTCCATTTCTTTTTGGAGCAGGCAGTGTACTGAATCTACTGTGACGTTCATATTCTGCCATTTGAAATTATGCCATAGTTTCTTCAGCGTCTTTTCTATTTGCTAGTATCTGTAATACATGTATAATGGGAGAAAAAATCCCTCTCATCCACATTCTAGGGTCCCCAAATATTTCTGTAATATGGACAATGTTATATTTAAACCTCTAAGCTACAACTGCAACATGAAAAAAAGTGACCAACACTAGGAATGCTTCAGCATTTTGCAGATCTTCATATCTGCACTGAGTATTTCTGCTATAAAATTCAATCACTTGATATTATAGGCCTAATATTTAGTTGTTACACACGTCCCCTATTTGTGTTTCCCTGTAACCTACTCTACTCTGTTATTCACACGTGCAGGCTACATCTCAATAACAATGTTCAATAAGCTCAGCTCTCCCCTGACACTTTTATATTATTGCTTTTATGGCCAAATATTTGTCTATTGTAACGTGAAATGCTATTTGCCAGGAGGAAATGGCATTCTCATTGTAACAGCTGTTTGAGCATTTTACGCCTGCGAGCAAAACAATTGAATTATTCTGGAGGTTATTTTGTTATTTAGTAGGCTGACAAGGACAGTGCAGCTGCCCAGTGGGGAACTAGTTTGCCTGAAGGGGCTCAAGGTTTCTGCCTGTTTGGAAATGGGCTGAGACGTCCTCACTGACCCAAACAATACTAACAGAGGATGATGGGATGTGATGTGTGGCAGATCACGTATAATAGTTCCTCCTCTGTGTTTTACATGTGTTATATGCACATGTGTCTCTGGGGGGCGTCATCACGTCGTACATATTATCTGCTAACACCTGAATTTGAAAAGCGATTTACGGCAAAGCTCAACTGCATCAGTTTAATAAAGCTTATGTGCCGCATCAGCTCCAGCTTTGATCCCATATTACCTTTGCCTCCAGTCTCTTGCTTTCATTTTGTCTGTCTGTATTTGTTCTTTGTGAAAATCAATCTGAGAGCCATGCTGTCCTCCCAACTGGCCACTCAAAGGGATATGAGCTGCAGCAGCTTACTGTACGTCCTCATGCAGTGATGAATGTGCAGTAGCTAGCCTTTCTGAAGGTCTGTTTTCTATACAGCGGGATACAAAGCGGGAGGAAGCCTTTAATACTAACGCCACGATATGTATAACCTGAAACTGTCACTTTCTAAGAAAATAAATGTGCTGGGGATGAGACAAGGGAGGGACTGGGATGCTCCAGAGCTGGCTAGGGGGCTGCTGGACCGCTATGGGCAGTGTATGTTGTCTCCCTGGAGAGATGGACAGTGAGCGATGGGGGAAGGACTAAAGAGCTGTAGCCCAGCAGGTGCAGCGTGAACCAGGTCTCTGTTTCTAGTCGGTGAACAATTTGAACCACAGCTCTTTTCATGCTGAGGTGAAAGAGGCAGCTGTTGTTCTCCTATTTTATTGTTTTGATGGAGTGTGGGTTGTTTAGCAATGTTATATTTGTAATGTCAAATTCATTAACACCAATCTGAGCTTATGAAGTATTTTCCCTGTTGCAAACGCTGGTTTATCACGTCCAAGGCAGACACTAGTGTTTTAAATGTTTGAATCTGTTAGCGTCTTCGAAGCATCATTGCAGAATCCAGGCACTGTTGTGTGCTCCCATGATGTTTTTGTTGCTTACTGTATTTGTGCAATCAATAAGATCTTTTTCAGGTTCAAACTGCAACTTATTGACTGGAACGCCATTTTCACCTCTTTCACGAAGGTTATGTTTTCGGTGCTGTCAGCAAGATTAAAAAATAAATAAATAAAAATACTGGCCCGATCTTCATGAAACTTTGTGGAAGGGTGTAGCACGGGCCAAAGAAGAACCCATTAAAGTTTGGAGTGAATCCAAACCACAGGGCTGATTCACAAATTATTTTTCACTTTCATTAACATTGCGAGATAGGTCAATTGTAACACAGGAGTCTGTAGCACACGATGACACTATAAGAAATAGACAGAGCATAAGTGACGTCACCCATACCTGAAGCGTTTTGAAGCCAAAAATATTCAACACTGGAGGCCGTCATGAAGTAGTGCTTCTTCTGCTTCTACATTAAAGTCTTAAAAGGAGAAACCAAAACCAACAATATCTTTATACAAGCAACATTTTTTTCTTCTTTTCCATCTTTTTAAGCATTTCATGACCCTGCAGATTTATATTATTAAGGGTCCCAACCCCCATTTTGGGAACCACTGTTTTAATTTATCTGAAAACATAAACCTTGATAATGATAAACAACATTTTGCTTAAGCATTGGTCCTTTGACCTCACTTCTTCTTGTCTATAGCGTCCCCTCTAGGTAAAGCAAAGTGTCTGGTCAAGACTTGAAAGGTCATTTTTGAATTGTAATGCATCATTCAGTGGCCCCTTTGGTTATTCTTCACTGGCTTTATAGGTTAAAAAGGCTGTTACGGCTTTGTGGTTGACCATGAAAGACCTTTGTTTAACTAACTCACAAATCTCTGCATTGCCGCTAAGTTGTGCTGAATAAATCATCCCATGCTCCCATGGAGATGTTTGTCTGGGAGCTGGGTCAGGATTGGAGGAGGAAGGCTGTGGCACACAGGCAGGCAGACAGCTGGGCCTTGAGTCGTGGTCCGTGCAGATTCCCGCTGTGGGAAGATAAGCCATGAAAAGAAATATTCCAGTGATTGCACATCGCTGTGTAAACCGTCACCGCGCTCTAAGAGCCGGAACAGACACCTAGGAACACGAACAAGGGGATGTGGCCTTGGCACAAAAGAAATTGATTTGAAATACAGTTCAGTCAGGATAGTGTCTCTTTAAGTCACTGTCAATGCATATTTGAAAAGGCAGCAATGATGAGTTTCACCTTTTGCCCCTTGCCAGCACTGTGAGATGCTGTACAACACTGCTCTGTGTGATTTAAACGCCTGTCTGACTGCATATTTTGCTTTATGTTTCCCAGATTTTATGACAAAGAGAATGACTTTGATGGATTTACTGGATTGCAGAAAGCTTGTTTTTTTTTTTTGAGAAAAATCAATTCCAGCTTTTCAACAGCGGTTCTTAGAAATGCAGTCGAGGGCCACTTTGTTGTAGGCAAATGAGATGAAAAATAAAGATGAAAAACTTAATGTTTCCTGGCAGAGTGCTTCACACAAGATGTGCGTATCCCTTTACCGAGCGCACAGTGTCTTTTCATAAAGCCTGTGCTTTTCCACGTCGACTTTACACCGCCCTTTCATAGAAAATGGACTTGTTTTCCTTTGTAGTCCCCGTGTTGTCTCTTGAATCGCAGGAGATGAACTTGCTCTATGAAAAAATAATCTACAATTGAGAGTCTTTTTCTTGCTTCTTCCATTCCAGGGCTTTTAATTTAAAATGGGGTCTTTCTATCGTAGTTATTTTATAACTGCTGTAGTCCATGCAGAGGGAAAAATTGCAAGCACTGTACTTTAATCTAAAAGATTAATTTAAGGAGGATCACGCCTCCATCAGCTATACACTTTCGGCATGGGTTTCCTATTGTTTAATTCCATCTCTAAAAGTTACACATCCAAACTGACTTGTAACATGACCCCAATTAGACTACAGCAGAGAAATCTGGCAAGGAGCCATATCTGCTTTGAAACAGCCAGCTCGGCATTCACTGTGCTGTGGAGAACTTCTGACTCCTAACTACTATCCAAAGTGACAGGGCTTTCATAAGTATGTCCAGATCCCAGAACCGGGTGGGGGTGGAGGGGGAGGATTACGTTTCCAGGCATTTGATAAGCAGGATGCCATTTTCCTTCTGACTCACGAACGTCTCTCTTGTCCTCCAGAGAGTCTTTCATCTCTGCAGCCAGGACCTGCAGTCTGTGGCGAGCTGATAGAATACAGGTGCAGAAGATGAGCCACATCATTTCTCTTTATCTCGCCCGCCTTCTTACCAAACCAAGCTACGCTCCTATATCCCTCAAACTCCCTACAACATGACATACATGCTGAGCCAATTCCATCAAGCAACCCACCCAAGATATAGTACATGCCACAGCACAATGCTTTTCATCCTGTTTTGTAGTCATTTCCTCAGTGGAGGTAGTAAGTAAAAAAGGGGGTTTTGATAGATGGGAAACCGGCTGTCAGCAGAAATATTATTGCGTCTTGTCAGGGCTTCCATGTGAATTTTATTAGTTCTAGTGCACTGATCTCCACTGAGCTCTTCTCACTGTGCACTGGTATTAGCTTTAGTCTGATGTCGGTCTTTGGGTCATGGCATGTGCTCTCATGGAGTTTCATTACAACACAGATAGTTTCATTGCTTTCCCATCTGGTGCCCACTGAGAGACAGGCATGATTCATCTCGACCTCCTTGCATTTAGACAGTGAGAAGCCAGTGAACGTACCAAGACTCTATGCACTCTTTTTTTTTTTTAAAGCACCGTGCCCGGTCTCTGTTTGCACTCTGTTGGGTGAGATTATGCAGTGGATCTACATTTCCTGACAAAATAGAGGAGAGCTAATTGTGCCCTGAATTCTGACCTTCAAAAGGAGCCTACCGTGATATTATCAAACCTCAGATTTCATCTGCAAGAGCTTGGGGCTGTGGGTTAAATCAGGGAGTGATTACAAGGAAGAAGGAAGAAAGTAGGCACTTTTGATGGTGTTAGCCAAAAAAAGAGTCCTTGGCAAAGGATTAACGGATAAGAAAGAGAGTGTTGGAAGAGGAACTAGAGACTTAGTACAGTATTTCTGGAGTTAAGACAAGGGCATATTTAGAAAAAAAAAATATGGACATAGTTTAAAGTGGTGCTTATT
This sequence comes from Larimichthys crocea, assembly GCF_000972845.2. NCBI lineage: Eukaryota > Metazoa > Chordata > Actinopteri > Sciaenidae > Larimichthys > Larimichthys crocea. The sequence goes on along the minus strand of NC_040016.1, from coordinate 4,990,429 downwards.
TTTTTTTTTAGAAATTGTCTCCAAAATGCAGTTTAACCCTCCTGATGGATGCCTCTCTTTACACTTTCTTTACATGAAGAAAGTATTAAAAACAAAAACGCCACGTCTACCATTGATGACCTTGTATTCGGTGAATACTATTTGCATTTGTTATCGAAAACCTTTTTTTAATTGACCATCCTCCCTCATGATCAATGTGTATTAGCACTTTGCATCTCAGTGCACTTTAACGATCGGTAGCCTTGATTAAGACCGTATTGGCTTTTTTGTTGCCGTGCAGAAATGAACAATTTTCCCACTAGGAGACCTCTGTTTCACCTTTTAGCTGTAAGTGTAACCCAGAGTTTACCAGTTCATTACAAAGATTTTTTTTCCCACCTCCTCTATGCTTCCAGGATTTACATGCATCTGAATAAAAATCAGGTCAGCTCAAATTATTCACTTGCAGGTTATCCTGCCTGTTTGTATTGTCATGACAGTGCACACTTCAGTATTATTTAGGTGGATTATTTGAGAGATGATTATCATTACAGTTCATAGAGAAAAAGATATGGCTTTGACTACAGCAACCCTGCGAAGGAAACTGAAGAGTGTGAGCTTGGTGCAGACCTTGGCTGTTGGAAAATAATGTGCAAAAGCTCAGTTTAAACCAATTTTCCATTTCCGTTATCATCAGTCTGAAGTTTTTCAAAGCTGGGACAGGCTTTGAGTCATGCCAAGTTTTCTTCTTCCAAGTAATAAAATACTGGAAAAAAAGCGTTGTTCCTTGAACGCACTCATGTTTTTGGTGAACTGAACGCATCCGTTTGCAAATAATAGGAATAAAAGGATGTGAGTGTCGTTAACTCCTGCGAGAGATAACAACGCCCTTGCACTGTTGAGATATAACTCAATAAAACAAACAAAAAAGGAGTACACATGAAAATGATGCCAGGCAGAAATTAAGTTTCAGCTATTACGTCAATGCCACTACTGAAGAGAGAGGAAAACAAGACAGTGGAAAGATGGCTCATTAAGTGAATGATCACAGGAAATCATTAACAAAAGGTAAGACCATGAGCCAGCAGCCCACAATGTTCCTCCACCCAAGCCAAACTTAAATGGAAATGGATGTCCTTAACTACTTCATTATAATCTTTGCAAACTGAATTTGGAGCTAGCGTTTGTTTAGTGTGAACTTGCACAACTTGCACTGTATAGACAACCTTATGTGTTCTGTCTTACCTGTGACTTTTACCAGCTGGTTTTTCCAGTTGAACTATTTAACTTGTGGGCATGTTATAATCATTCTGGAGTGGATCTCTATCAACTCAGGCAGTTGAAGAGGATACAAAAGTCCTCAGCTCCAACCAGCCATAGTTATATCGATTCCTGTTTTTACAGTAAAGCTGTGGTTGTGGGCTTACCTCTGGTTCCTCAGTTTGGGCTTACCACGACATGAAAATAAGACAACTTTGGAAATTTCCTGAAGCTGCATTACTTGTTACCAGGAGTCACATTTCTCCCCTGGTTGAGGCCATCTGCCTCCCCAAACCTGCATCCCCTGCCAAGCTAAAAGTGATATCAAGCCTCCACCAAACTCCTGTTAAGACAGCAAAGAAGCCAAATTTCAAAGTAATGGATCAATTCTTAGATGAAATGATCCTCATGATGGATTAGTAACTGTGATGCTATTACATTATTTCTAACCATCCTTTGTACTACTGTGTACTGTAATCACATCAATGGATTAATTAAAAATAATGGATTACTGCACCGCACTGATGATCTTGCATTTAAAGATATTCTTGAGCATCATCCTTTCAAACCAGTTTCTCGTGCACACCATGACACTTCCACAAGCTCCAGCTTGTCAGACAGAAATTTATATTTTAGCAGGATAGCTGTGTGTTTGAACCAGACTTGAAACCAAATGATGTTCAGCACAGTTATAGTGCATATTTTACATTATGCGTTTACTGAGTGATGAGCCATGAGAATCTACGAGAATCTGCCCTCTTGATCAACTGCGCTTCCTTGTTTTTCTCCCTCGACCTGCTTCCTCGTTCCTGACTCAGGGGCCCAAAGTGACACACAGCTCCTCACTTTATTGATGAATTATGGCCAAGCAGTTTGACCTTGTGTTGCTACTTGACCTCACATGTTGGCCAACACTCATATCCCCAGTCTGCAGCACTGGAGGAGATGAAAAAACATGGCCAATCAAAATGATTTACGTTGGGTTTGACTCAACACATAGATCCTTCTAAGCTGCTGCTAAATGCATCTCCAGAGGGCCACTCTGTATTGTACTGTACAACCATTTCTGAAGCCACAGGGCTTTTTGCTATTCTATCACTTTAATTAAAAGACTACACTGTCAAGATGCCTTTGTTCTATCAAAAAGGTCCCTCGCCAGAGAGCGGCTTGTGCTTGTCCTTTGGATTTATTCAGCCTGGAATCTATATTTGATCAGGGCGTCTGCGTTCTCTCGTTTTTACTCAGTTCTCTAGTTCATTTTTATATTTGCATGAACACACAATTATTTATTTATGTATAAACACAGTATATTTTGTGCATTGTGTGTATTTGTCTGTGCATGTGTTTGAAGCAGCGCTCCATCCAGAGGGTGATTATCTTAAATGGAGAAATTAAAGGATTACAAACCAGCCCAGTAATCCAGCTGTCAATCTCACGGCTCATTAGTAAGCAAAAGGAGAAGGATGGGGGGGGGGTATATATACTACAGAGAGAGAGAGAGACCTGTTAATAGTGGTAAAGATGTGAACTTGTCAGTCAAAGAGTTTTCTATATTCCCATTTTAATTAACAGCAGCTAATTGCTAAAATGGAAACATTGATTTCACCCTAGCAGCTGAAATGAAATGGCTCACAGGTACAACAAATATTAACTGCATTTAACTGTACAATCAAATCAATTCCAATTTTTTTAAGCCTGAAGAACATGATGTTTATTAAACTGCACATTTTGTCATTAATATAGACATACATATATACACATATAGACAACTTTGCAATTTCTCACAATTCCTGTTAAAGATGAGATTATTTACACTTAATTGCAACTCAGATCATGCCCATATGTTGGCGTTCAGAAAACATTGTCACGCAGCTGAGCTGCCTGGGTTGAGCGCATTAAACTGCATTAGGATATGCTCAGCAGCGTGACTCGTTATGTTAGAATCCATCTTAAGGATTCACTTTGTGGTGCATTGTGACTCTTACTAGTAAAACTGTATATGAGAAGAGCTGCCAGAGTTTGTTTGGGGCTTTTCTTTTTCCTCACTGTTGCTCCTATTCACAGTTTTAAATAGCAAATGAATGAGTGCAGCCACAGTGACGTATACAGCAACATATAAACTGTGTGTGTGCTGCAGATTAGCCTTGGTGTTGAAAGATATACAGCATCTCTGCCATTTTTCACCAGGCTCTGAGGCACATAAAAGAAACAGTTTGGGAAACGATGGCACCATAAAAGAAAATAGAAACACAAATCCTGACTCCATCATGGAAAAAAAGGGGGTTGGGGGGGGGAAATTGCATCTCCGATGGTGGTGACGCTTTTTGGATTTGATTGTATCAATTTGCTGTCTATTTTGCTTCTAAAAAGCAGGCTGTGTGCAGGCTTATTTGCTCGTGCACAGTTGTTGATGCCCACTGCTGGGAACTATTTCTTATGCAGCTCATCTCGTCTCATTTAATTTTTTGTTGTTTTTACATTTTTCATATACTATACTTTGCCCATTTAGGTGTCAAGAGTTTGAATCTATTTTCTTCCATGAAATTTTCCAGTTAGGATTTAGAGAGTGCCGCTGCTCTTCATCTTGTTATCATGTTATAGACAAGGTTTCGAGGTGTATTTCTGCTAGATTTGTGGTACCTGTTGCATCTTGAGAAATGACTGGCTTTCTTTGTCCAAAAACTATTGTTGCTATAGCAGAGGAGACTCAGTCATAGTTTCTATAGACTATTTGTTTGAGAGAGCTCATTCTGGCTTGGATTCAGATGGCTGATTTGTAAGTCACAATACGAAGCCATGTTCCGTCCTGTTGTGATGCAGATTTGTCTGTGGGAGCCCGACAAATCTGCAAATATGCTATGCTGACCAGAATAAACAGAAGATATTCTGCCATAAAATTGTAATACAACTTAATCCGTTTCCTGTTCCCTCTCATTGCCAGCTCTGATGTCAGTAAAGAATTTAATCTTTTTATGTTTTTATTACTTTCTCCGCTTCCTTTCCGCGGACACATTATCTCAGTTGTCTGTCTGGCTGTCTGTCTATCCATTTTTCTCTCTCTCAAAACCCGAGGGAGCTCATCATACTCTCACTGACTCCCTTATGAATCCATTTCCTCAAAAACGAAGACACCAAACAAAGCACGACTTACTTGTCTGATTTATATTTAGAGCTGCACTCACACATGAGCATGTCACATACACAGCTTGTATCCCACGCCCATGCACACACACACACACACACACACGCACACACACACACACACACACACACACACACACACACATTGCCTCGCACATTCAACTGTAGAGGTTAATCATTGTAGCAGAGGCCCCTGTAGGTATCTGTTCAAATGTTAAATGTGCCATTATACTATTAGCTTTGACCTCCAGATGGGTTTCTTCTATATTATAACAGTCTCCTTGCAGACTTGTATATTTCTGATCTCTGCCAGAGAACGTGTACAGAGTTGTGCCAAGGAAAAAACAGGATTCACTTAGGATTCACAAGCTTTTAGTGAAGTGTGCTCTCTTTTTGACAGATTTGTACACCATGTGAATCAAGACGCGCTGCAAATACCCATGAGAAGATTATAGCCATCGGCTAGCAGCAGTCAGAAATCCACATGAACCATCATTACCATGCCAAAGATGTCCCAGTTGCACACACAGACGTGTCTTTTGTTGTCTCTGCGTAATAAAATTGAGTTTTTTTTGTGTGTGTGTGTTCAAATATGTTTAAGCTTGACGTTTTGTGTCGTTCTAGTCTTTATTTAGTGAGAGGTTGGTAATTCATAGAAGTGCGGTGGAAAATCTGGGGTTAAGAACCCACTTTTTTGATTGAAATACGGGAGCAAATCAATAGAGCCCTCCTTTTTTGCTGGCAACGTGCATTGCAGACACACACTGATAGCATCGATCACAGCTTCAGAAGAATCACAGTTTTCCTCTCCCGCTCCACTCTGTCTCTCCGTGTGCCTCTCTTCCCCTCTTGATCTCTTTCTCTTGTCTCCTTTCTCTCTGTAGCCACGTATAGGTTTTCAGATAAAAATAATAGCTCTGAGAACCAACAGGGAAGAGGAGCATAGAGGAGGGGGGAGGGGGAAGGGGGTGGTGGTGGTGTTAGTGACAGTGTTTGTGCTGTGCACCACAACCCAGCAGTAAGACAATAAGAGGCAGTCTGACTAACTGTGGCCTCTGGGAATAGAAGCCTTCTTATTGCCATAAACAGCAATTTAGCCTGGGTAAAAGAAAAACGGATGCAGCCCTATTACTGTGTCATCATGATTACAGCCACCACAAGGCTGTGGCAAAGTGAATGATGGCTGTTACATCCCGGCACCTATTTAACGCAGCGTTAAATTTATAGCTGTGTAAACCAATCTAACATCAAGGCTAATCCAAATGATGACACGTCAGAGATACCACACATAAATGAAAGACGTTCACATCCAGTTCTGTAGTTCGGTGCTCATTTGTTGCCGTGCCTCTGTTTGTTATGTGCTCATAGAAGTTTCTCACAAGAACCCATGTGTGTGCTGAAGCATGGAGCCTTTTGATTTGCAGCCCACAGGTTACTAGCTGAACATGCAGTAGTCATTTCTAATCTACGCGTCTGTATTCTAACCAGAGGACATGGAAAGCTTTGAACAGTATCACTAAGAGCCGAGAGTTAAACGTCCTGGTTGTCTAAGCTCTGCTGCAGGGTGATAGGCCCACTGTGCATAACTCACCTGTCATGAATAAACATCCAACGTCTGTAGATATTTGGTAGATTTCCTGATTTCTTGTGGTGATTCACAGCTTGATTTGCATTTTTGTTATGTTTTTCCAAGATTCTATTAAACTCTTGAAACGACACGCAATGCTTTGACCACAGCGATGGTTCTGCCTGTTGTTTTTAACTGAAAGCTTTGCATATTTGGGTCGGGTTCAGGGCCTCTAGAGCTCATTATCGTGGAGCTAGGGTGGATGTTGGCAACAATACAAGACCCTCTTCCACCTTCAGACCCTCCAGCATTAGATGAAATGTGAGGAGGAGTTGGAAGAAGGCCTCAACGCGGTGTAATGTGTGATCAGCGTAGCGAGCAGTATAACAAACAGTCAATACTGAAGAGTAAAGAGCTGACTTTAGTTGTAGTAGCTTACAGTTACAAATGCATTAAACATGTGTTTGACATTGTTTGCTCAGTACAGAGTTCATTTCCATTGCAATGGTGTATCTAGTACTATCAGTGATGTTTAGTCATCGCAAAGGTGCAAAGATCAGACAATGTGTTGGTGAAATATATCACAGATTTATATAATACATGTAAAACCTTCTTGTGCATCATTAGGTCAGTGTAGAAAACAGAGGGTTATTTCATTCAACACTTACTTGCTCAATACTGAATAAAATGGAGTCTTGATCTCTGATGGATCTTTTTGTCCACAGTTGGGCTAAATGGATAAATCACAGCTGTGGGATACTCGATTATCTCCTGCTCCAACGTTTCCTCGAATGTTTTTTCACGGCTGCTTTCTGTGGCGCACATCATTATTCCCTCTGTGCTTCGTCCACATCATTGGATTTGCTCCCTTTTCTTTTGAAATGATCAGAGCATCGATGGGCAGGCCCTGTTAGCTAGTCACAGTCAGTGATAACTATATTATGATGGTTTGTGTCAACTATTTTGTCTCTTTTAGAGAGCTGTGTCCATCACTTAGAAGAGCTTACCTCTGCTAACGTTACCTTAGATGTCAGGGATGCTTAGGGTTACCACCTTCAATGTGGAAACATAAGGACCACCTTGCCAGCGGCCCCATGCCTGGAGGACAGAAAACAAGTTGGGTGTCTGGGGGTCCTCTCCCATGAGATTTTGAGTGTCAGACACTTCCTACATTCTAGTGAATTTTTCTGCACAAATTTGTGCTTTTTGTGCATCAATCCCAGTTCTCTGCTACTGTACTGTCAGTGGGGATGGGCAAAAAAATGTATCCAGATCATTTTTGGCATTTATCACGGTAGCGATAAAAATGACGATGAATAAACATTCAGCCTAATCTTTTTGACTATAAATCTATCACCATCACTGTTCTTGTTACTCTATGTCTCTCTACCAAAGTGCTCTGTCTCTCTTGCTCTCTCTCTCTCTCTCTTGCTTGCTCGCTCGCTCGCTCTCTAATCACCAGACACAAATCAAATTAAACTTCTTCCTGTCACTATTTTGCGGCAGAAATTGCAAGTTGGACTCAGATTTAGAAGCTGGTACATGAAATAAACAAAGTGAGAACACACACACAGGTAGATTATCAGAGTTTAGTCCATGAATCCACCTGGATAGTCTCTGCTTCACGGACATTTCAGGCTGTCTGTGGAGGTTTGAAGGATCTGAGTTTCGAGTGGTGGCTGGAGTGTGAGGAAAGAGCTCCTCGCTGCCTGGAGTATCCGCTCCACCTTCCGCCATGTTTGTCATATATCATTGATTGATACCGATATTGGTATATCGTAAGCAATGACATATCGCACATTGCTAACTGTCAGTGTGAATGTAAAGGACATAAAGAGTCGGTAAGAGTAAAGCATAGATGCAGCCATTATATTTAGCATTACAACATTAGATCATAGAATTTGGCAAAATGTTAGGTAACTTAAGTAACTCTGCATCCTCTGGCCTTACACAGCTCAGACTTAGTCCAATTCTGAATACTTCAGGTCGGACAATCCAGGGACAGAAAATAATCTATTTTCATTCCCACTGACAGAACTGATCTACTCATGGTCTGTCTACCATTCAGATCAGTGTTTGGACAGCTTCTTTATTTTTACGGGCGGACTTCATGGATGTATTAAGGAGGCTTGAGCTGGAGGTATTTGTCAGCATTAAAAAAAAGTGCTTCTAAGTCCCTGTAACCGTGGCAACGATGATGTTGACTGACAGACATCCTGCTTGTCATTGGTGGTGTCATTATCATCCACAAATTCTGATTTAATACTTCTCTGCTATGTCTCATGTCTTTTGGTTTTATTATTTCTCACGTCTTTCAAAGCGGCAGATTGTATGCATTAGAGTCAAGTGTGCATGAAAATAAGGGACAAAGTGTGGATTGATTCAGTAAGGGACAGTAAGGATATTTCACTTTTCTATACCTGCCGCTGATAGCAGGCCTGTTAGTAATAGCACTGTCATAGCTTAAATTGGATACTGTATTCTTTCACTCTTCAGATTAAATTAGATTGTATGATAATAATATTATTGAAAATAAGATAATTGCTGCTGGCATATGGCTTTCCTTTTAATGTGCTAATTTGAGTTCATTAAAAGGTACGCGGTGATGTGAGCATTGCTTTAGGACATCTTGTTAATGTGGTGACAACTGTCTTCTGCTCTCTACACCCCTGTTGAATGCCTCTCTGGTTTTGGGATTGAGCTTTGCATATCTGATGAAGCCACTTGTTGAACCACCAGCATATGTCATGTTTAGTTAACAGGTTGCGCACCCTGTTATTTTGACAACATTTTTACTGCTGCATAACTGAAAATAACAGATTTTAAAACCCTGCTTCAGTTTCGGTGCAGCTTGGTTTCAGAACATTTAGCATATGTGAGCACACAGCCACACGTGCCAAACACTCCTGCAGTTATTTTACTCTGTGAAATCCCAGTGACTATCTCTATACTTGCAGTTCAACCCTAATTCACAGCGTGAATAGAGTTTTTCATTTTAATTTAATCAAAGCTTGGCATTTCTTGGCTGCCAACAGAAGGGAAAATGCAAAAGAATCACTAACTTTGTCTCGTTAATTGGCATTAACAGAGACTGGTAGCAGTGCCAAAATGTATGCTATACCCTGCTAGTACATGATGGTGCTTTTTTCCCCCCAATATTCTCTTAATCATCAACCCCCCTCCAGTCATTCGCATATTTAATATGCAGAAGCCACATCCACTTGTCACAGCAATTCAACTGTATACATGTATACTGCATCCAAAAAGAACCAAAGGATCATTAAAGATATGCAGACAAATTCTTGCTTTAGAGATTACAAAGATGTTAGTGAACCAGAAACGGTGGTCGGCACTGAATCTGCCCACACACACACACGCACACACACACACACACACACACACACACACACACACACACACACACACACACACACACACAGACTGACTGACAGGGAGACAAGATCATTTTATTTGCTGGTGTAATTCTATCAAGCAAAGACATCATCAGAATGGGTCACACATGGATCACTAGCCTTGAGGCTCTCCTCTCCTCTCCTCTCCTCTCCTCTCCTCTCCTTCTCCTCTCCTCTCCTCTCCTCTCCTCTCCTCTCCTCTCTGTTTTTACTTTCTCCCTTTCTTCTCCTTGGATTACTTTTAGATCCAATTTGCAGTCCTCTCTGTGCCTGCATTGCCATCTTTCTCTGCTTCAGTGTATTCACCAGCCTGAAGCTCTGTGTGAACTTCTCTTCACACTCTGGAGATTGTATCTGACGTTCCAGGGAGAAATGGAGCAAACAGGGGATAAGATGTTGACAGCGTCTGTCCTTTTTTTCACTATGAACATTGTATACATACAGTATATATGATTCTGTTTGCGTGCGTGTGGATATGTGTGCGCACATGAATGCTTGACCCCCCCCCCCAGTTTCAATAATCTTACCACACACCACCACAAGTCAGAAGCAGGGCCCTTGCAGGCTGCATTCTAAATACTCTCAAGGCTGTAGGCAAAGCAACATGAATTTCAATGAATTATTAAACAGGATTATTTATTTACTTCCTCCGCACCCTGAACCACCTAACTGGCAAATCTACATAGCATTTTTTCGAACCTGTGGCACATTTGTATGCATAATTTACACTCATGGATGAATATTTTCTTTAGGATGGTATGCATAATTTACACTCATGGATGAATATTTTCTTTAGGATGTCAAGTTTAGTCTATTCTCTATGCACCTTTGGAAATCAGCCCAGTGGACTTTGAATTGAGTGCTGTAATTCTAATGGACTTTGATTGTTCATTGCACTGAGCTTATCTTATTGCAGAGACAGATTTTGAAATGTCAGTTAGCATAATTTGTTTTGTGGCTATCACATGGTTTCTCTGAATTTTGGTTGGTTTTAGATTAATGACATTGGTGAATCAAGTGGTATTGTTCTTGTGGCTGAGGGTGTGCCAAATCTGTGTGTGTGTGTGTGTGTGTGTTTGTGCGTCAGACGATGTTGGCTGTGGCAGAAAGAGATGAATAAGCAAGCAGAGGACTGGAGCCTTGCCAGCCCGTAAGACTCCGACGCACTGCAGATGAGCCAAACCTCCATCCATTCACATGGAGCTCTTCATAGCAGAGCGACGACATGCTTCCACCGTCAGTGTGTCAGACTGTAGCAGTTTCCATTAGCAGATATTGTTCCATCTTAACAGCATGATTAAATATCTAAACCTCATGAACCAACAACCTTGGTTTTATTATGAAGTTGAAATGAGAAAATCTTACCAATCTCATGGCAAACATCATTATGTATTTATAAAACCCTGCCTTGGATCATTAACGCCACAGCACACATTGAACATGGCACCTTAATAAATAGCTAACGGCCCACGTATAACCGGGGTGCAGAGCGTGTGACTGATGCAGATAGTACACCGATGAAATGTAAATCAAGGCAAATGAGCTGACACCTCTATTCCTGCCTGTCTCAACCGACTTGCACAGCTTTTTTACGCTGCCATTCATCCAGCGTGATGAGGTGTTGGTGTGTGGTGGGAGACATTCGCAAGACTAACACTGCAGTGATCCAGCAGGAGGGCAGTTAGATTAGCAGGGTCCTCCTAATATTACTGCCAGGGGTGCAGCATGTGTCTGATAACAGTGTTATGAGTGCTTTGTATCAGGACTGAATCCGTTAATGAATGGGCCCCTCTGGGATAATAAATGCATATGAATTGTATTGTGTTATAGAGGCTTTCTCAATAAAAAAATACTGCCAGTCAGGCACCGACAGCAGATTTATGGTTATTGAGGAACTCTTGTCAGTTTTACTGTAAGAGTTCAATGGATCTGCTTATGTGCTTACATACTGTTCATAGTGCACACATAGATTTTAAACACTTAAAAAAAATGTTCCTGTGGCTCTGTGAATGTTTGTAGTTAGCTACATTTGATTTGAATATGTATTTATTCAGGTGCTGCGCTGTATCACATGAATTTAATGGAGATGCAAATATCGGCTGGCTAAATGTGCTCATAGCAAAGGATTTTCAAATGGTCTTTCACTTGTCAAAACCTTCATCCTAAAGTCATATTTTAAATCAAGATCAGTAGTGGGTTTTGCTATAAACAGACATGCAAAGTGCTGAGAGGAAAAAGACAAACGTTGAGTGCAAATTGCTTTCTTTTGGATGTGAACCCAGAAACCACGTTTCAGAGGGAGCAAACGGTCAAAGATGCCCTCCCACACAAAAGAAAAAACTTGTAGAGCTGCAGCTGTACGGCAGCCACCATGAAAAGACCTGCTCCTTTTCCCATTATAATGAGATGTTAGCACAAGTTGTCTGTTATAACAAAGTCCTTTTGTCATCATAACAAAATACTTTCAAGTTATAACGATATGTGTTATTGAGACAAACCAAAATATTTATTTGAATATAGAGAATCCTCTCCTCATTAAAATTACACACCGACTTCTCATTTGAACAAGGATCTCATTAAAAAAAAAAAAAACACAAATTAGTATCATTAAAAGAGACACTGACATGGTCCAGTCTAATATGTTTTATTATAATAACAGGAAATCAAAGATTTCATATTGTTTACCAATTAGCGCTGCCATGATTAGTTGATTATTCGATCAAAGCTGTTAACAATACAATTAATTGCCTGCTTTTTTGATCATCAATTAATTGTTAAAAAGTTTACAGATTTTCTGATTTCACCTTATATCTGTATATCCCTGAGACAGTTGAGGACGTCACCTTGGGGAAAACTTTGATCAGCATTTTCTGACATTTTTTGGACAATACAACAAAACAATTAATTTAAATATAATGATATAATTAAATATATAATTAATGTTTTAGGAGAGAAAGTAATCAGCCATCATTAGAGGGATTCGTTCATAAAAAGTTGGAAATTTATTTATTTATTTTATTATTTTTTTTCACTGTTACTCCTGACAAATGCTCAAAAAGAGTACAAAAACTTAGTAATTTTCAGTTTCTATGACACCTGCTGGTTACAGTGTTCTTTCATCAATTTTTGACTGATAGATTTTTGTGATGCTATGAAACAAGATGCGTTTGTATGTTTCTTGTTTCATTTCAGTAAAATAAATGCTGCAACAATAAGAAAACACCTTAAAGCATATCGTCAATATAGCAGCAATACACTGCTGTAGCTGTTTGACCAAAGCTTCTTGAACTTTGATCCCTCCTTCTCTGAGCTGCGTTGAAGAAAAGGAGTATGTTTTATCTGATTGCTGAAGTTTCACTCAGCTGGTGCAAAGCAGACCTCTGACCTCTACCTCTCTCTGGCCAGTAGGGTGCATGCCATCTTCTCCACATGTACAGTATAAAGTAGAGTGGAGCTGCAGGAAGGAGTTTGACGCATGAGCTTGGTGCTATGTTTGACGGTGCTGAGCACAGTGGTCTGGGGTCTAGCAGGGGGCTTCCCAGGGGGTCTCACCTCCAAGCGCTTGCTCCTGAATGTCTCTTTGAAGTGCTGGGGGAAGGTTAAGTGCTGACGGGTGTATAATGGCTTCCTCGGGTTATGTTATGTCGGAGAGGGGAAGAGCTATGCTGCATTGTCATATGTAGTCTTGTAAATGCTGCTGAATCAAATCCAACTGAGTTGTGCTGAGTGCTGCAGTGCTCAGGTTACATGGCCAACATAATCATCAGAGAAAAGGTATTATTCAGGCCGGTGCTATGCTGATACGCTCTGCCGTAATAGAATGGAAAGGATGTGTGAGGGAAGTTGCATTAAATATCTCACAGGGGCTTCTTCCTTTCATCACATGGCCACGCACTGCACCATCCACAGCGGGGTCTAAACAGAGGAGGTCTGCACTGATGACACACTGTCGAGTAGGTACGAGGTGAAGAGCTGACCTGAGCTAACATAAGCAGACAACAGCATGGTGGCCTGCTGCTTTCTGCATGTCAGCTTCTGTTCCAGTTTGTTTTTCTGTATACATTAACCATGCTATATCTCTTCTACATCAACCATTTTTCCCCCTGCATTTACTATTTGACATTTGTCCCCCAACTCATTATTCACCCCTCTCTCTGAATGCTCGTTGGTGTGGTCTTCTGTCTAGCGTGCGCTGAACCTTTCTGTAATGCCTCTGCCTATTTTATTTGTTTTACTGAATCAAGGCTACAACAGTGAGCTCTGACAGGCCTCTCCATCATGCTCGGCCTAGTGATTGATCTCAGATGGGCTTCGGGAGACTAAGGACTTACAAAACAAACAGTTCACACACAAGATATGCGTCAAACCTCTCTCTCTCACACACACACACACACACACACACACACACACACACACACACACACACACACACACGCATACAAACACACCAGCCTTACTTTTCCCAGTGATAGCTGACGTCAAGTTAAATGGTCAAAGTTAAATAAATTGAATTTCTGTCTTGCCTACTGTTTGATTAAGATGAAGCAATTTCCAGCACGTTTCTCTGCTTTAGATGTGAGCACTCACAGTAAAAGCCCTTTTATTCACACTTATTTAGATTAGGCTCCATCAGCCCATTAGCATGGATGCTGTGGCCCCTTGGCAAGAGCTCTACTTCTGACATCCAACTCAATCATTTATGCTGGCCAATGCCAGTGCCCATGTCCAGCACAGAAAGATGGCACATGGGCAGGAGGTGCCAGCCTGCTCCTCAGATGGCCTTACTACATTTGTATAAATCAGCACAGTTCTGCATGGATCACATATAGCATGATGTAGGGCGACATTAACCTAATCATCTATGTGGTTGTTGCAAATCTCTAAATCAGACAGTGCTGATTCATTAAGCTCTTTCTGTCTCATTACAAAAGATGGAACAGCGTCAGCTACCTCTGTTTGATTGTTACATGTGTGAAATGGGATCCAAACTGCACCGCAGTCTGCTGCAATTTACACAGAGGGTTCCATTGATAATAAATGATAACAGTGAGATCTCAGAAGGATGCCTGAGTAAAATGGTCGGCTCATTTGACAGATTACTGTGACGGGTTGGGCTGCCGTGACAAAATATTCAGAGCAAGAGCTGCACTCAAGAGTTGGTACGTACAGGACAGAGGACCTGCGTCTCGTGCATGTGAGAAAGGCAGAGAGCAACGAGAAGGAACCACGATGAAAGAGAGCATCATTAGTGTTCACAGTGTGGATTATCTCTGCTCTCTCTGGGTTTATCTCCATCCCTCTCTCTCTCTTCATTTCTTTCTTTGCTTTGCATACACTCTGCTCTACTTTCTATTGTTCTCTGATGCCCTTTGACCTTTTCGCTCTACTGGCATCTTTCTTGAATAAACTCATTCCATTAACTCTAAGTTGCTTCATTCAGATAATTCACAAGTCGGCTGTGTTGAACTTGAATTATACTTCTGCCAAAATGTTTCATAATTAAAGTACTGTGTGTGTGTGTGTGAGTGAGGAGATTCTCCTCATCTCAAGTGCCACAAAATGTGACTAGACCATGTAATGCATTGTTTTATTCCTGTAAAAAAATGGATGTTGGATGTTACATGATTAACTGCAGTAGTCAGTCAGAGTACATATGAGGTCCGTTAGCGTCCACTAGCTCTTCAGGAAGCGTCTAATCAGGGTTGCACTGGGAGTGAAATGCCAATTCCATTCAGGGTGAAAGCCATCCGTAACTGAAACACTAAATCATTACTCTTTAATTGAATCGGAGTTGTACTATTTTTCCTGGTTATTTGTTGGAACAACAGAATCACTCATCATCAGCGTGGGCATGTCAGCGAGGGAGCGAGTTAGGGAGGGAGTGAGAGAGAAAGATAGAGAGGGTGAGTGGGGTCATGAAATTCCTGCGTGGCTTGTCCATCCCTGAGCTCGGCGCATTAATGAATGAGCAGAGCTCACCCATTACTCTGGAATTGAAGCGTACACACACACACACACACACACACACACACACACAACAATAGCCCTTTTCCCTTACGAGGAGTGCAGTGCAGGAGGGCTTCAATTCCCCTCTCCTCTCCCACAGAGCTTGGCATTCAGTAGAGCGTTCCTTATTCAGAGAAAGCATCCGCGGCAAAATAAAACTAGTGCCATCTGCTCCATCTCCCCTTGCTTCCCGCCACAAAGCAGATGATTATCAACTAGAGCCTGCTCAGCTTCAGCGGAGCACTGGAGCATCTCAGCCAGCAACCAAAATATCAACTGTCTGAATTTGGAAACTTTTGACAAGTCGCAGACTTCCTGTTTTGCGCTTAGACTCTCTGTAATGTGCTTGTTCTCTGTACACGGTCCATTGACATTTTATGCAGTACAGCACATTCTGAAATACCATGTGTAATTACATTTTATGTAACACTCTGAATGCCGGCTTCTGAATTCTCCATTGTTCGCAGAAATACCATGGTGATAATGGGCTGCTTTGCGTCTGGTAACAGTGTGTGCTTTGAAGGCTGATATTTTGCCTTTTCTCTGCTCTGTTAGCACAGTCAGACATTCATGGCCAAAGGATGGCCTGAAACAATATAGGACATTAGAAATGGAGACCACAGGGGTCCTTTCTTGTCCTCCCATGCCTGTCTTTATGGAAAGCGTGTATCTCAGCAGGCCATGTTTGACATGTAGTGAGCAACCAACATTAACACGCCACTTGCTGTGGAAAGTGCATCTTCTGCTGACTAAATATATCTTATGATAGATTTTCTGCACACAGTGTGTGCAATTTAAAGACCAAGCAAACAATGAATGGATCCTATTGAGGACTATGTATTGTCTGTGTAGCCAAAGCCTGATATACCATAGTCCTTAGTGCAGCTCCATTGTTGTTCAAAATCTTTAAAAAAACACATCAATGAGCCACACATTACCATAAACGTGGGCAGGCACTGGTTCTCAGTCAATCGCACACACACAACGTCCAGCTGCTTTAAATAAATGCCCCACAAGCATAGCTATAGATCAAAGTATTAAACATAGTAAACATAGTAAACATACTCCCATACAAAATACAAATAAATACAAGTACATCAACATATTCAAGTGTTTTACTATGATGTATATTACAGTATGTGGTTGTTTTACTGTTGCATTAAGGTGTACAATAAGTGTTATTTGTTGTTGATTAACATCCTTATGTGCTGTTTGGTAGTTGAATCTTTTAAATTGCATTATATTTCAATGGTTGATCATGTATTTGTATCTAAAATCTGGACCTGCAAGACTACATCCAAATATATATATTGTCAATGTGCTCCTGAGCATGCAAATCAGGTAAGAATAACGGCCAATGGGGAAGCTTCAACACTCCACCAACTAATGATGTAACTTCATCACTCAGTCAGTGAGTCAGGGATAGGTTTTCGCCTTTATAGGGCTGGCCCAGTTCTGCTACAGTCCAGCCATGAAGTAACTTTAGCTGCCAAGTATATGTAGTGGAGTAAAAAGAACAATAATTCCACCACAAAACGTAGCAGAGTTGAAGTAGAAAGTAACATAAAATGGGAATACAGGTGCAAGTACTCAAAATAGTTACTTAATTACAGCACTTGAGTAAATATTGGGATGCATTGTGGAACATAATTGTATTCACTGTCTGTTCGACATTCATAGATTCTCTCTCTTTGGCTCTTTCTTTTGGATTATAACAGCAGACTACAAAGAATGTCGGAGATTCCTCTGCACAAACTTCAAATACAGCATCATCCACTGTGGCATTCAATATGAAAGCTTTCTGTTTTATGCAGATTGGTGGCATTCTCTTTGTCACCCTCACACTGTTAGAGACAAGTGTATGTCCTGCCTGTCATTGTACATACAATGTCCACCCTATTGCTAAAATGGATTTTCAAAAGAAAAGACTCCCTCCCCTCCATCCTAATCCGATTTGCAGCCCATTTGTATGCCTTATAAAAGCCTTAAAGTCTGCCGCTTGGCTTGGCTGGTCTCTTTTTTTTTTTTTTTAAACACCACAGATCTAGGCGACAGAGATGACATGAGGACAGGGAGAGACAGTAGAGCATTGAGAGAGAAGAACAGGGTCGAAGACGTGGAGGGACAGAATGTAACGCAGCGAGGCAGCTTCGCTGAGCGAGAGCGACGAACCAGCATGCAGACAGGAGGACACACAGCCACTGCATAGTCTACACAATCTCTCCACTGCTGCTATTTTTCTCCTAGACTGAGGAGCTTAAGCTGAATAGCTTAAGCAATAATGTATCTACCATTCATATGAAAAATGGAACACATGCCAGTAGCGCACAGTGTAAATACAGTGTACACAAATACAGAAAAACAGAGATGGGCAAGATTACAGACAAATCATATGAGGGGATTTCACAGTGAATCAATTATCTGAGCTTCCATCCGTGTCAGGTGGGATCATGCTGCGAGATTAGCCGAAAGGATGGGAGGTTACAGAAATTAGAGCCCACAGCGAGGAGCAAAAAAAGGAGGAATGGTCAAGCTCTCAAAGGGAGAGTTTTCTGACAGGTCAGGCTTTGAGGAAAAGAAAGCTGTGGACTATAAACTACATGCAGGATTATTTCGTAGAGGCTGATCCAACAAAGCGTAACAACTTAAAAGCTGTTTACGTCCTGTTATGTTGCACCACGGTGCCTCCTTTTGATAACACCAGGTAAAAGAACCCAGACTGAGCCCAGCACGTTTCCAGCTGTCACTGTTTGTGTTATTAGTGGAACTCTGAAGAAACAAGAGTGGGGATTGACAGGAAAGTCAGCTTTGGTTCAGGCCATGAGGTATTGAAGCTATCTGCTGCCAATCCCCCTCATTAACACTTTGTTTGTATGTGTTTTTCTGAGTACGGGTGATTGCACATGCGTAAAGACACAGTGGAAACACATCGCTATTTGCACGAGGTTCACATTCATTAAGAGTTCATACTAGAGAGCATAATTAAAAGCTTGCTGTGTTTGTAATTACCCTGCAGCACCTGTTCCTCCACTGCATCTCTCTTCTGCCCACAATGTAGCACTCACTATCAAATTCTCTCATAGGTGATGTGAAGGCTCAGGGACACGGTTTATTCTTCAAACTTAGATGAGATTCTTATAGTTATTTGACTCGTAAAATCAGAGGAGTTATTAAATGGGATCAGAACAAGAATAAATGGGAACAGTGAGGCAACCCAAAGGACACAAATATTTAAATGTGGCAAATATAATATGAATCCCGTTGCCATGATAAGAATTACGGCATGTTATGGAGAATATATTCACATTCACAAATAAGTTTTTATATCCACTCACATGTGAAAGTTTAATTCTTTAAGAGAAAGATTTAACAGGACTTTCAGTTGCCCTTTAAAGGGCTCTGCATCTCTGATGAGTTGTGCTTTTTTTTGTGTGTGTGTGTGTGTGTGTGTGTGTGTGTGTGTGTGGCATTCATGTTTGAGGGCGTGAGAAAGCTTTTCACTCAAGGGCCTCTATGATGACACCTTAATTTGGTATTTTTGAAGAAGTGTAGCACCAAACGGAGGATGATGGACCTAAAGATTCAGCCTGGGACTCTGGTGGACTGGTTTGTTGAGTCAGGACCCCCCCAGGAAAACGAAAGAGAGGAGAGAGTGAGACTAGTGGAGTTAAGGGAATGGGGATGAGCTGCAAGATGATTTTTCATTAGCTTATGCATTACTCACCAGGGTTGCTATTTCTCTTAGTTATGAGCCTTGTGTTTTCCCCTGCTCCAGTTAGATACAGCTGAACTGATAACATGCAAAGGAGAGGAAGGAAGGTCAGAGTAACAGAAAAAAATGAGCTTTCAAGGCCAAAGGTGTGGATACATGTGAGACCAGTGAATCAGCAAATGTTGCTCTTTAAAAACAAACAAAAAAACAGAAAAAAAACATTATTTGTAGTCTGACAGTATCAGGGTTATCAGGGTTGTGATCAACAGAAGACATTATATGAGTAGTCTTGTTGTGATGAGTAAACTGTGCTTGTTGTGTAAAAGCTGTGGAATGCCTCTTTAAGAAATGACAGGGTTGGTGGTAAAAAGAAAAGGGAAGGATGAGAATAAAGGTGGTGATTAGAAAGAAAGAAAATGAATGGGATGAACACGGTGAAACAAACGGTTTGAATAGCTGTATGGACTCTATTACGTTCAAACCGATTTCTCCCTGTCTCTGACTGATAGTAAATTCCTCTAGAAACCTATGAGGTTAAAGGTGGATGAGTAATGACTAGCCGGCACAATTAAGAAATAGATAAAGGCTCCCACCTCCCACCTTCCTCATGATCTGATGGCTTTGCAAAGCAAGCCTGGTAATGACACTAGTTTCATTCAGGCCACTGTGGGAATTTCTTTGAGCTGTCTAGCATGATAATGACCATTTGACCAATTTTCTTTCTTTTATCGGGCCTAAGCTACCTTTTTGTCTGAAACACAGAATGTCTCCTCAAGGTAAAAATGTCTCTTTATGGGTGTGATTCAAGGCCATGGTCACAGTGAGCTTTTCCTCAGTCATCCACATCAAAAAGGGGCTTCTCACCTCCCAAAACACCACTTCAACTGTGGATGAATTAGAAAATGTCATGTGGTAGCATGGGTGGAAAATAAGGTTTTTCCAGCATAATGACGTGTGCCTTTACAGCTACGTCCAGGTGCTGTGTAGCATAAATGTTGAGAAGTGAACTTCTTTGACTCCCTGGGCCATACTGAAACACAATGTAAGACCACAGAGAGCAAGAAGTGACAGTATGTTTAATATGCTGAGACTCAGCAGAGTCTCTGAGAGAGATTTTCTAAAGTGACCTCAAAATGCTAGTGTGGACACAAGCAGTTCTCACATGTACCGTGTTTACCTAAAGTACTGTAATACTGCAGACATGGCCTAAAACACCACTTGATGAGCCATCATATATTTCAGGTCAGGTTTGTGCCTTGATTATTTCTTACTTGTCAACTGAGAGCAGGCGAGATGAAACAGGAACAACATAGCACCAGGGGCGTAGCTGCAAACGAGGTCGGCAATTAAACGTGTCTGAAGAGACTAAATACATGCCCTCCGTATTAGCAAGTTGCTCTGGGAGACAGCCGCTGTCATTGTTTAGGCTTCCAGCAGCACTGAGGGGGAGGACTGTGGAGGGTGAGGTTGGTCAGGGTGAGGACTATCAAGTTTATACAGGGGATGAATAGAAAATTTGATAAAAGCAACAAGTGTGACCCTACTTTATACCAGGGCGCATTTATCTTTCAGACTGATGGAAGAAGGTGCGGCGAGGTGCCCTGAGAGGCCACGGGAGAGAGAGAGCGATGGCGACTAGGCAGGGAGGGGGTTGAAGCAGGGTCCCCTACACAAAGCCTAGCATTATTTTAGTGGCCCCCCTCTCCTGTGGGAGACTTGGCTGAATGCGTCTCTCCAGGAGCACAACTCAGTCAAGGCAACAGTGCTTAGCTATTCATTTATCTGAATAACAAGTGGAATGAGGCAGAGAACGAAGCACAATCAGTGCAGGTGGGAAAACAGAGTCTGTACTCAGATTCAAATTAATACTATACTGAGAAAATGTACCAGATCTGACTGTATGTAGAGCATATGCCACTGCTGGGCCATTGGTCTAACAAGTAGTGTTGATCTGAAAGAGGTGTATAGCTGTAATCCTGGTGAGGCTCCCTGGGATTTGATGTAAAAGCTTCCCTCAGCACTCATCCTCCACTGTAGATCCTGTTGAAGTTGCAAATTGTTTTAGCCTCCTGGCTTGGCTCACGTCTCCCTGGCCTTCCACACTTCCTACATTAAGCTGGCAGCAGAACAGGAGGGGCTGTCCTACTTCTAGCTGTCTCTGCATCTTTACACTGTTTTGGTAAAGATGCAGAGGCAGATGCAGAGTCTGTGTTTCGGTTTTGAACATGCACCTACTCATGCTTATATAAAGGACTTTAAGGACGCTTTCATACAATTTGTTGCACTTCCTTGTGGCTTCACCTTTAAGGTGGAGGTTTTTACAGATATGTGATTCTTTGAAAATCTCTCAGAGCTAACCCTTAAAGCAGCACTGATTCTCTGGTCAGTATGACGTTGAAAACACAGGTCTGCTTCCAGTTCAGTCACTACAAAGTCAGATATTTAGTGGTCACTTTCCAGTCACCTTGCCTATGTGTTTAGGCAACGCCACAGCCAGTAGAAAGTTATGTCAGCTGCTTGAGAACTCCATAATATCTGCTGCTGTAGCCGCATCACTCAGCCAGGTTGTAGCCACTGCCAGGAGGCTGTGCACTTGCACAGTGTCCTATTGCAGCCCCCTGCCTGCTCCCTACGTCCTGGATGCCTGTTAGTACACTGGCAGGAAACAAGCACTTCAGCCCACCTAAGAACAGGTGATCCTTCACAGATGGAAGAGGCTGCACCCAAGGGAGTTCACGCTCTATCGTTTGCATCTTTGGCTCATAAATCTTTTATAAAGGATGTCAGTTTTGCTTACACAGAGGGGAGGGAAATGCCCCTCAGGACCAGGATGAAATACAGGTACAAAAGGCTTCTGCAAGCTTTACTTGGTTTGTGTGTCTGCTTGCTTGTGTGGGAGAGAGCGGCTTTCTTTGTGCTACACTAATCTCGATCCTAATTTGGTGCATGTTCCCTCTTAAATGTGCTTATCATGAGTTACAGCATATTTACCATACTAATGGCAGTGACCATTGAGATGCAAATGAGTAAAGGCTGTTTGGAATATATCCAAACCCCCCCTGCATTACACTACATTCCTGAATCGCTTACTTTGAATATGTATACAAAGTATTATACTTTGTTGGAGTAATATTCTACTGCACAAAGGCAGCAGTGTGTGCGCATTATTCATTCTCTGACATATTTAGATACGCATGCATTTAGTGGAAGACAAACAGAATGACAAAACAGATTCCATTTAAGACGCTTAGCAAACACAAAATCCAGCCTCAGTGTCCTTTTCTTCTTTACCTTTTTGTTCTCTCTGTCTTCCTTTAAAAGGGTGAAGGCTCATGGACTGTCTGCTGTATCATGGCTCTAACTGCTTGTGGCTTCAACGCTGTTTGCTTTGATCTAACTGTCTCTGGCAAATGGCTTTTTTTTTTCTTTTAGGCCCAGCAGTGAAATTTAACACATTGAATATGAAAACTCGACTGTCAGGAAGTCACACTGATGCACAAACACATTCGACCAGCTTGTGCTGTTCTCAGCTTTTTTATTCTGTCAACACAACAAGCAGTTGGCCTTTGTAACCTTTCAGTAGTTGTGATTTGTCATTTTATGTTATACATATCATGAATACTTTAACTTTGGTCAGCCCAACAGTGGATGCGTGCAGAGAATAATGCAGATCACTGTCGACAGCCGTACCCTGGCTCACAATGTCCCATGTCATACAAATAATTTGAAAACACACGTGTGTGAGATGGACTGCTCTGTATCTTCCTGTAAAAGTCAATGTGCATTTATGCACGAAGAGAGCCGGCGGGTTCCGTTGATAATTTCCACCACCCTGAAGTCATTGTTGCCTTGTAATTGTATTTGTGTAACTCACCTGTTTGCTGGGGGAGTGATACTGGCTCCGTAAATCGAATTATGTCGTTTATTCCGCCACTAATGAGTGATTTAATGATATAAGTGTGCTGGGCTAATGCCAACCTGCGGCCATAAGGAAACAACGTCCCACTCAGGCGGACTTGCCAGCCAAATGAACGCCATTATTGCTCGCGTGCTGCATGAATGGAGATGATGAACAGGAATTAATCACACTGTCTTCCTTCAGACTTCTGTGTTTGTTTCTCCAGTTTCTCCCTCTTTCTCTGCCTATCACACACACCATCCTTGCCTGGATCTTCATTGTCAGTATTTAGCCTTCTGCCTTCTTCCATAATTTCTTCTGTTCTTGTTTGCTGTCTCAAAGAGCTGTCCATCTATCTGTATATCCATCAAAATTACCCGCTTTTTCCTGGCAATAATGTTGTGCCTTGTAGTCAGGCACATCAGCTGCATTAGAGATGGACGGTAGTTACTTTGCCAGGATATTACAAGTCTTTGGCTGCCCATGGCGTATAAATAAACTTCCACCAGATGAAGAGAAATGCAATGCGTTATCATCACATTTCCCTCAAGCTCTCGAAGGCAATTTTACTCTCATCATGCTCCTATAAACTTATTGGATTTTCACTGTATGCCATGGAACGATTAGCAAACATGCAAGTTTCAGATCAACATTCATGCTTGAGTGAGGCTGCAGCCGAACAACAGTTGTGCAACTTGATCAAGCTGAGGGCACTAAAACGGATTTTTTTCACTGTCCAGCCTTAAAGAAACAGAAAGGGGGTTCAGTAATACATCTTTTTCTCTGTTGACTTGAAAGGAGAGTGAGGTTTGGGTTCACGGCCTGCTAACTGCTAGTCTGTCTGAGTGTCTATTATTAGCCTTGCTCAGCATGTTGTGCACGACCCAGGTAAGTGGCTGTCCCTGACAAATGCTGTTTGCCAGCCCAGTCCATTATCTGTGGGGAGCAGGATGACCGCTGGGCCTCACTGCTAATATGCAAGTAGATGCTTATCAGTTCAAATTAAGAGGAGGGCCTCCCAAAGACCAAGGGATGTAATTGTTTTTGACAAGCCACAGCCCCACAGACATGAACCCTCCCGAGAGAAAATGGATGCAACTCTTCACAATGGTGGAGGCGGATGGTTTGGGCCCAGTGAGTCCTCTGCCTCCCCCTCCTTACATTCCAGTGGATTGGTTCTAAGGTTAATGTGTTTCGTCTGAGGGTCTATCACAAGGATGCAGATTAGTTTCTTTTTCCTGGGTGTGTCATCTAATATGGCAACAGATCAGTTGCGCTGTCATGATATGGCTCTAAATGAGCTGACAGTTTTATTACAACAAAGTCTGTATGCTTGTTCAGCGTACTACAGAAGACTTTATACTTTGTAAGACAGTTTGTGAGAAGAAGAACAAAATTATATGTCAGGGCCCAGATTTGAAATAAAAATGCTTTTGAATGTGGTCAACAGGCCAACAGACATCAACTTGATTATATAATTTGCTCTGCTTGGTACTTGACTGAGTTAGCTTCAAATGCAAACCTCCATTTTTGCAATGCGGACATGTCTGACTTAATTCACGAGGAACAAAATGGAAAATTGCGTATAATTTCCCTGACATGTTTATGTAATACGCAGATGCAGTGAAGCAAATAAACTGACAGGACCATTGCTGTGAATACATCTCCATCTGAGAGAGAGGGAGAGACAGTTTAAAGGCTTCTGTTGCCCATCACACCACACTGTGAATTGTGTAAAACAGTATGTATTTAACAGCTGACCCTTATGAATATGCATTTCTTTTAATCTTTGAGTGCTTACGCATTTTTCAAACAATATTTTTGCATCACTTACACTATTGAGTAGTAAAAAACAGAATCAGTTTGTTGTTTTAAGAGACATATTCTGGGATGTTGTGTCTTAGTGTTACTAGTCTATCAAGTTTATATCTGCCCATTTGCAGTGTCTCTGCTAGAGTTATTTGGTGTCTCATAAGCTCCAGTTTAACCCAAAAAGGAACTGAGACAATGCCATCTGTCAAATGCCCATGAAATAGCATCACCTCATGTCATTTTAGAAGATGGAGAGCACAAAAAGACAAGAAAAATTTCCCGCCGTGGTCTCAAATCTCACTGCTTCCAAGAGCTTGACAGTCTCTTCTTCTATCTGGCATTATGTGATACACATGACAGCCGCAGACACAGTAACTCTATCTGCAAAATCAGAGTGCTAAGAAAGATCTGGTTGATGGGCATGAGTACCTCTGACAGCCGGTCCCTCAGGGAGATGGGTTTACTAATTGCTGGTTTTTACTGGCTATTGTACACTCCATTTGCCAGTATTTATGGCACAGAAAGAGAGAGATAGCTACAGCTGGTGCTCATAGAGATGGGACAAGAAGGGGTATATGTCTCGGAAGATTGCACATAAGTGCTGTTTCAGGTGTTGCCGTTGAATTACAGTAGACAGGAACAGCACAGGTTCACGTCAGAAGATAAAGAAGTGATGATCAGCAGATCAGGAAGATATAGTGAGTCAAGTATGACACCAGCATACACAGTGCCATAGTCATGGTCATTGTTTTAGATTATAACTATAAAACTTTGGACATGGTTTCCAGCCTTTTGAATTTGAATGCTTACAGTATAAGATTTTACAGTTGGTGCTCATTAAGATTTGTTTTTCTCACTTAGTTTTTTTTTGGGGAATTTTTTGTTGAGGCTGCTTTTGCACTTGAGCCATATGGTTGGGCCCTGTTGCAAGCTGTTCAGCTGAACATGAATACAAAAGTGAGGTACCCAGAGACTTCATTAAGGCTGAAGAGGGATAGTTTAAAGTTTCAACAGCTTTGAACTCACTTGTTGATTGTTCTTGAATGTTCTGAAATGGCCATCTCTTTATGTGTACTGTATGTGTAGCATTGCATTGGTGGGGAGTGATTTAGTGAGCTAAAAATAAATAAAATCATTTATTTCACCTGTTTTGTAAATAAGCTAAAAATGATTCTAGTTGTTGCATTTTTAAATTCTATGTGTCATAACAAAATGCAACCTGGCATTTATGACGGACACACACACACATACACACCAAACAGCATTCATAACAGTCAGTCTCGACACCGAGATCTGAAACCAATTTAATATCTGTCACGTCCCCATTAAAATCAGAGCGTTAATTACACCTTATAAAAAGCCTGTCATGTTTCATAATCCCACAAGCAGCAACAATTCAAACTCAATCAGCCACTCCGATCTAGCATTGAATTAGCAAACTGTCAATCTGTAATTGAATAGTTGTTCAGGCCAGGCACAAGGCTGTCAATTTAAACATGTTTATTATTCCCCATTGTGGATATAGATGTACAGCACAAACACACAGGCTATTCATGCAATTAAAAGTAAAATAAGCACAAATATGTAATCACAATGTTTAAAGAATGTGTAATGAAGCTAATGAATGTGACCGTTATTGTGCAACACAGCAGAGACATACAGTTGTGCTGATGGCAGGGGTATCTCAAGAAATGTTTTGCACAAAACAGAGAAAAAGAACTGCAACCGTTTAAAAGTAGAAGTGAGAAATATCCTGTTTCAGCAGATGTAGAGTTTAAAGAAATGTCACCATATAGGGTAGCAACAGTATAGAACAGGTAGAAAGGAAGTGACGTTAGTGTTGCAGATTCAGAGGTGTATAAGAACACAGACGCAGGAAGAACTCTTTGAATCTCACTTGGCTTTTGCTGTGGCAGATGTATTCTCTGTAGTGGGATTCCCAACAGCTGTTGTTATAATTGAATAAATACTTTGAACGGATCCACGTCTTCTGAGGTCTCTTCTTGCATCAACCAATCCGAGGAGGTGACTTAGGAGAAATCTCAACACCATCTAGATCTTATATCTGACCTTGAAGCTTTAGACGTTCATTTTTTCTCCTGGCAGCTTGGTCTGAAGGAGGTTGTGAGCTGCCAGTGTGCCAGAGGACAAGTGCTGTGTTGCACCCGATTGAGATGCAGATCACGTTAGCCTCCTGTTGGCTGGCTGGCTGCTGAGAGCCGAACTAGTACTCACACATCTGACCTGGTTGTTTCTCCCTCAGTTCATCTGTTTGTTCTGCTTCCCGTTCTGCTCTGTTCTCTCCACCTACGTATTAATGAGTCTTTGTCATTAATGGTCACATGTTCCCCTCAGACCAGTTGTACAAAATAGAGAGAGAAAAAGGAAGCAGCATATTCCTTCTAACAGAGCAATTTCTACATTTGTGGTTATCTGGAGTTAAGAATATTCATAGTGTGGAAAAATAGAACTATCCTCCGAATCTTGCATGTTCTTTAATAACTTATTTAAAACTTAAAAGGTACAAGAAAACTAAATTGTGAATCTAGTAGACTGTATGCCAAAACAAGACTGCGTCTGCAGCTGCAGTATGCTTGTGGCTCTATGAGGTTGTACTTAGTCACAGAGGTGACAAGCTGACAATAACAGTACTGCTGATGATTAGTAGGTTTGTTTGGTGTTTTAGCATGCATTTGCTAATTGGCGTTAAACAGGAAGTGCAACTGTGACTAACAGGAAAGTCAGTTTGTAGGTATTTTTGTAACCTTATGCTGGTGCTGGATGAAAACGTAAGGGATAGAAATCCATCCAATTGTTGACAACACATTTTACTAAAATGAAATGTGGCAATCCATCTAATCGAGCAAGCCTGGATTAAAGTAGTGGATGAACCAAAAGGCACTCCCTCAGCTAAAAAAAACGAGATTTTTTTTAGTTGATATGATTATGAACATAATCTCTTCCCCCTGAACAGTGATTAGGAAAGCAGGCGGATTATTAGGATGGTTTGTGTTGCGGCATTTACTGACCTTAGTCAGACACAATGGTTCCCCCTCGTTGCATTTGTAAAGCAGACTCTGAGGCCGGAAGGGATTGAATGGGAAGGTCAGTAAATGTGAAGTGCACACAGGCAGAAAAATGAAGAGAGAATCAGATGGACCACTAAGACCTATCACCTGGGTGTGACCTGCCTGTAGCCTCCCTGGCGGAGGCAGAATAGGTTATAGTTTAAGTGGTTGTCATGTTGATGTCTGTGGTGGAGCAGGAGGAGGTGGAGGAGAAGGACACACCATGCTGGTCAGGGAAATCAGCAAATTAACCCTGGCAGGAATCAAAATGTCACGCATAGCTGTTGTGAGTGACATTTTTTTTTCTTTCCATGTTTGTTTGATTCACATCATTGATGGTATACTGACAGAAATGTTGACATTTTAAATATAGAGTCAAAGTACTGTATGTAGGATTATATCAGTATAACAGTGGATCAAAAAGACTAATATTTCAGTCACTGTAGTAAATCACACAACTCTTTAGTTGATTTAGCTTGAAAAAATTACAAATAATCTATTTTCACTTTATTTAGGTTTAGTTGATTTTATTCAACTAAATATGAGAGAAGATGACACCAACATTTTTGTTAAGAGATAATTGCAATAAATGCAGGTGCTTTTTTGTGATGGTGAATGTAGAATGCAAAGACTAAATGTACTTAGGAAGGCAAAAATAGCTGAGAAGTTCTCAGATCATGTAATGATGTTTTCAGGGAGCAGTTTGTGTCACAGTCCTATGAATACAGATGAGAAACCTGTCAGGTTCAGTGTTTCTTATGCAGTTCAAAGAAAAACATGATCTAAGATGTCTTAAGATGACCTCAGGTTAAAATGCATCCGTTTGGAGAAGGTTATAAAGTCATATTGGAAAGTTTGGGGCTCTATCAGTCCATTGAGACAAATAATATATAAATGGAAATGGACTATCACAGAAAGCCAAAAGCTAAATATTAAAAGTAGCAGAAGAATGTAAAAGAAAAAGATTGAAAGACCCTTCAGTCTACATTCCTGCATCTGATGTCATTGTACATCCATCAATAATAAGCAGAACACTGAATAGAAATGGCATTCACGCAAGGATAACGAGGGAGAAGTTTTCCTGTTGGTCAAAGCTCTGCCCTAGAGCACCTGGACAAACCTGACGATTTGTAGACCAGCTTTCCTGGGAGCTTAGTCCAAAATTAAATGTGTGTTTATGGTCCAAAATGGCATATTTGGCAAAAATCTCACTCTACCCACATGCAACACATCTTTATAGCAACAAGCATAGTTGTATGAGTTTTTCTTTTTTCCTCTGTGGATCTACAGTTTAAGAAATCCATGAGCATTCAACATGATTGCCCATTGCTCTATGAAGGAAATCAGTGCTGAATATGTTCCAACAAGACAATGATCCTTAATATCCAAGCAATCTATTAAAAAAGGCTTAGTAAGAAGACATTTGCTGTTTTAAAATAGCCATGTCAAAGTCATGACCTACAGTAAATCCAACTGAGATTGTGATGTGAGTGGGAGAGACCTCAAACCTTCAACAAGTTCAGAGAAGAGAAGTGGGCAAAAAGAGAGATCCAAGAGGCTGATCAGTAGCTAGGAGACCTTTACCTGAAATGATAGATGATAAATGAGATGCCACACAGTGTTGGCAGGAGTATAGGCTGCATCAGAAGTGGCTGTGAAATCCTGTGGTGGGCAGCTTTGGTTTCCCCAAGACCTACCTTGATGTCAGTGAATGTTGCATCAAAAGCATGGATAGCAGGGATAGCGGTTCTCCTTCAAGAGATTTCAGTAGGTAAAAAGACACAGGCTCATGAAAAGCACACGAGTGGAGAAAAAGATCACTCCAATCTAGACAGAACTTCATCCAAAGACACAGAGACACCTCAGTTGACGCCTCACCTTTGCGTTTTGTTGGGCATGAAACATTTTCAGGGTGTTAATAGACAGCTAAAATAGTTGAGGTGTTGAAGCAGAGGTCGGGCTTTTCACACAGGCATAAGTGTCTCGCACATTTTGTTCATTTTAGCTTCAAAGCCCACTATAAAGACCACTATACTCACAATGTAAACCAGACAGTATCGATCCATCAAGAAAAACATCAATCAAGACATCATGATTCGATAATGCATAATATTAAGCATTTTTATGTCCATTTGAAGAGGTTCCAATGCATTACACAGATTCATTTGGACTCATAAATGCTGCCACACAATCAATGGGACATCCAGTGGTGAGGCCATTTATTGATTTTTGTTTTATTGTTTGGTTTTGTCAATGATTCTATAATGTTACAATTTAAGAAGTAATTATGGTATGTGCTGTTAAGCAGATGAGCTTCATGTCAGAAGCAAACTCAGTAAGCAGACCTTAACTGATTTAAGACTACCAACCTACCAAGTACCCTGTGAGGCCAGAGTGATCAGTAGATCCAAAAACGTAGGAGTGCTTTAATGGCTTTTACAGAAACTGATAACCAACCAGCATATGTTTCTGTTCTTTTCTGGCTGCTTATGTAAGATACTAGAAATCACATGTGGAAGTGGGAGTAGTTGTGAGGAATCTCTCCCTGCAGTAGCTCAGCTTCTGCGTGCAAGCACTTTGACCACTGTTATAATGATAATTTAAGGTTGCTGTAAATAAGGTTGATAGTGGAGTGACAAACCCCATCTATGGGTTTTGTAAAGTCTCATGTATAACTGCATATGTGTGTTGTCAGGGAGAAAATTAAATGTGGGTCTGGGGCAGCTTTGCATAAAAGCAGAGGTGTATGTTATAGATAACACTTATAATGAGTGTCTGCTATTTCAGTAATGCACTTTCAAGGTAAACCTGTGAAATGCCCTACATAATGTTGTTAACACATTTAATTGCAGTTAAAATCACAGCCAACTTTATAACTGCACAATTCTGTTTTAATTAGTCACATAATTATCACACTCCATTTTTCTGTTAGTTCGAGATTTTTTACCCATTTTCGAGAAACATTTATTTTCGTAGGCACTTATGAGTCAAGTTTTACATCAGATATATCTTAATGCAGGTTTTAAATCTAGTGAGTGAAGTTGTTTTTCTTCAAGTAGCTGAATAACTTCTCACATAATCCCACATACTGAAGCCTTTTCGCCCTTAAGAGTGTTCAGAAGGAGAGGGATTCTGTGATATAATCAGGGATCAGAGCCACGGGGAGTTACTGTAGACTATGATTTACAGTATGCATACATGGAATCATGTCTGCAGGCCCGCCTGAGGGTTTACACGGTCATTTAGCTCTTCGGTCCACAGCTGAATTTAAATCAAAGACCAAACACCAACCTCCAACCTTAACCTGAAGGCTCTCTTTTGACTGAAAAAAACTGTTTTAGTACCCATTCATATGCAGACACAACACACACAGAGACACACACACATAGAGCTTCATCTGCCCAGCTCAGAACCTCTCTGTCAGTAGGATTTTTTCCTGCTATTGCCCATTTACTCATGGATGAAATGAAGTATCCTGTGCTGCGTGAATGGATACCTGCCCAAGTTAAATTCAACCTGACAGCTTCTAATGCCCTGGTCAGTGTACTAAATAAGGTATTGGGGGATAGTGAAAACTTCTTCTCTTCCTACTCCCAATAGCCCTGGCCTCTCTTTCCCACGATGTGATGAGTTCAGGATCTACTTGATGTCCGAAATGACCTCTTTGGTTGTAATACAGCAGTACATTTGGTATTAGAGAATTTTTTGATGACAAGAATATAAATCTTTCAGTCTGAAAAACTGTGCCACTAAATGTGGAGCCTCTGTGTATCATACATACAGTACAGTGACTGAATGCGTCGAACAGCTTATTGGCTTCGGTGTGAAGTCAGATAGCTATTTGTGCCTTGATTGATCGTGATGGATTACTTGAGGGGCTGCCTGTGGAAATGTAAGTGTTGAGAGGAGCTGAGAACACGGGCAACAGAGCAGATCATTGAGGCAATCGACCGAAAGCTCTGTGGTCAATTTAAATGTGAGAACCTTAATAAGGAGACAAAAGTTTTTTTTTTTGGGTTATCCAGCTTCGTTACCAACACCACTTTCCACTTGTTCTCCATCAGCCTTTATCCATATCAGGCGTCTATGCATTCACTTCCTCCTGTCCCTCCTAGGAGAGCTCTGTAGTACCATGTTTAGTGCTGCTGACATGAACAATGGTACCATTGCCTCTGTCTTGCGAAAAGGAGCACCTCGACAATTCGCACTGATTGTTCTCAAATTGCCCGGCTGGGAGAATCACCTCTTCTGCTTGATGTTTTAAAGTGCCTCTGATTCTGCTGGGACAAGCATCTCCGACTCTTGCAGATTTTTCATTTTTCAAATCCCCCATCCTCCCTTACTTTTGATTTTTTTTAGGGTTAGACAGTATATTGTGGTGTGCAGCTCAAGAAAAGCAAAGCGGAGCAGAGAAGACTTCGTTGTAAGGCATCATCCATCTTAGGCTGAATTCATCACAGTCTGCTGAAGGCATTTTGCTGACAAAATATTGTTAGGACCTTTTCCCCTTTTTCTATCAGACTGTATGTTCATCATGTGTTGTGCCATACACTGCTGTTGCACTGTAGTGGAGGATGCATATTCTCTTTCAGTTATGTACCCAGTTCAACATGTAAATGATTGTCTGAATAAAAGCTATGACAATTTGAACAACTGAAAATTATCTTTTAAATGATTTTGTGCTCCTGCAGATATACATTCATCACTGTTCTGGCTCAGAGTGTAAAATGATAACCTGAATGAATTTGTAATTAGAGACAAAACACTGGATGTGATTTTCAGTAAATGTCTCAGCACCAAGCGCCCAACACTATATGTTAAGATGGTGATCATAATTTACACTTAATGTTTAATTCACCGCATGGTGATAGATGTGGAAATATCTGGTTTCCATCTCTTTTTTTGACACTTTTTATGTTGGGTGTTAACAGTCTTCATGGTTAATTTGAGACATTTAAGTCCAGCCCATCTGTCTAAAACAAATTTAGAGGATCATAGAAAAACAGGCATTTGTGAATAACTAAAGAACATAGTCTCCAGATGTGTGGTGATAATTGGCACACACAAATGAATTTGTCAAATTTACATCTCACAGTATCTCATGTTCTTTAGTCACAGGAGCTCAGTGAGAGTTTCAAATAGCTTTTCACAACTGACTTTTCCCATCTGCACATAACAGTACAGCTACGTTTTGATGGCTTCAGTGTTGTGTTTATGCTGTGCATTTGGAGTATCCAGACAGTCCAGTGATGAATGTATGTATCATCAGAGCTGTGAGTGTGACAGGTCTGCCATTACCTGAGAGTGATAGCTCAAATGGAGCACCTATAATTACTGGCCTGTCAAGCACGCAGCCCCACTGCCTACACCACATCCATGCACTTTAATTGAAAAACACCAGCAGATTGGCATGCTGCATTAAACCCCTGCATTGATGTCTGTAAAGCTCCTTTGGAAATACAATGCTCTGCTTACCCCCCTTTCAGCTACAGACCACACTGACAGTCACAGGGTTTTTTGGTAAATTTAATTAATTCACAGTTGGGTCTCTAAAAAAACTGAAAACAAAACTAGGTGCAAGTATAATCAATGGTCCAAACTCAAGGAAAAAGGTCAGATAGGCATGACTAATTCAATTTAGCAATTTTGATTACTAAAGACACAAGTGCTAGTCTGGAGCTGTGTGGAACAATGTAGTGAAGCGGCTGGAACAAGATGAATACATTCAGTAGTCGAAGTACAGTATAAACAGCGTCATTTAAGGCCAGTCTGTCAGGTGGCCTTTAATGATGGCCAATTACATCAGCTCCTCTTATCCCTTTAAAAAAAAGAAAACACAGACAGTTTAATGGGACCGATTAAGAGAACTGGATATTGTGGTCCCATTATCTTCAGTGAAAGTTGCTCATCAGAAGCATGCGTCAAAAATGTTCCTCATACTTCATACAACATTTGTGGACCTACAGAGCATGTGTAGAAGTACTAAGAGTATTTGTTTAGCTGTAATACAGTACACCTTTTCATGACACATATATAATTTATGTGTATAATGCTCGGTAGGTTTCTTTAAGTCATGTGTTATCTGCCTGGTTCTGTTCTGGGGAAAGGTACAAAACAATATTAGTGCAATTAGGCAACAAATGCTGCAAAGTGTTGTACTAAGTAGCACTTAATATATGTCCATTATTATCAGCTGCTCTAATTTTATTGAGTGATTAAAAAGGCTGCGTTCAGTTATTGGAACATATGGGTACGTTTACATGCAGTATGGTGTATAAAGCTGTTGGTTGCCTTAACACATTGTGCTTTAAAAGGCCACTGTGTTAGATTTAGAGGGATCTATTGGCAGAAATTCAATAGAATATTCAACACATCAACGAGTGCTTCATCTCTATCATGTTTCTACTGTAGCCCAGAATGCACACTGGCTCTCGATAGGGCCTTTCATATTTTTCATGAGTTTCACAGCCAGTGTAGGTTCTCCTACATACAGTACTTGGAAGGTGAAGGTGAGGCCAGGGGTATTCATTTGCAATTTGCAACTGAATCCGCTTGGGTGCCACTAAATTCTACACTGGATCTTAAATTATACTGGTTAGAAAAAACAAAGTGTTTGTTTGTGTTTTTCCGGATAATTTCACTGCCCCTATTGTTTGCACTTTGTGCTGGAATCAGGTTATCAAGTGCTGAAAACTGATCTGTTGATTGACAGGTCAGAAGGAGTGTGCGTGGTCCTGATCTCTGTGTGGTTATTTTTCTGTGTTTTTGCATGCTCTGAAGGGACCTTTTCTTTTGCTTATGTGTACTGTATATCTTCCTGTTCTGCAGCCAGTCGGCCTATGTGACAAATTTGTGTGTGTGACTGTGATTAGCACTGCATGCACGTACATGCATGTCTCTTGTTTGACCTTAAGCCTACCTTTGAACTCATTATCTCTGACAAAACAGCAGCATGGGCGCCCCTCCCCAGGGGGGCTTATCACCTGCCACTCCTCACCTGTCACCTCATCTCAGATTCAGGACGAGTTCAGCCATCCCCGGTGCTCCCCGTTGACCCTTCCCCTGTGAATGAGACAGAGACCTTTTGAAGGATGTCCCTGTCTAATCCCACCACCTCACTCTGCATCGATGGCCTGTGTTTATCAGCCGGTGCAGGTTAGGCTCGAGAAGGCTTTGCATGAGGGAGGAATAAATAGACAGGAAAAATCAATGTGAGCTGCATAAATGGGCCTTCACGATTTAAGAAACATGTTTATTTAGCTTCTCAGCCAGCTTGTGTGTAGTTGTTAGAATCATGTCAAGATTAGTCAGTGGATTTAATTTGAAGTGTTTAATGTGGGCAGTCCTGTATGATGCTCTCTGTTGTGTCACAAGTACTCCTCCGTAGTTCTAATCTGAATAGGACAATAAATACTACTTGAGTTCTTCAAGGAGGAAATACAACTTAATATAATCAAGTCAGCACATGTAAATAGGCATGAGGACACTTCTCACCAACATCATCTTTTCTATTTTTGTTGCTGTGACTGTACAGAGCACCATGGTGGAGTCCTCTGTGCATTGCTGACCGCACAGGTCAGTGACGTAAAGCTGCCAGTGTTTGTTTTTGTATTTCACATTATTTGAAGTGGGAATAAATTATCCACATTCAGTGTATTACCTACAGTAGATGGCGGTCAGCATGCCCCCAGTTTGTAGAAGCAGGCAGGTGGAGCAGCATGAAAACTAAGCAATGCAATGCTCTGGACAGGGACAGCAACAAAATGTATTTTTGCCACATGAACAAAAATCAATATCAGTGTACACTGTATTTAGAATATTTTCACCACACCATAAACTAAAGCATCTTTATTGTTTTCTGCAAAGTGACCAGGTTCCTTTGTCAAAACAGTCAATGGTCGACGCTGCGTTGATCTGAGCAGCTGGCAATAGTCAAAACTAACATGTTAAAACACTAAAGTTATACAATGACAAAAATAAACTAACTGGTCGAGATGGGGGTGGACCAGAAACTCTGCAAGGTAAAATTACTGTTTTTACCCAAGGAGGAGGAGGTTGTTTTGAAGAGTGCATCGATCAGTGGTTTCAGTTTCCTGCTTAAAAGAAAAAGTCCTTTCTGACAGCAACTAAGGTAGAATGGTGAAAATACTCTAAATATAGCGAACACCTAAACTGGTCTTCTGAGGTGGTTCTTTTTTAGGTGGATAAAAAACATTTTGTTGCTGCACCAGTCCACAGCAGTGCATTGCTAAGTTTTCATGCTGGTCCTCCTGTCTGCTCCTGCGGGCAGCTACCATCTCCTGACAACGAATAAGTACAACCTCACTTCAAAAAATATGAACTCATTGTTTCAGGCTATTGGTTTGGACCACTAATAAAAAGCCAATGATTTTCCATGTTACGATCAAACCCTGTCAAGCTTCATGACTTATTGCATTGGCCAATATTCTCCCACCACGCAGTTGGAAATTATACTAAATCACAAAAAAGCAGCCAGTTGGTAGGGTAATCGGATGTAAAATAGCTGTGTGACATGATGGATGCTTTCCCAGTGATTTGAGAGAGTAATCTCTGTGTTGTTTGACACTTTGAGAAGAACAGATCTTTCATAAACAGCTAGGAAAGGGTGCCTCTTCAATAATATTTCTAAGAAATGCCCAGAGTTGAAGAGCACTACCACCCACTGGGACTGTGTCTTCATGTGGCCATTGGATTTGTTCAAAGCACCATGTGTATTGATTATATAAAAGAGCCGCTAGTCAAACAGGATTGGGTTTGAATACAATCTTTTTTCTTTTAAGCTTTTGTTGGGCTTGTAGAGATTTAGTGCCCATGCAGACGGTTACAGTTGTTTTCCTCTCAGCTTCTGTGTTCTGCCTCGATCTTTTGTTGTTACTCGTGCTTGACGGCAAATATGTGTAGGTGTCGTTTTGCAGTAATTGCTCACTACCATTTTTTGCAGGGGCCTGTCTTCTGTTCACCCTTAAGAAAATGTTATTAGCTTGGTAATTGTTTACTGCAATTTTCAGTTTGTTGAATTAAATCTGTAATGTTTAGGACTGCTTCACTGTATGAAACACAGTGTGCAACCTTTCACTTCTCATGTGAAGAGAAATGAAATTGTGATTTTACAGTATCCAGCAAGTGTGCAATGCTGTGAATGTGTACTGTTTTTAAGATGCTCTTGTGTGTGTAAGGGGGATACACCTAAATGGGTGATCCAAATGAATGGGTCTGGCCCGGCTTTCTTTTTTAAGGCCTTTCTGATGAATAGCAAGCTTGGTTATTCTCTCAGCGTGAGGCTCTAATAAGCCCAGGGACCCAGTCAAGGCCCAAAAGAGAAGCTCAATTTAAACCAATCTAAAGGAGCAGGGAGCATGATTTACGATGTAGGACTGACTGCAGTGCTGTTTCTCTCCTGCAGACCCCCCTCTGCAGCCAATCACAGCCAAAACACTCAACACTTCCTGTGGACTGACTGCGGACCCTATGTGGTACTGCTGCCTGCACTGTTGTCACTGGTTCTAATCTATTTGATTGATTATGAGCCTAATCCCCGCATTATTCCCTGCATTTCGTCTTGTGCTTTCACCACGGGGAGGAGCTACAAGGCTAAAGACACGGTTAACCATTTCCTGTGTGTTAGATGCTTTTTTTTTTTTACATCTTATTTTTTTCTTATATTAAGAAATCATGTTTACATGTAAAGGTCAGATTTGGGTAAGCCCTGCACGTGATTTGCAGCTGTCATGCACATCCATGTGATGAATGCCACAGGACAGGGTTATACATCACTCTCTGTGATTCAAGCCCATGTTACATGTATTGAAGTAATGGGGCTGTCCTTGTATGAAACATACTACGCTCCTTCCCTCATTTATATCAGTGACGCCTGCAACTACACAGCCACAATTTAAAAAAAGCACTTTTTTCTTTCACATAGAAACGGTAAGCCTGTGGCAGAGTGGCTTCCCACAGTGGTCACGACCTTGAGGTGTTGCTAACATAAGTCTACGTCATATGGCCACTGTAGAGAAGATGGCACAAAAGAGAGGGGTCACGACCTCTGACCATGCAGCATGGACAGCGTCTAGCTTCTGTTCACTCGGTGCTGAGCTGTGTTGACACGAAATGAGTTCGCTATTCTGACAGTTAGAAAAGGAGAGAGGCAGTGTGTTATCAGGCAGACGTAGGAACTCAGCCACTCAGAGTGATAACACAGAAAACACATTCACATCAGACAAACTGCCTCATCCCTGGCCTCCCACTATCTCCTCTCCTCCTTTCCCCTACTTGCTTTGAAAACAGTCAGAAAGTGACAAGTTTGGATTTACTAGCCTCTGTGTCTGAATGAGTTTGGAAGAAATTCAGGTTCTGGAAGAGAAAAGAAAGTCCCTTTGTCTGAACAGATAAGGTTCGAGGGGTGAAGAGGAGTCTTTTGTGAATTTGAGCCCTACCACAAACTGCTTGAGGAGAATTTTTTTCCATTAACTTCCTAGTAGTTAACATACAGAATGGTTCCTTTGGGTGAATACAAGCCCTATTCAAATATCACATTTTGAAAAGCATCCACCAGTGAGCAGGTAATTGTGCTTGGATGTAGTGTATTGAACTGTGGTTCTCAACCCTAGGGGGCAGGCCCCTCCAGAGAGCCTCAAGATAAATCTGTGGGGTTGTGAGATGATTAATGGAGCAGGAAAGCAGTTCTGCTAAAATTGCTTCCATTTTTTGGGCTTTCCCCTACTTCTCTTTTGGATAATTTGATAATTTTTGGATAAACCGCCTGAGAACTTAAGTGGGGGAAATCAGTCTTTGGTGGAACTGCTAACAACTCATAGACATCTGAAACATGACAGGGTTGCCAACTAAGGCTAGGAACCATATGATGAATCCTTAAGTCAGACTCCTTTCTCTACTTATATAATATACATATCTACCTATAGGGATCTATCTATATGCAGATCCATTTACCGATATAATTTAAATATTAGGATTATCAGACAAAACTAGGTAGGGGGAGTGTAGAAACACTTCATCCGTCTCATTTGACAAAGTCTGACTGCCTGTCATGCAGCAGTCTACCGACTCAATATCTGTAACAGTGGGGAGGCACTCAGACATGAAAGCAGCAGTATTAAAATGCTTCTTTAAAAAAATGGAACAAAGTCACTCAGCGTCTGATGTCTTAAGCGGATTGAGAGAAAATCCATCTGCCTTAATGTCAGCTTGGCTGTCTATGAAGTATAGTGAGTAGCAGGCTTTGTGGATGGCAATGTTAGTGAAGAGTGGACTCCAGCTGACAGTGTGAGGTGAGAAGAGCGAGGGGTGGGTGGGGGAAAGTTGAGTTTTTGTGGTGACTGTTTGGCTTAAAGGCAAATCAGAAGCACAGGTGTGGCAACAGTGATTGGGGATGAAGGGACTAAATTCTGCGCACTCAAGGAATGAGGATTTTAATTGGTTTTGACAGAGAGACATGACACCCCTTTTGCTCGTCTGTCACCATTACTCTGTATTAAAAAGCTTATGGAACATGTGCCAGGATGTTTGAAGGCGTGACACACTGCCCACTCACACGTGAGTCACAAATGTGCACACTTGTTTATTTGTGTTCTGGCCTAGCGCACAATCACACAATCACATCATCAATGCGTGAGGCATCGAGTGTCAACATTTGCTATTGTATGTCATAATTACCGGACATGTTGTCGAACAACTCTATCTTTATTCCACCCTTGAATAAATCACTACCAAATGTATGCGTTTGTAATGTACTCTCAAGAAAAACACAACAGCTAGAAACACAAAGGAGCGAGGAACAGTTTTCTCAGCTGTCTTTAGCAGTTGGAACCAAGTAAGCAGATTCTTTGCCAAGGAGCTGAACACATTACCAGTGCCAAAGTAATATGCAAATTTTGTTAAAGGAAATGCAATTTTCCATTCCTCTTGTTGATTGCACTTAATGCAACTTGCACAGTGATGGCGATTTAATTGAATCTCTGAAAGCGACTAATTTAAATCAAGGAGCAGATTAATTCACGGACATTGTAATATGTTATGCAAATATTTGAAGCATATGCCATTAAAAGCTTTTATTAATGAGATCTCCTGGTAGCTGCTGTCATATGAAGGTAGACGGGGCTAGTAAGAAAATGAAAATGTGTCTAACCTGCAGAAACTGTGCCTATAGCGATTTGCATGTCTTTTATGTGAGCTAAAATATATTCATATGCAGCAGTTGCACATACACACAGTAGCATGAATCACACTCAGGTTTATTAAAACCTTGTGTGCATAACTGTTCTTTCTCCATACATATGGATGAGCATACTAGCATGCACAGGGAAAATAACCAGCTTTATATTGACATAGAGTTCGTCCTAAACCTTAAAGCCCAGGTGATTATAACTTCAAATCAAGGGAGTAAAAGGAGCAGAGATGCAAACAGCATGTGATGGGTGTCCTGCTGTAAGCCTGGCCTAGCGTATAATGTGTGTTAATGTTAGCTGGACCTCCTGGGCTTGCTCTAGCATGGGGCTAGATTTTCCCTCAGGGATCACTGACTTATTTCTGCCATCCATTGCACAATCCATCGTATGCTGATGCATTATGTTTTTCATTATCTGTTACCACTTTTTTTGTTCTCTCTCTCTCTCTCTCTCTCTCTCTCTCTCTCTCTCTCTCTCTCACTTACACCTCCCACAGTGCTGGACAGCATCTAACAGGGCATGGTGATTAAAAGAAATGTCAGTGCATTCATTAATAATTCCACAGAGTACTATCGTGCTCACTGTGCTTATTCAGTCATATCGGGCGTCTTGGAATTGTTCACTTGTCGTACCACATGGCGCTCCCCTGCATTTAGTAGGTTTCGTGTGAGTGACTCTGTGTGTGTGTGTGTGTGTGTGCTGCGTGTTCGGGTGTGTTCAACCACTTACTTCTTTTATTTTATTTTATGGGTTTACTCTCGATAGATTGTTCAGTGTTACAAGAGAGGCAAATAACTTCTCGCAGCTCTTAACACTCCCTTTCTCCCCCGGCCTCCTTTCTCTCCCCCGCCCCTTCACCACTTTTTCTCTTTTGCTTGCGGGGATGGCCACAGCTGGCCAGACATGCAGGCAGGGCTGCCTGAGGGAGCCCCATGCAGCTGGCACATAGTGAGGTGGAGTAGTGGATGCTGGGGTGAGGGGAGGGCGGTGGGGACAGTGCGTGGGTCTCATGGAGCACGGTGCATCTGAGGTTAGATTAAAGCAGATAGTGAAACACAGCTAATAAGTTGTGATAGCTTCATCTATTTTGGACTCCTCATTCCCACAAAGGTCAGCATAGTCAAGACCATGGACATTAACAAGAGCTGGCTACCATGTTCAGTGTTCAGTGAGGTCTCACTCAGGCTTGTGAAAGTTGCTCACTGTGTGCATATACAGAAAAAGCTTACACAGG
The DNA here is from genome assembly GCF_000972845.2 of Larimichthys crocea. Lineage (NCBI taxonomy): Eukaryota > Metazoa > Chordata > Actinopteri > Sciaenidae > Larimichthys > Larimichthys crocea. Next base: position 4,949,133 of record NC_040016.1, on the reverse strand, counting down.
CTTCCTCATGCTTCTGTGTTTTGAGGCCCACAGATCCTCTGCACTAGAGTCCTCTCCATCTGAGATTTCTGCTGGTCAAACTGGCTGACTTCCACTTGGCTCCCTGCACGTATAAATTGAATAAAATAATTCAATCTACTCATCTACTCATACTCATTTTCTAGACTTTCCAAGTGTTATTGGGTGAATGAATCAAATACTGATAATAAAAAAGCATTACTTTATTTTTATTTTTTTGGCTAGTGTACCAAAAGGGCTTTACAGACGCACTTTGTTCCAAAGTGCCTTGTCAAGAGGCTTGTCACTAGTTGATGGTGCAAATTTGCATTTAAAAGTTGAACACTTCTGTTTATCTTTAAAATTCATATGGCAGCAATGTGTTTCCATTTTCATTGTTGTGAATGTTATATTTCATCAAAATCATTTGTTGATGTCATTTGTTGTACAAATGCATAATTCAACAATTTCCTTAGATTTTCCTGACAAGTGACCTTGTGTGGTCTTGTAAATAATAACCATAGTCTTTCTGAAACATGGACAATAGTAGCCTAATGCTGTTATAGCACTACAAAAGGAAACTGTGCCTTGCATCCTGTCCCTTACCAACATTCATCATTGGTTTCCTCTAACCATGACAACACAGTTTCCTTAAACAATGAATATTTTGCCATCCTGCAAATAGGGACAATGAATCAGAAAAAAACTTTTTATGGATTGTTTTCAAAAGACCTGTATTTATTTTGATATTTTTGTATTTTAGGTATGGAGTTTTGCTGTAGTTTAGGGTTAGGGTTTATATGTGTATATTTATGTGTATTTTAAATGAATAGAATAATCAACCCACTATGGAATTTGGAAAAACAGAATATATTATGTGACAGTAAATCTAAACCCGTTGCGGAAGATTGACTATTTTCTCATATAATTTCTTGTAAGCACGCTGAGAGCTGTAACAATGCTGTTTCTGACAGTCATGTTCTCTCCTCTCTTGCTTCGATTTAGTGCTATTTCTGGTTGACACATCTCAGTTGGGTTTTAATGAAACACATCCTTGTGCTGTGAGTCAGGGAGGCAGCTATTAATATGTTATTTTATCCATTCTGATCCTCCATTGTCGGGCAGAGAAACAGGCCAGCTCTTCGCACGACTTGCAGAAACAGCACTGACAGCAGCAGCTAGAGGTGGACATAAGCATCAAAAAGCAGTCGATACCAAATCCTGGCACTGCAGAAATTACATTTTGCTACATTGTTAAAATGTAAATTTATCTAAAAATATGGTTTGACCATAGATTTTCTCCTCGGGATTCTATAGATTCACATTTAGGTCACAGTAATTACAGCCTCTGTGTAAAGCAGTGAGTTTGAAATATAAGAATCTTTGCTAAAAGCTAAATGCCACCTGTAGGCTACAGCAGTAGTTATCATTTGGAAACTACATATTTTGATCTCTACAGGTAAGTGTTCATTGCTGTTGTATTTCTGCACTGCTGTTTTTAGACATGGTGTCCAGTGGTGTAATTTCTTCGCAGGCCTCCTTCTCTTCAAGGACACAGAGTTCCAGAGAAATAAAAGAAATGCACTGATCTGTTCTTCCAAACAAGAGTTAGATTGATTATGGATAACCAAGACAATGCAATGCAGGTTTATTCACAGCAAACAGCTCATACACTAGTTAAAATCATAAAACAACACATAATCCTCATACAGATAATAAAATGGGCAAGATGTGGTGCTGTTGCAATCACTAGATAAGGGCTATCCAAGCTAATAGTCAATCGAATGCATCCGTACATCAATAGTCTAATCATTCCTATTTTTAGAATGTCTTACTGACCTTTCCACTGAATGCTTGACAAAACCATATGGCTGTGCATTGTGTTTTTTGGCTTGGATTTTCCATCCATTCATTATCTCTAACTGCTTAACCTCACCAGGGTCACGGAGGCCAATTTAGAGTCACCATTAATCAATTAACCTGTTAAGTGCATGTCTTTGGACTGTGAGGGGGATACCAGACTACCTGGAGAGAACGGGGTGAACATGTAAACTCTGTTCTGAGGTTTTGAGGTTTGAACCAGAAACCGTCTTGCTGTGAGGCAACAGTGCAGTCAGTAACCACTGCACCACTGCCCAGCTTGTATTTTATATATATAAAAGTGTAATGTATGACATGATCTTGTATACAGAGTTCCTCGCGGCATTACAGATAATAGTCAAGAATGAACTTTAAATAATTTTGTTACTATTTATCTCTACCATTGCGGGCTGGATTCAGATTGCCCAACAAAGAAATTCACATGAAAATGTTCCTTTAATCTAGCAAGATATTATTTCTCGATGACAACCAGTTCACTCTCTTTACACCATGTCACAGCTGCATTATGTTACTAATGATACAAACCCATAATTTAAGCTAGGACACTTTGGATGGCTTTTATAGTGAAGCAACACATTTATAGGTCAGGGCTGACCATGATTTATTTTTTTTACCAAACAACTCATTTATTAAGGGTGAATTACAGTTGTTCATATTGTTGATTACAGTCACATGGAAAATAAATGAGAGTCTTTACGACCAGAAGTTATATTGGCAAGGCAACAGTAAAGGTGATGAAAATATACTGTAGAAGAAGAAGAAATATATTGGAAACACAGTGACTACCTTCTCCATTTACCCCATCAATTATTCTCTAGTTAACTAGCATGTACAGCTCCACATGGTGAAAAGGTCATGATGTTCCTCCATGTACAATGAGTCTGTGTTATGTGTGAGGAGGTGATAGGGACCTGGTGCAGGCTGGGGTGTCTGCTGCAGAGCGAGGGGGAAGGCAGGGGGAGTTCGAGTCACAGAAAAACCTTTGTTCACCGCCTGCTGCCACGCTCTCAGCTGGAATTCCATTTGTTCCTTCTCCGGAATGAAATGGCATTGATTGTTGGCTCAGATGTCTGAGGTAGGGAGGGGCTAGGAAACAAGGAAAAATAAGGAGAGACAGAGAATGGGAGAGAGAGAGGGGTGGGTGCGGGGGGTGGAGGGGGAGGCAGATGGATAGGGAAAGCGACGGTCACATAGAGATATTGAAAAAAGATAGACAGGAGCAAACAGAGAGCAATGCGAGAAAAGTGCAAGGCTTCTGGAAATCTATGATAGGACTTAAAAGAGAAGAACAGAGAGAGAAGAGAAAATGTAGGATAAAAGAAGGGAAGCTGGGCATCAGTGCAATGTAAGCAGGTGTCGTCTGTGGCAGGCTCATCCTCAGATCCTCCTCAGTGGTATACCTCATCAGCATTCCTACCTCAAATGTAACTATTATCAGAGAGTGGAGGAAGGAAAGGACCTGGTTGCTCAGGGGGATTAAGTGATCTCTGTGTACTCATGACAGCTTTGAATCTGGCAACCTTCGACAAATCCCTGTACTAAATTTCTTTGAATGCTATTCAACGGACTCGTTATTGACTTGCTTCTTATTAGTAGATTGAATGGTTAGTGCTGATGACTCCTACACTGAAAGTGCATCTTCATATTGTCTTTTTAATTATTTCCTGCCTGTAGCAGAACGAATTTAGACCACAGAGAATAGTATGCAGTCTGATCGGCTCAAGTCAACTTCTTCTTTGCTACCATTCTTATACCCACACATATAATAAAGCACTTTTTTCATATTACATTACATTAAATTGAAGATGACAAGAAAATGTTGTAGGTTTTTTGACAAAGTTCACAAAGAGAAAAACAAGCCTTAAGCTGTATTTCTGTTTAGTGAGTGTGCAAGTTGAATATTTTCCAAAACCGGTGCTTTGATCCTAGTGCATGACTTTGAGACTGAAATATATGATCAGTTTTAGCTCTGTGTAAAACTGAAGAAACTGAAAAGAGGATAAGGGAATCGGGAGAAACCAACAAGACCCGAGGTCAACCAGCTTTTCTGTATTAAAAGAGCAGAACTCTGCAAGTGCACTTGTAGCCCTGAGTTAAGTCTCTCAGGTAGCTGAACATAACCACTGATTGACATCAAAACCCAAAAGTTAGTTTGGGAGAGCTCAGGGCTGCTTAACATGTCATATTCAGGGCAAGATTATCCTAAACAATTATGTTCCCTCAGATTTTACAAATCTTTTGGGGTGCATTCTGGCCTTTTTAGCAGTCTGAACTGTTGCATTTACTAAACCCACTTGCTATGACTATGTTTTCCACATTCCAGCAGCCCACATTTACACAAGTGTTATATTACATTTACATTAAAAAAATTTTAATTGCTTACATAATTAACATGTTAACCTATTTTTGTGTGTGTTTAGGGTTAAACCTAATTCCATGTTTGTGGCCCTCCCCGAGTTGTAAGAAGAAGCCTAATATTCATCCATAAAACAAAAAAACTATTCAAAATGTTTTCTAGCACTACTTAACTCAGCATCCTCCCCGCTGTTGCTCATACTGTAATACATGCTCACAGACGCTCTCCTGGGGAGATACATTTTGTAACATTTTTGTAAATGTTAAAGGGAAATTCAGCTGAGCTTTGAAGATGTCCTATTGTGTATGGTTTACATGCAGTCGGCACACCTGTGGGTGGTTTAGCTTACAGAAAAGATGCAGCAGGGAATTCTATATAGAGAAAAAACCTGTATGGAGGACATCAAAGCAAAGTGGTCAAATATCTTTCCTGGAAAGCAGAGCTCTACCTTTACCCTGCAACTCTCTCGCTCTCTATCTCTTTTGTTTTCTTGCTCCAGCTTTTCTTCTCTCTGTTTGCCAGTCCAGACTGTAGCGTTCTCTCTCCTCTTTACTCCAGGGAGATCTGGTTGACATGCCGCGGGCTAAAGGGAATTTGTTCTGCACATCAAGTATGCATCATGTGGCTGTTTCTGTGGACAGCACCACCAAAAATTGTGAAACAGGCAGAAAAATATATAGACCTATTGCAGAATGCCCATTCTCCCTGTTACAGCTGTTACAGTCATGAAACGCAGCCAGGATCTAGTTTAGTAATGAGAGTGTTCCACATATCTGGTTATTGGATTCAGCAAGCTGATTATCCTTCTGGTCAATTTGTCGTGCCACTGGTTTTGTTGGACAAATAAATGTCCAAACGATGACACCAACAGAGCAATAAGACACAGGCTCATGTAGTCAACAGACCCCGATATTACCCACATAGGCCAAAGCACTACCAATAACAACCTATTTACTATTTATGTACTATCCAGTTACCAGGGATTGAATTTGTCCACCTATGTGTGCATGTCCACATGGACGAACAGCAGGTTGTCTGGGTAATCTTCCATACAGTAGCTGTATGATATTATATGAGCATACACGTCAATGTTTGTGAGAGAACAAGCACCTAATTACACTGGGAGAGAGGGAGAGAGAGAGAGAGAGAGAGAGAGAGAGAGAGAGCATGAGAACTTGATGGCTCCATGATGCGTAGAAAAGAAACATTTCTCCCTGTTGGAACAACGCCTGGGACTCTGGTTAGATTAATAATGAACTATGCATTTATAATTCTGCTGACTCATAGAGGCACAGTATGGCTGCAACAGGGGGCAACATCTGTGGTTTTGGCAATTTTGAGTTTTTTTTCCTATTCTGAACAGACGGGTTTTTTTTCGAGGGACAGAAGTAATGAAAGAAAAAAAAAATAGGAACGAGGGGGTGGCGTCATTACAAGGTCAGTTCCATTAAGAATGCCTCAGGATGAATGTATGTTCCAGTGCTGCTGGGGGGCATGTGGGCTCGCTGTTCATCAATCGCCAGCTCTTGTGTTTCGGCCATGACACAGGAAGCAGAGGGGAGCTGATTTGATTATTGTCATATTTCTAAAAGGCTTCTGTGAGTGACAGCTTTGGAGAGATGAGTTCACAAATTGACTTTAGAAACACATGCTAAAGAGACCGTTATTGGTGGATCTTTCTTTTCTGCTATACTACTGAATCATTTTCAGTCTCGTAAGATGAAGCTGGTGGTATTTTATTTTAGCTAATTGTCAAAACCAACAATTAATGTCCTTCTAACTAACAAGTACAGTCTGTTAAGCCAAAGATTATTCCGCTGTGCCACAAAGCTCCATTGTTAAGAACACATAAGCCTCACAGTTGTATTGAGTGTTATGTTCTCCTATTACCATAAACTTGTCACTGTAGTGAATTTTCACTCCGTCCCATAATACACACCAGCATGGCACTCACGAGTGCACCAGATATTTATCTGTATTAGTGCATAGCTAAAAATAGTCCCCACCCAATGTACTATTTACTCCTGTTTGAGCAGTGGTAGGTAAAAACTACAATGTTTCCAGTTCTCTCAGGAGTTTACTGAGCCTTTTTTAAATATTAAAATTATTTTTGACACCAGACTTTTTCCTTTACTTAGTGTAATTGTATACACAAATAGGGAATATTTTATACACTTTTCCATATATTTCTTTTTAATTACATATCCCATAACTGGTTTTGTTTTTACATACTGATATGTGATACAGTCACTGGGAAGAGTCTTAAAAATAACATGCCAGAATGCACCATTCTTCTACGGTCCTGCAGTTTCAGTGTGTTCATGATTTGAGAGCAGATAATAAAATCTGTTTATGTGTGTGATGAAAGCTTATTCCCAAACTGCTGCTTGCCATGGGTTACATATAATTTAGTGATGGAAGCTGCAGGAATTGCCATGTAAAGGAAATATGTTTTATGTACCTCCTATAGCACTAGCAGATATGAAGAACAGACTGGTTATTGTCTCTTATGTATGTTTGGCATAACAAAACAGAATGACTACACAGACACATGGCAGAAAACAAATAGTCTGATTTTCATTTCATTTCCTTTTCCCACTAAACAGAAATAACACTTTAATATGGGCAAGTGTAAGTCCTGTGTTTTAATATATATGTTCAAACTGGACAAATGTAAATGGACTGTCTTTGTTGTCGTTCTTTACCATACCTGACAAATTGAAATATATTGCCTCTATCACATAATGGCACCATGTTAATCCCTTTTTCCAAGCCTGTTTTGCTGACTGTTTTAGGGCAATTGTTATTGCCCCAGATCTGCAAAGTGCTCTGGACAGATTGTACCATGTGAAGAGCCCAACAGAGCAAGAATAGAATTGAACAGAATATGATACTATTCTGATTTGCAATTTAAATCCTTTGTTAGTGCAGTTGCCCAGTGTTGGACTTGTGTCATTCTTCTTTTGTACTTGCAAACAGGTTGCAGATTTTTATTTATTTTATTTTTTTATTGACCCAGCACTATCAGTAACACATCCTTCCCTCTCCACTCCACCGCCCAGTGGAACCAGCGAGACTCCAGGGAGAAGACAACCTCTCCAATGGCCAATTACACCATTAATTGCTTATCAGATCCAATTTGGGATTGCAGTAAATGAAGCAAAGTGTTCTCTGCTGTGTGTGCGTGTGTCTAACTGTGTGAGGCTTGACGCAGTGTGTTGCCCCTGTCATCCCCAATCAGTGGAATTGAAACACCTAATTGCTGAGCTCCCACTCGTTTGCCTTCCAAAATATTCCTTTGTTTGTCTAATCAGACACTCACACACGCACACACACACACACAGTTGGATACTGCGAGGCACCAGGATTCTTTGTGAATGCATGTGCACATACTACACATTCAAGCACTTCACTGCATACTGCTGGTTAACTTTCTGAGACATAATGTGGAGCATATTAAAAGGAGGGGAAAAGCATACATCTGCTCTGGTGGGAGGTGGGGTAATTGATGAAGAGCATTTTGTTTTATAGCTGCTGTCATCTGTGAATATGCTGACACATCCTTTAATTAATAAAGGGGCATTAGAAAGCCTCTTCACTCTAAACCTCCATTTCCTCTGACTTTTCCTCTATCCCTGACAAGATTAGATTTATTAGATTGTGCCTTTACCTTGGTGTTTACTCTGTGAGATCTTTGTTTGCCTCTCTTTTCTTTCACTTCCAGCTCTTTACTCAGTGTGTATTTCTTACCATGAGGTTCTTTGAGACTTGTGCTGAATGTTTAAATAAATAAATAAAATTGACTTGAACTTGAACTCCTATTGATCCTCCTCATCCTGCACCTGTACCCAACCAAACTTTAATGAACCATGTGAAGATTAAGCTAATTGGTCTGTAGCAGGTGAAGAGTTCACTCTTCCTATATTCCCTCTAACACACATCCCCCCACCTGGCAAAACACACACGGATACATGATCTGAACACTCAACACATGCACAGACACACACACACTTTGTTCGACCAGGATAATAACCCTGCTGTTTTATAAGATGTTTCATTATATGTGCAATTGACTTGTTGGAGACATAACCATTCATGCATTCATGGGTGATGTGTCAATTTTTGATAGAGTTTCCGATTGATTTATTTTCTCAGAGAAAAGTGAATCAATGGAAATCTCATTAAGGTAGAAGGTAAAGGTCACGGCAGACGTGTAAATGAACGCCCCAGTGGTTCTTAACACAGTCTCTATATAGTTTCAAGGATGCATAGGTGACTTATACCCTGCAGACGGTGCAATTCTGTAAACCAAACTTTGTATGACTGAGTGTTTACCGAGAATTAAATAATACTGTCACCTTCTGTCACAGCTATGATACACAGTGATTCTCTCCTATAAAGTATATGATCCATTTTATGTATTGAGCAGAAACATTGTGAAGGATTTTATCAGTACTGATTTTATGCATCAAATATGTGAATGTAATATGAAGGGTGTCCCTCAGAGACAAAGAATTATCACCGTTTTAGCATCTTTCAGCTCATTGTTTCAGTTTTTACAGGCTGTAACTTTGCTGTTTTGGTGCACTTTTCACTGCTATTTCCACTTTATAAGGTGATAATATGTCAATGTTGTGTTTACAGCTGCTTCGGCTGCCCCCAAGAGGCCAAAAAATGAATTAACGCAGGTTTAGATTGCTGCCTTTGTTCTAGTTGTGTGTAGTTTAAATGATCTGTGTTTCCCTTGTGGGCTTTTGTTTCTTTGTTCTGTTGTTTGGGGAATTTAAAACCTGACACTCTCCGTATTTGTGAATGTAAATGTAAATGTATCGGTTTAGCAACCTGCACAGTTTTCCTTTCTTTTGTCTAATGCATGCTGGGACCTTGAGAAGGAATAAGCGGGTATAGAAAATGGTTAGATAAAAGTGAGTCAAGCTGATTTCCACAAAGGTACATTTGTCAAGAAGTAATGGGTTTTTTTTTTTTGAAAGAGAGTGCATCTAGAACTCTTCTAACTGTTTCATCAGTCGTTCAGATATTGCAGGGACTTGGGAAACGTGAGGAAATAACAGGAGCTGGCACTTAAATGCAGCTGCTGAGCTTCAAGGCAAGACTGCTTTTCACTCTTTTTTGAAGTGTGCGGCTATCTGTACAGTATTGATATTATGTCTTAGTTTTTCATTTCTGGTGGAAAATGTGGTAAGGTCTCAGGGGGAGTTCAGCGTGTTCTCAACTGTTAAAAGAGTCCGGACCTCGATGAGTCCCTGCAAACTCGCCGACTGGATGCCTGAGGGGACGAATATTTCCCAGACTCAATCCTCCTAAAAGAGGAGTGTTTGGTCAAGAGCTGTTACTCATTCTATTCCCCTACCTCCTTGCCTACACTCATTTCCTCTCCTCTTTGGTGTCCCTCTCAGTCTCTCGCTCCAGTGGCAATGTGACAAGTGAACAATGATTCATATGCAGTCAGAGCAGAATGGAGCCTATTTCGCATGTCTTGTGAGCCCCATTGAAGTTACCCAGCACCACTACACATCACATCCCACAACACACTTCTGTACACACATGCACACCTTGCTTTGGGACAGTTATGAATTTTTTTTTTCAGTGGTGTGAAGCCAGCAGCATAAGAGGAGACAGGGGGAGAAAGAAGGCTGTGATGTTTGCACATCTCAGATAAATGGCCACGCTGTTTGCTTTAATAACCACACTGAATTCAGAGACACATGTAATTGCTTTGATGTCGCTCTGATGGCTACAAATAATGGCACTCTCCATGATTATGGAGTCAGTTAGGTGCTGGAGGCGTACACACAGGCCTGTGTGTACAAACTCGGTGCTCGTGCACGTAACTGTACGGGAGAATTAGCCCATCCCTCACCTCCCTTAGTTTTTGTCTGGATTCCCACCCCAAGGGCTTGATTTAGATGAAATGCCACTTTTAATGGAAAATTTGATGGAAGCAAAACAACAACTTGGAATATTGCTTGTGTAAGTAGGGAGGCAAGTGCCAGGGTGATGTGAGCGGCAGGGGTTGTTTCTCCCTTGATTGTACTCTTTAGGAATTCATTGGTTGCCTGTATGATATTAGTGTTGTAGCAAATGTAGCCCCCAGGCAGGCAGGGCAGCCGGCACACTGCTACTCTTTATGGATGAGCATACCAGGAGGAAGTATGTTTGCAGCCCGGCCCTGCTGTGGACTCATGGGGAACAAGCTGAGGGGCAGTGGACGGTGCTGCAGCAGCTCATCATATCTGCCCCTTTCTTCTTCATCTTGTCTCAATTTCTTTCGTATCATGAATTTGTATAAGTTGCACTCACTTTAATGAGGCACAAACCTCCCTGGCAAGCTGACATTATTTTTTGCTTGATTGCCTTCAGTACCCAAGCATTGCTGCTGAAACACTCCACTTATTTCACCCAGCTGCTCGTCTGCATCAAACCAGTGGGTATTTCTTAATGTCAGCAGTGCAGCAAATGATCATGGCATGACACCGGCAACTCCAAGACCTCCCTCAGACCCTGTTTGTAGCAGTGCAGATATTAGCTTTAATATCATTTATGTGGGCTGCCAAGCAGTTTTGTTTCTATAGTAACTCTGGCCACACAGAATTCCCATTTGCCAGCGTAGTAATTAATTTATCTCTATTGATCTCTTGTATCCCTCAAGCTTTTCAGCAGGGTGGCCTGAAAGCCGAAAGTTGCATTGTTGATTGAATGCACAGTCTATCTTCAAAAGCGATCACAAACCAGTCCCTATAGGGGAATAGCTGGGAGCAGAGCCAGATTATGTTCTTTCATGCTGCAGTGGTAATGACTCATTTCATCATACAAGACACAAGTGACTGTAATTGGAGGCCTGGTAGTGGGCAACAGCCTCTGCCCTGCTCGTGGTCATGTAGGCTGTCACAGCAAAGACTCAGCTGCAGAAACAGGCACTTACAGCACTGCATACATATCTGACTGCAGCTTATTCTCAATATTTTGCCTTTTGATGCATGTTGGCATAGAGGGGGCAAGATGCTTCAGGTTCAGATTTTTATAATAAGCTGTTCCTGCCAGCTCCCAGCACAGTCTGACATTTACTCAGAGCAGGGCAAATAAGGATAGAAAAAAAATAAAGGAATATTTGCCCAAGGACCTTCAACTCCCTTCTTGCCCCCTTCTACTTCTTTTTCACATCTTTAAACATGCACACACACACATGCACTTTTTACTTCCAAGGTATTATGTTTCTTCAACGCATCTTTGACAAGTAGGAGGACCTTCTGGCAAACAGATAAAAAGAAATGATCTTATAAACCTCTCCAAAACATCTCAGGGATTCAGAGTCCAGAGCAAGTCCAGTGTAGTAGAGAACAAATGTTTGTATAACAGCCATTGTATTCATTACTCACTCAGTAACACAGAGGAAAAATCTGAAGTCGTGAACCTGCTTCATGCCTTTGGGACAATAGAAACTTAACTTGTAGTCATTTCTTCACTTATGTTTTGCATCTTAACACGGGGTTGCAGCTTTGGGAAATGAATAGCAATCAGAGAAAGGAAATGTGAGGCAAAGAAGGCGACAAAGCTGGAGAAGAATGATAGGGGCAGTAATAGTACAAGACAACTCAACAGGAGGCAAAAAAGTCAAACTAAAAGCAGTGAAGGCAAGATGGAGAGGGGGTTGGGAAAAAAGTAATGATAGCTCACCTTATGTCAGCTTCTGTGACAGAAATGACTGGGAAGTTTAGAGACTGGCGTTGTCATGGAAACTGATTTTTGTGCTGCTGACAGGCGGGTGGTCTCTTTGTGTTTTTCCAGTGGATGACAATACGCGCCGATAAAGATGTCATCCTGAGAAAAATAGGTGTTGGCCGTCAATGGCCCTGAGTGCTGACATCGCCTTGTATTGTCCTGGGCAGTTCCACTGAGAATTCTAAAAGCTGCTCTAGTGTGTCTCTATTTTATGTGTTATCTTAAACAGAGCCTGTTTAAGATAACACAATGTAGGACCAGAGATGTGACATTGCACAAACTGTGGCAAAAAGATCCAGTTCCCCTTTTTATGACGATGAGTGTAGGATGAGAACGTCTGAGTAGTGTGGAAGCAAAAAAAAAAGAAAAGAAAAGTCGACTGTCCTCTTATCATCTATTCAGTCCTTGTAACCACACTACTAATATACTCAAGGAGAAGGATAATAAAACTCATTACTATTAGCTCAGGATTAGAGGAAGGATTGCTCTGTAATCCTTCTACCAACACTCACACCATGAATTTTCCAGAATATTCCAGCATCCGTATTAATGATCATCAACACTGGTAATGTGCTTTGTTTGGGATCACACTTTGTCCTAGTATCCTCGCACGAGTTTGTGTGCTGGAGGCAAAAGTGTCCTGTTTATCATGTCCAGGCTGTTGTGCACGGGGGCCGCATTTTTAATTAAAAGTTGTCGTATCTCTGTCCCCGACATTGGGAGGTGTGATCACTGCCTGTCACTTCAGCTCAACAAAAACATGTTTATTTTTGGTCCGAGATTCATTTAATGGGCTTGTCAAAACTGATGAAAATTAGAGGAGGCAGAGGCGGCTGATAAGCCCCCCTGTTATTAGATGGGCTGGAGCTGTTGTTTGTCTGCCTTAGTTTGTCCTGCGTTGACGAATAAATGCCTGTGTACGTCTAGCCAGCAATCTAAGGAAAATACACGACCCTACACAACTAATTCATTCTCAGACACACAAAGTCAGGTGATTAAAGTTTGCTCGCCACAAACTTTTAAGAACAACTAAAAGATTTGACACTTGTAGTGAGTGAAGAAGTCCCACAGTGTTCAGCATTCTCTCTGTGCTACCCTGTGTTTTCTGAAATGTAGAACAGCCGAAGTAAATAGGCATGGGAGCAGACAAACTCTCGTTCTTATTTGCCTGGGTGCTTTCTATCTTTGTTGTCTCTCCTGAACACAGATAAGAAAGCAAACTTTAGATTTTTCCAACAAATCCTCTAAGGGGGTAGAACAGTGTTGCACCAGTGCTGCATGGGGTGCATCAAATAAAGATGTGTATCAAAAAAAAAGAAAAAAAGAAGAAGTAGGACTTTTATAGTGTGCAAGTGCCACTCCAGAGTCACATAATGATAACTGTATTTCTCCTAATGGCAAAAATATTGGGCCAGTTTCTGCAGTTGTACTGGAATAGATCAGATTGTACTTTATAGGTACTGTACAAGACTGAAATGGGAAGATGATGGAATTGCACTGCATTGATGTCACCCATAATACACAGTTGCATTTTCTCCACAGAGGGTGGTTTTATTGAAAAGCTCTTCTTAGTGAGGACAGATGACAGCATGACATACGAATGCAAGCATCTGCTCCCTATGTGGGCTTTAGTGGAGGACATAATTGCATAGCAGTTTTATTGTTTGTTTGTTTTTTCAAGTCAATTGTGATCTCATAAAAATGGAAATACAGCACATATGGAACATAACTGAGACACTGAGATGAAAGGGGTGGGAAGAAAGATTGAAGAATGGGGTGAAATTATGAAAAAAAAAATAGAAATAGAAAAATGAGGAGATGAGGAAGTAAGTCAGAGAGACATCTTTTGTTGTGTCTCAACCTGTTCAGAGACTTGTGGTTCATCAGGTGTGACATCAATGGGTGGAACTAAGCGAATGTGTCACAGAACTGTAGTGGTACAAAAGCAAGGGGGGGAATGATGTAAAGGTGGATGTTCAGTTTTAAAAAGGGCCATTCAAAACATTTGTTGATCCTTAAATTACAAAAAAATTACAAGTGTAGTTCAAAAAAATAATAACTCCTCATATCAAATGTAAATTGAACTAAAATGTCACACCTAATCTGATGATTGTGCAAACCTTGTAGCGTAGTGGCCGTGGTCGCTATTGCAAATGTGGCCTTTAATCTAATAGACAATTTGCAGCATGAAACGTACATGCACGACATCACTTACATTGGATGAAGGCAGCTTATTGCTTTTTTAAAAATTTTTTATTGTTGTATACCCTGGCTGCCACAGTGGAAGGATCTCCTGAGTGTCTCTGTGCAGCATTTAATAAACCCATCTGGAATGAACAACCTCTGCAGTGAGTGCTGAAGCTCGGCACACATCGTAGCATGTTAGAAAATCTCTTCTACATAAAAGAAGCAGAAAGAAATACACAACTAGGAACTTGGGAAGCTCCTCCATTAGCACAGAATCTGGCACATTGCATTGAACATGAATATAATTTGGGGAAAAAAGGGTGAACTGATTTTTTTTTTCAGTCGCTGTTCAGAGGATTTGTCCCTATGGTAGCTGCTGTAATTACAGTAGGTGCTGCACCTCCACCTCAGTACTCCCCAGTGAGTCACGACTACTGTTTCTGCTTTAGGAGCCATTTCTTGATACAGAGAACAAATGCACTTAGCATTTACTCAAATAATGTGATGTAGCTCTATAGTATGTACAGTATTTTTTACTGTATTTCATATTGTATTGTTGACATTGGTAAAATTAGGTATTGAGTGCTTGAGTGGTCATACACACATACATGTGCATATACTGTACATGCACACACACCTGAAACATTTGGACAGGCTGCAGAAAGTGCCCCCAAGTGTTACTTTAGTCTTTCTTAAGAGGGGTCTAAAGTACTTTCTGTGTCCACTTTGTGCCTTCACATATCTAAGTACTCCTTTTGACCTTCTCACTGTCTCAGTGCCCAGGACTGAGCTCTTCACCTCTTAGACAATTTGAACCACTCTCTCACTTTCAGGCTTGCTCTCTGCCATTTTCCTTGAACTACAACCAAAGACAGTGGAGTGGACACAAACATATAAATCACTGTTGAGACACTTGAAAAACAGGTCCAAAAACCTTTTAAAGCTGTTTTTTTTGATGGCTTCACATAACATCCACTCTGAAGACCCCCTTTTTTTGTTTGGAAAATGATCAGGGTTTGCACACAAAGATATTATTTCAAAGGTATTTCACTGACTCAGGTTCCATAAGTTGTTTACAGGCCCATTCATGAAGGTTTCTTGTAAAGATATCCAAATCCAGCATTTCAGACTTGGTGGTTGAATGACTCTTTCCTTAGAATAAAGTACTAAATACTTCCATAAATACAGCATCAATGGCATCCATGCTGTATTTATAGAACTGTGACATTTATGGACCATTGACATTTTAGAGCTTAGAGAGGTCAGTGTGAAAGTGATGTGGCTGGTGTGATGCTGCATTTCAAAGCCTTCACTTCATTTTGAATCTTTTTCTCCAGGAAAAAGGCTTGACGACAGACTGTTTATGTGCCTTTGCCTGTCAAAATGCTCTCATCGGTCCTCTCAGAGGACATCTGAATTGACCAGTTTGACAACCAGTTGTAGCAAATTTCCCAGTTTGTCATCTTCTGTTCCTGTCTCCAAGAAGAAAGTCAGCATGCTGGGTCAGTTTGAAAGTTCTGTTTCAAGGCCCAGTTAAATTTTTTTCAGAGCCAGAGCAACCTGCTTTAAAACACACTGCAGGGACACTGACAAAGCAGTGTCTACATGTCGACACGCATCTAATAATGTGCCGCACAGATCCTCCAGCAGACACATAATAGACCTCTAACAGACCCAAGGGAGATTGTTAAAATAGTGTGGCAGGTTAGCTAAGACTAGCTGTGAAGCATTCCCATGAGAGGATCATCAAATAGACACCTAAGGGATTGATTGCAGCCTTTAGCTGCCTCCTAATAGTCACACGTTGGACAGATATGACTGCGAGGATGAGTCCCAGGTGGATGTGAAATACTTCTCAGTACCCGTTAGTGCTGGATGTCAATAGAAACCAGGGGATATGAGGTGAGGTGGGTTTGGTTGCTTGGTGAGCAGGTAGCGGTGCTCTTTGTTGGCTTAATGGGGTTGCAGGGGCGGGGTGGAGGTGGTGCAGAGGGTGATAAGCTGACACAGAACAAATGGTAAGAGACTGCTTGGCTGCAGCAGAGGTGCAGTCTCTTCTCTTCTCTCATCATAACAGTTTAGCTGCTATTTTTGCTCAATACATACAGCATGTGACAAAAGCAGAGGAGAGGAAAGGGAGGTAAAAAATATAGAGAGAAGCCCTATCATCAGTGTCCACTTCAACAACTCACACTCATCATCCTCCCCCCAACCTCTGTGGATCCACACGGTCTAACTAAGCACCTTCTGTCCTCCCTAGCCTACCAAGACTCTCTTGATCTCCCCAGGCCCTCTGCCATCCTTCACTGGTCTTAATGACAGACATTTATTTAATTCAAGCTAGTGGGAAATGAGATTAGTTTCGATACAGGAGGACAGAGAGTGGAACCGGAGAAAACGAGAGGGAGACAGAAAGTGAGGATGTGTGTATCGGAGCCTATCAGCATACCACCTGCCTAACACTGCAGCTTCAAACACAAGTTACTTTAGAACAAAACATTTAGTGCATCACAGTCCATCGCTTGTCATCCTGTCACTGACTCCATCATGGCTCGCTGCGGCACGCTCTAAAGCAGCCAGCAGGAAGACGATGACACAGATGATTTTAATGAAGATGATGATTGTAGTGATCATGATGACGATGATGACATGCTGTTGATGCCTTCATCTGGTAATGTGATCGCATCCAAAAACCAGGCTGATCTCTCCTTCATTATGTTTGCAGAAGGTCCGCCATTGGGAAATCGCTCTCTGCCAAACAGCAGCGTCAGACTCGACATGCAAGTGGAAGCATTGAGTCAGCAGTGTGTGCACGTGTGAGTGTGTGCGCGCGTCTGTCTGTGTGTGAGCTCTGCTTGACTCCGTGCGAGCTTGTGCATTCTATCGCCCTCCAGCAGTAACACAGTCCGCAGAGAGGAAACTGTGACAGGAGACCTCGGTTCAGACATATGCTCAATGTGCCACTCGACACACATACAGACACGGAGGCGTGCACGCGCACACATGCAATTGATTGTCCTTACATTTACCTTAATTGCCAGGCAATTGCACACACGCAAACACGCACACTCAGCTGAATGCAAATCTTATGAGATAAACCACACACACACTCTGCCTACAGAGACACAAGGCGGCTACGGAGGAGCACTTGGCTGCCTAAAGACCCCGAAGCACATGTCAACTCCTCCTTCCATCCCACATTGGGGCTCTGAATTTTAACTAAACATCTGGCTGTGTCAGCACCAGTTCATCACAGTAGGGACCCCCTCCCACCCACCTCCCTCTTTCTGCCTGTGTCTGTATCTGCATGTTAGGAGGCTGCATTCAAAGAAATCTGCATTGCACATTGCACATTGTGATTCATGGTGGTTCAGTGTTTATGAGTGAGCGTCGTGCATGCATGTTCATGTGGATTTAATCATCGGCTAAAACCGCTGGCTTCGACTGGACAAGCATAGGTGTCGAGCATATAAATACATACATACGTCTGTGCAAATGCCAAATGTCCTTACACATAAGATGTTTACATGCTGAAATGAAACCACCTACTGGGCTACAAAAATTAATTGGCTGGTACCTACAGTGCATTAACATTAAGGCTGAGTCACCCCATTAAATGCATTTAGCCTCCAGGGGAAGTGCTTTAATGTTAGCTGAGAGAAAGTACAAACAGCTCAGATGAAGCCGGATCCATTTTATATTTAGGGTCTTACAGCATACATTAATGTAAACGCTCTGCACAACAGGACTGATTTGACTTTTGAGGCTGCTAACAACGAAGGCTTAGACAATAATTGTACAGCAATCCAACACTGTGAAGAGAAATGAGAGGGCGCAAGTCAAGCCGTTGCAGCTGTGTATTCATGTGTCTAAGTGACACTGGTAGGAAATTTTCCCATTCCATTAGAGGGTATTTTTCATCAAAATGAGTCATGTTCAGTGTTTGTTATTACTTTAAGGTAAAGTAAAGTAAAAATTGATGCAACAAGTGATGAGCCTCCAGTCAAAAATAAAGTCTGATTTTCATTTCCACACCGCTTGCCTCTAAGTATAAGACTAAAACCCAAAAAACAGTATTGTGCCCCCACCCTCTGTTCTGTTTGTGGTTTCACGTGAATGAATAGACATAGCTATTTTCTCATCTTGGTAGTATTCCCACTGTTCATTTTATTGAGTTACTGTCTTTTGTTTCTCCAAGCACAAGAGCTGATGCAATTGACAATTCTTGAAAGTGAAACTGAAAAAAAAAACCCTGAATATTTTTTAAGTAACAAGACCAATGCTGACCATGTTACATAATCCTCATGTCTGGCTCATATTTTTCAAACCCTGCAGTCTAGAGTCAGCTAAGTAGTCAATGCCCATTTTTCCTTTTACAAGATTATTGACAGGATTGATACCTGTGCATGACACACGCTTCAGCTTTTTGTTTTGTACCCAGCAGGGGAAATTAGAGAATGATCTCCTGACAGGCTTTGTAATAGAAAACATTTAGATTTTAGCGTCTCTTCTGGAAACATAATTAACCTCTCAATCTGTTTGGAGCTTTTTTTCCCTCATAGACAATATGGCATGATTCCATTTAGAAACGTGAATTGTGTGTGAACATGTGATGTGTGAACGTGTGCTACGTGTTTTGTTCAAGTGTGAACAGAAAAACATCTCACCCAGTCCTGCTAAGATGTCACATCAAATCACAAAGTTTCTCTTAACTAACTTATTGTCATCCCCAGAGCAGCCTTGTAGTTTGGAGTGCAATACACGTAAGCAATGCTTATCTCCAAAGAAAAGAGGCCTTTAGTGATTACACTGTATTGGCAGTTGGGTGTGTGTAACAGCAGTCTCCCGAAGTGCCCCATTACCTCTGATTTAAAGTGTGTAAAGACCAACAAGCCAGGCAATACAGTCCCTCCTCTGACTATCCCAATAGCATTCTACTCACGGACAGGAGGGCTGCAGAGAGAGGTAAGGAAGCAAATTATGGGCAAGGAAATGAGTCTTATTCACAGGCACTGAATCAAATTTTCTACCATTAATAACATTTTGTAATTCATCCTTTTTTTCTGTATTTGGCCTCAATAAAGATCGATGTTTGGAGATGTGAATTAGAGAAGATGCACCGAAAAGCTTTTTATTTTGACTCTGTTTATTCATGCAACATTAGTCTAAGTACTTGCAGACCTCATGTGAACACTGAAGTGTGCATCAAAGCATGTCATCCATACTGAACTTAACTAATTAGGCATTTCTTTTGAACTGGAAACGTGTTTAACTGACTGATCAAAGTGAATAATTATGATCGAAAATCCACAAGAGTGCAGTCAAACTTGGTAAATGCACTTTTACTGTTACTAAACCTTCCCAGTCATTAGGACAGTCGAGATATAAAGTCACACATATTCTCCAATTTGCTCCTTGGTATCATTACTCATCTACAGCATAACACTGAGGTGTTGCTGGCGTGTCAAATATTGTGAATCTCACAAACGGTAGCGCTTCAGAACCATTCTGTTAATCTGTGATGCCGAGTTTGTTTGTGCATCTGCCGCTCCACTGACTCATGTTTTTTTTCTTTTTTCACAATCAACACTTTCATTTTAGATTCTAAGTTTGGTATTCAAAGCGTTTCCATCCCCCGTGGTGGAAAACTGTATAAATGTATTTAAATATACTACTGTCCACATGTGCAGTACGCACACATTACAACACTTTACTTCACAACAGCACTCTGGTCTCTCGAGTGAAACCATAGTAAATCCTGCTGTTGCCAATTTATCATCATGGCCTCTACTAATAAAAATAATACTTTCACTGGGAGGAAATTTCACTATTATTTTGCAGAAAGGGGGACAACATCACAGTTTTGCCTTCAGGCTGTGAGAATGGTCATACGATACTGCCTGAATCTACATAATAAAAAGAAAGTTTGTCTTTCAAAGGTTACATTTTCGTGTTATGATGTCATCTGACCGATATTTCTCTTTTCTTTATTTGCATATTTGGTGCGAGTTGAGGTAATCCAGAAGTAACGGAAGTTATGTTACTTTAATATTGTGATGCCTGGATTAGATTACTGATTATATTTTTTAATAGGTAATTATTCATTTCATCATATTCTTTGAAGGTAACTTTCCCCACCACGTCGACAATATATGAAGCAGCAGCTCCACTTCAATCAGCAACAACATCAAAATACTAATTACATGTTAAATCATCAATTATAGTACTAATAATAGCACATATAGCACTCTGAAAGAGACCATTTTACATAAGGAGTATTTTTATTTTACTTACCAATAATATATAACTTTTTTATTTTTTTTTAATTTTCAGTGACTGATATTTGTGGCCTCTTGGAATAAGCTGCTTAAGCTTGAAGGTTTACTGCACGTCAGGAGATGAGAACACGATTTAAACACACGTATCTGTTACTCTCATATAAAACCTCTTCGGGCAGTTGCCATGGTTTACGCGTCACATTCAGGGTTGAATATACGATTGCTCACTTCACAAGGGCCCTATTACCACAAAACGTTAATGCTCCATGTCATTGTGCTTCCATTCAGTCACTTTAGTACAATAATTAATCAAAATAAACATACAGCGCTTGACAATAAGGCTTTTATATTCGGCACTAATCAGACAACTCATTAGGCAGTAATGAGCCGACTCTGCCTGCTCTTGTCATGTTTGGGGGAAGTTTGGCGCATGGGGAGAAGTGTTTGAGTGTGTGTGTGTGTGTGTGAGCACACAGATACAAATAGGCACACACACACATACACCAGCCGGCACTCCTGTAGTCCCACTCCAATTATGGCAGCATCTCACCCGGGAAGAAGCCCACTTACCCAGCATTCACTTTATGAATAATTGATTGTTTGTGCCAGTGTTATATTTGTAAATACACGTTTGCTCTCTGATTAATAGTTTTCTAGACATACTCATTTGTTCAATTTGATTAGGCTCTTAAATGTATTATTTATTAGCTGAAAATGCTCTCCAGTTATTAGTCATCACAAGGGCAACAGGAAGATTTGGCATAAGGATGCATCTGCATGCAAACAGACGTGCTCACATCAGTCTGCACATACCCGTGGAAAGTGGCAATGTGTGTGTGACTGTGTGTGAGATTTAACATGTTCGAATGTTGTGAACATTTTAACTGCTTTCAAGACTGCTATTAAGACCCACAGCTTCTTTTTTTTTTATTCTTTGAGAATGTAATAAGTAATCAAGTAAAAAAAAAATCAGTATTGTAATTTTAAGTACACAAAGTGAAGTCGTTTTATTGCAGAAAAATCACACACTTATCATTTACATTATAACAGCGGATGTAATCTGGTGCTTTGTGAAAGCTTAAAAATGTGTCATTAATTAAAAGTCAAATTAGTAAGTGTGACCTTGGGTGAGTTTGCAATATGTGGGAGTATGCATCATCAATGGCTCTCTTTTCACAGCAGCAGCCAGTTTCATAAAGAACCAGGTCACATGTGATGGGTGACTATAAAAGAATACAAATAGTGCAAAGAGAGAAAAGAATATGGGATGTTTGGCAGAAAATTGTATTCATTACTCTGGGAGCAAGGGTAAGCCCACAAAATTCACTGTTACAGGTCACACACCTGTTTCACTGCAGCTCATTCTTTATTCTTTAAATATGAATATAAAATATTAAATATTAAATATGAAAACAATAAATAATAGTTGAATAAATAACTATATGCAAGCAATGGCCGGTTTTCTTCTTTCCACCTCCAGGGAGTGCCCAGGTGATCATATTAGAGATAATAAAAACTACATTTCAGGTTTTTGAAAATGTCTTCAGGTATGTGCAGTCGATTGCATTACATTCTGCAGTGAGGTACACTTGTAGTCCAGCACTAAATAAGCGCTCTATTTTTTGTTTTTCCTGTCAGCACTGCCAGTGTCCTTGTGTGTGTGATAAAATGGCACTTAAAAATCTCTTAAAAGATAAAGCTAAAAAACTAAACGCCACCAGAAAGAAGAAGAGGAACAGTTGACTGTAATGTACTGCAGTCGTGATCTGTCAGACCTGTGACATCACCAGTCATCAGTTAGAACACTAGATATTAATTATCTGTTTCCTGTCACCTCCTGTTTTTAAAAACTGAATGCTGTAAACTGTAACCGGAGTAACTCTTGTCCGTATTAAATATCAGCAGATCTTGTGTTTTTTAGCTGAGTGCTGTATTTCTGTCTTATGCAACCTAATGCTCCCTAAATTGTAGAAGATAATCTATCATAATGATGTATATCACAATCACAAGTTTGTCATAATGACTGCTGAAGATGCTGTAGCAGCAAAAAGAAGCTTGTCAAGCAGGTAAACAGGTCCATCTACAACATATGTGGGTCACAGAGTATACCACTGAGATTTTGCACACAATACATCTCTGTCAATGGACACCTTTCCTTGACTTGGCAGAAACACCATTCAGGCAACATTAATCTTTTCTTACTGTGATGCCGTCTGTATGAAAGGCACACATGCTTCACACCACTGTTTGAGTGTGTCATGAGATAACCTGCCTCTGTCTTTTGGTGTTGTCCTCACAGTTTGGTGCCCTAAGCATAGTGCTTATCATGTAACTTTAACCTGAAAAGAATACATGAAGTCATACATGCACATCTCCACAAGTCCCCTGTGGAGATGTGCAGGGCCACTAATGGAGAACATGCTGAACTCAAAAGAAAAGACGTTGTTCACATTGGCGGCAAATGTTTCCATAACACCAAACCAGACACTTTTGAGAATACCAATAATGTGAGCAGTGGACTGTGGCTGATCTGGCTGTTGCAGCATGTACAGTGCTATTGTTGTAAAACCTTGAAACCTGTTGCAAAGAGTTAGTGGACAAATGCCCAGTAACTCAATGGGTGTGGGTCTCACATACAAAACTGACAGACGTGTTGCATCATAAGTGTGTGTGTGTGTGTGTACGTGTATTTGCGACTGTGCTCTTGTGCCTGTGTAAATGCCAGTGTGTGTGTGTTGCCATGCTCCTCAGGAGTGTTAGCAGGCCAACTGAAGAGAGAAAGAAAAGCAGCACTGCTCTGCACCATATGCCAAATATGAGCCTGCCTGCCAATTTGTGGGGGATACTGGCAAGTGCTAGCAAGGCTGAATTCTTGACAGAGGGAGATGAATAATTGAACATGTGCGGTACGAAGTTCTGTTGGGATAGAGTGGGGAGCCTTTATACATGGAGAGGAGGAATGGAGACAGTTGGGCTGTCTATGAGCAAAACTCTCATTTAGATAGTGATGTGTTCGCCTTTTGTAAACAAGTCAAAAAGTTGCAGAGATTTAAAGATGAACTTGAATGGATTTATGGCGAGACATGAGCGCAGAGGGGGTGAAAAAAAAATAATTTACGCATTTGGATGATAACAACTCGAACCAAAGAGTCCATAAGCTTGCCACTGATACTACCAATCACACAGAAAATCGACAAAATAAATACACATCCTGAAATATCTTTGTAACTTATTCAACTTAGTGGAGACATCTATTTAAACAGGGTATGCATTTACATTTAAACTGCAGTCATTTAACAGAACTTCAATCGAGATCAGCCTCCAGTAAATGCAACAGCTTCCATTTATTCTCTTCCATCTGGCTGTAGTCCAACACAACCTCCTAACACTATTAATAATTTGGTAAATGATGACGATGAAATTAAACATAAGAAATATATATTTTAGTCCACATGTTTAAGCAGGTGTGTACAGTATACAGTATTTACTAAATAAAAAGTAGCATAACATAACTACATGTAAGGCATGTGAAAAGAGAAAAATTGGTTCAAACCCGTTGGCACAACCTTTCTGGGGCCTTTCTGTTTGGAGTTTGCATGTTCTCCCTGTGCCTGTGTGGGACCTCTCTGGGTGCTGTGGCTTCCTCCCACAGGTTCACAGGGTAATTGGGGACCAAATTGCCCATCAGTGAATGTGAATGTGAATCGTTTTTTTGTCTCTATGTGTCAGCCCTGTGATGAACAGACAACTTGTGCAGGATGTACCCATCGTCAGCTGGGATCAACTCCAGCCCCTGCAACCCTAATAAATATAAGGGGTTATGGAAAATGAATGAATGGATAGATGGATGAATTAATAAAACAAGACTAAGAGTAGTAGCCAGTATTGTAGCAGTTCTATGAATTTCTGTATACATTTCATAGCAATCTGATCAATAGTTTTAATATTTTATTTTTAAAAACAAGGGCAATTGTATTCTTCTCAGCAAATCTTGAACTTTTAGTAAAACGTTACTGATGTACAACATCATCATTTCACTCAAAACCTCTCCTCAGCATCTTAAATAGATTTTTTTTCATCACTGGGATTCAGACAAGTAGGATGTCCTTAAACCTAGTGTTTAGAAACCAAGTATATCTGATCATCTGATCAAAGGTGTTATTTTTCTGAGTTCCAACCAGCTTTAAGGCTTAGAAATGTAAGCAATAAATGCAAAAATGAGCCACGGAGATTGCTTCTGATCAAATCTCACTAAGCGATTCTGCTGAAGGACACAAGAAGGGCAGGTGACCAAGAGAGAGACGCCAAGAGCGTCCACAGCTGCCTTTCCTCTCTCTGTCACCCAGCTGTGGTGCCAAGGTCTGTATAAATACCGCCCACGACGGTGTACATAAGTGTGTGCGATGTGCATATGCAATATCCTGCAATTCTCCTGTGTTTCACTGAGTGAGCACAAGAGCAATATAGACATCACAACAAGTGTTTGAAGATAATGATGAATCCCACTGCTTGAGGCAATGACAAGATTTATAAGAGAGAAAACTAACTGTATTCTGGTTAAATGGTGCTGCCTGGATAATAGACGAAGACAAATGTGAGCGACTACACAGTTGTGACAGCAAATTTTCTCCAATAGTAGCCCTACATTCTGTATATGTCACTGTCCGGCTATTGCCTGTGACTTTCCATTAATCCTCAGAAATTGATCTGTTTTGTTCTCTTGTTTAACACTGACTTTAGTATTGCAATGCCACTTTTACTGAAGACTATTATGTTCTAATCATCTTCTCCCTCCTCTTCCCTTGCTCTTTTCTCCCTCTCTCTTTCTCTCTTGGTGACAGATACCACCCTGTCCAGCGAACGTGGTAAGTACCGCAGCCGCACACTCCCTTGATTTAGAGCCATCTGTGCGTGGACTCTGCCTGCAACAGAGGATTGGCTGTTTGTGTTGATGTGGAAGGAACCATTCTCAGATGTTAGTCTCAGTGGGGGAGCACAGAGCCACAAACATCATTTGCATCACCGGGAAGCTATTTTCCTCTGCATCGCATCGCATGTCACGGCAAATGTTGAAACGGGGAGAAAAACATCAAGCGAAGGCAATTATGAAAGCAGCATCCGCGGACCCATGTGGCCAATCAGAATTTGAATATAGCATATTTTCCCTGCACGCATTTTGCCTCAACCTACTTAGTCAATTTACCCCCTTTTGACTCCAATAGTATTCAATAAGGAGCCAATAAAGAGTATCCTTTTCCAGCTTTAGTGGAATGCATCTCAATGTACTTTAAATTCAGAGTAGATGGATTCCCCCACTGAGACAGCCTCTCTTTTCATTTTATTTTGAATTCGGCTCCCCTCTGTCATGCTGTTATTAATGGCTTCCTGTGCTTTGAGAAGCACTTCGTCAAACAGGTTGAAACAGAGAGTCCATCTGCGGGTGTTGTTTATATCTTTTGCATGTGTGAGCATGAAAGCACCTGTGTCAGACACTCTTCGTCTTCTACAACACAGCTTTGTGTGCTTATAGATGCACTGCACATGTCAGCACAGTGTTTCAGTATGGCACTGAGACAAAAAGGCACCTCGCTGAACTTGCTCTGCTCTCCATGAAGGTTGGTGCTCTGGGGCGAAATTGTTGAGCTAAATTGGTGTGGTGGCACCACACGGTGTAGACAAAACACTGCATGCTGTGTGTGTGTGGTGAGAGTGGTGAGAGGGAAGAAAAGGGTAAAGTTGTGGTACAGATCAGGCACTTGAGGTCTACTTTCGTGTGCCTGGTTAACCCTCATTTGTTGGTGGAGGAGACAGCAATGTGTGACTCAGAGAGACCTGTGTGATCAATTTTTCATTGCCAAGCAAGCAACAGTGTGACAGTTTGTTTTTCAATCCAGTTAGGCCCGAACAAAGAGCAGAGGATATGAAGTCACAATAGGCAAAGATTTGTATTCATCATGAGTGTTATCCTTGATTTTGACCCCGTCTCTGCCTTTCTTAACCGCCCTGCCGCTCTTACATTAAAACACACGCATGAGTTCTCTCCTCGCCCACACCTCCTTCCCTTTTCTGTACTGCTGAGTTGTCACATAATGTGAATGATGTTCCACAATGAAAGGCACAAAAAGAAGAGTGGAGCAGTGAATGGATTAAAAAGCAGATGAGAGAGTGAGAGACAGCAATCTAAGGGCAAGGTCTGTGCACCCTTGGTCCCTTTATGTTAGCAGGCAGCCGTGCAGTATGCCGCTTATCACTCACTCGAGCATGCATCATTCATTTCCACATTTGCATGTGTGTTTTTGTAAAATAATATACATACAGTATATACCTGCAGTGCAGGACATTCTTGAGCTTCCTGCCTGTGTCTTCCGGTGCTTAACAAGCTCCTCTCTGCCCCCTCTGCAGTGATGGGGTGTGTTTGGAGTCGTCTGATAGTCGTCCTCAATGTGAAGTGGCTGCAGCGCATCCTCTTCTAGCTTAATTGGCTGTACCTGAGGCAGGAGGGCAAGGTGTAATTGCGATAAGAGAAAATGCTGTGCTCGGCTGGTTTTAGGGCCCTTATCTATAGTCTCCCGATTGATTATGGTTTTTCTGCCAGCCGTGCAAATTGTTCAACCCCATCAACTGCACTGGAAACCACCTTAACTCTGTCTTGGCCGAAGCGCCATGCACATCTGCAAACTATAAACCAGACGTGTGTACTGCTGATTAGGCTCATACTTTCTTTCTTTTTTGCTAAAGGCAGCACAGATTATATTTAAGACAGTACGCTTTAGCATCTGGTGTCTTTTTTATGGTGAAATTAACAAAGCTGTACTTTATCTTTCTGCAGTTATTTTCTTCTCAGATATCAATATTTCATTAAATGCCAAAGTACATTAACGTAATAGTTTGACATTATGTCTGTTCACTTTCATGCAGAGAGTTAGATAGGAAGATAAAACACCACTTCACTAAAGTTAGTGAGTATTCAGACCCCTCTGGAAATTCTTTTTCAAAAAAGTGACTAGCGACTTTTTCTGGAGACTTTTGGAGACTCTCACGACATTATTCCCCTTTCCTACATAGCAAATTATGTGAATTAGGCGATGACATCATTTAGCGACTCATCTGACTCTCAGAAAGAAAGCCGTAAATCTATTTCTGTTAACTGTACCACTTCCCTAGTATACCACTATAGATTATATTTTCACATGTAAAGTTAACGCCTCTGCACCAGATGGACCTACTGTACGATCTCCGTCACACTGTGTCCCACCCCCCATCCCCTCTTTCACTGGTTTTGAGAAGTGGTTGAGGCTGAAAGAGCAGCTAATGGGCTGTGAAATGCCTCCAAAGCTAAAGCAACAACAGAAACTAATGTCTCAAAGCCCTTCTGAAAGAACACAAGAAGAACCCTGACAGTGCAAAGAGTAGAAAAGGGGAGGGAAAACAACCCTGGTTTCCTCTGATGTGTCAGAGAGGCCATTTCTGTCAGCCTAATTGTAGTGAAGCTTTCCTGGTGAAATAATGTAATTGCCTGCTGGAATGGATTGGACTCCACTGTTGGCTGCACTCTGTAGGGTTTCCTTACCCTATGTAATGCAAGATCCTGAATGCAGCTCAACAGTGTTCTAACATTTGTTATTTCCGTCGTTCTGGCTGCAGAGCACAGTGCTTACTACGGCAAATTCAAGGCTCTGAGATATTGACAGGGTGAAATATATTTTAGCTGCCAATTTGAGTCAGACAAGTTGATTCACTTGTAGGAACCTGAGACCCTAAACAGAGGAATGTGGTATCTCAACCTGCCTTATTAGTGCTAATTTGAACATGTGTTAATTTGTAAACCAGTGTGCTTATATGTACTTTAGAACACAAAAGAGATTATGTTGTTATATATAAAAAATACCTATGTGGAGATGTTAGCATTTAATGTCTTTGCCAAGGAGAAGCTGGGTGGAATGCAATTTGTGATCATTCGCAAGCATTTTTCTCTAAAACGTGGTGAAGCGTGCGACCCCTTCTGCTTCTCTTCCCCCTCAGTACCAATTAAAGCTGTTTTTCTGCAGCTGATCTTGAGCTGATGAAGACAGCCACTAAGAGCTCTTGAAGTAAAGTCGCACAGGACGTGTATGGCAGATGGTTTGTGCAAGAGTATGAGCAAAGAGAGAAAGCAGCAAAGAAGGAAACAAACAAGCATAAAAATGGCAGCCTGTCTCCAGTGAGGAGCTCCTTTTTCTTACCCAATTTAAGACTCACATTTCCAAATTTTCAAACTTTTCCTCAGAAATGCTGTCAAACCTGCGGGAGAGCAGGGGAAACATAAGATCTTGTGGATCTTGTTCTGTGGTGAATCTTTTTCACACTTCGTCTTCCAAAAACTATTGAGACAACTCAAGTCTCGGCTTACAATAAAAAAAAGGTGGGAGCTGCTTGATCTCATGGCTTTGACCAACTCTCTGAGTTGAATGGAGGAAAGCTTTGCTCCGACCTTTTACTACAAAGGCTGAGACGGCGCAGAGTCAAGGCGCAGAGGACAGTGCCTAATGGCTACAAGCCCAACTTTCCCCAGTGGATTATATGTTCCAAAAAAAGATAAGGCTTGATATGCATTTATCTAGAGGAAAAGTCTCTTTTGTGATTTAGATGAGAAAAAACTTGCTGGAACCAGTGAGCTCTAAGGCTTTGTACTGAGGTTCAGAGCATACAAATGGGGGAATAGAGATCTTTTGCTTTTCTTCATTGGGCACTTGTGTTTTTATATCACTTGTGGTCACCTTCCTTTCACTGTGCCCATTTCAGTTTTCCATCAATATATAAAGCATCACAAAAAATCATCTTTGTTGTCAAGCTGTTAGGGGAATTTCTGTCTCTCCAAAGGCCACTGTTTACATCACCATACTGAGCCTTTATTATTCCAGCCATGGTGTATACTTGACCAATTAGTTCACACTTCATTTTAACACCCGTGCTGGGACTAATGAAGCCACATTTCCTGGGGTTAATTATACCAACATTATGGGATATTATGAGAAACAGGAAATGGCAAAACACGCTTTAGTATCTCTCCCCTCCATCATCACCTCCCACTGTGGGAGCTCCAGCCCTCCCTCAGTCCCTTTATATATCGCTCTCCTCTCTGCTCCACCTGGTACTTTCAGGCACATCCTCCTCTTCTCTCAGCTAGAGCGCTGGATTGCACAGAAGCATTAGAGGGCCTGTGAGACAACACCGGTCTGGGCAAATCCCTGCACAAATTAGAGTGTAGAGACCATTATTAAAGCCAATTGCCACTGCCTACTACCAACAGTTAAATTACAATGTCTCTTGAAGAGAAAGGCAAGCGGTTTTTATTACCCCTGTTTTCCCTTCCTGGCAGAGCCACGCGCTGAAGCGGGTGCAATGTTGGAACTTGTCATTCTTCAGGAGTTGAATTATAATGTACTATGGAGCTGACATTCACACGACGCCCGGCCCTCAAAGAAGCCTGGGCATGATTGGCACCCGGGTTTGCACAAAGAGCATTAAGTTTCTTCTTTTCCAAAAAAAGCCTGATGTTTTTCCACATATTTCACCTCAGATGCTCAGCCTTTCAAAACCACACGAAATACTCAAGTTCGCTTTCATGTGTACGATTTCTGCGGCTGACTTTTAACTCTTGCATTTGTGCTTTTCTCTGTCAAATGGTATTTCAGCACAAACGATTTGCCTGTCAATCACAAATACCTCTTAGTGTTTCTTACACTCACAGATTACATTGCTACTGTGAGAATATGCTGAATTCTGTGTGTGGGCAAATGAGCGCGCATGCTGCATTTGTGTTTATGGGTATGTGTGTATGTGTGCATGCCAGACGTTTTATGTAAGTACTAATCTGTCACTTCTATAAGATTACTGCCGGAGCTGACTTCTCGCGGCGCATGTCAACATCCTAGCTGACAAAACCTGCTGAGTTCCTGTTTCCTTGACGTTTATTCTAACTGCACTTCCCTCTAGGTTACCAAATTACTTTCTTCGACACTAACTTGACACATTAATATCATTTAAACTCTATCTGACTCACTTCTTCACTGCTGCAGTTTTCCCATTTAGAGGTAAATTTGCTATGTAGAGCACTTCCAGCCTCAGTGGGCCTTTTTCCATTAACGACATAACACTGTTGTGTAATTATTGCTCATCTGCACTTGAAAGCAGAAACACCACTGAAAGCAGAAGAAGAATTCACTGATATCAGAATGATATCATTGTGTCAGAGTCCTTTGTGCAGATGGACATGTTTATGAGAACAATTCATTTGAATGGTTAAAAAACTAACATGACTGTCTGACGGTCAGTTGTGACGATAATGACGATGGTATTGCAGTCAAGTGGTTATCATCACAGCCCTACATGTTATTACTATTGTTATACCAAACAATGGCTTAGATACTGAAATAGATCCACGTCTACAATGTAATGCAATGCAAAGTATTACCACTCATACTTTTGGAGAGAGAGAAAGTGAGTTGTGTTAAGTATCCTCCCTGGAAAAGAAATATCTATGTTGTGTGAAGTACTATATAAAGAGGCATATCTTTCTCACCTATGACAAACTCTAATTTTCTCTTCTCCTCAGTCACGCAACTGTCAGAATCATTTTAGTGTTACAGTGTTCTTCCTCACCATCCAAAACAGCACATTCACCATTCACCAAGCCAGCAGGGCAGCATGGCCGTTGACATTTCATGAATAGAAGAATTAACGATCTGTCACGATGCATCCTCAAACATTCATGTGGATGATTTTTATAAATGGCACTAGATGTGACTATCTGTTGAGGTGTTCACACAGTAGATGCGTCACATAGTGTGTGCAATTTCGTATGATAAATACTTGAGCTGTTTTTTTATTTTTTTATTTTATTATTTCCACTTGCTGCTTTCTGCTTCATCTACATCAACTTCTGTGAGTGCTTGCCTGAATTTTCCACAATAGTTCTGACAATCTCCAGCAATCTCTGGCTTTTTCCATTCAGCTGTGGTTTGTATGTGAGCAGAGTCATTTCAGCTTCAATATTTAATGTTGTCATTCAGGTCCTATACAAACATGCTAAATGTGCGGCTCTATGGTTGGCAGTGTGTATTGTTTGGTCTGTCATTTCAGACCAAAATATCTCAACAAATATTGGATATATGAAATTCATAGTCCCCAGAGGATGATTTCCAACGACTTTTGTGGTCTCTCGACTTTTCCTCTGGCTCCATGATGAGGCTGACTCACTGTTCTTGCCAACTAATGGATGGAATGCCTTTTGACATACACATCCTACGCATGATGCGACCTCTGTGATCCCCTGACTGTTTTCCTAGTGCCATCATTGAGTCAAATCTTGTAAATATTTGCTATAAAGCTGCTATGACAAAATTAATAACATTCCCATCAGCCTTAGCTGTAACTGACTAGTACCAATTAGCAAATGTTAGTGTGTTAGAACACTGTGGACATTATATCTGCTAAACATCAACTAGCATTGTTATTGTAAGCATGTAAGCATGTTGACTCAAAGCAGCACAGTTTTCACAGAGCTGACAGCATGGTGCAGGACACACTGGATCCTATTTATTTTATATGGCGAACAGGAGATCCATCCACATGATGCATTTGACATCTCAAGTTGACTGACTGTTTGACATATCAGAATTTGCATAAACACGACTCACCCGTAACTTTATCCAGTACAACGCAGCAGGCTCAGATCAAACTGTCAAACTAGGCAGTCCTGATCAAATATGAATCAGGATTCTGTTACTGCATGGACTGTATTTCATCTAAAATATTTTCGGAAAGATATTTATAGTGTACTGCTTTACTGTAATATGAGAAATGCCACATTAAAAATCTGAACTGAAACCAATCAACACCCAACTTGCATCAGGCATCAGACAGATCGTTCAGTCTTCCGGTGCATCCATATGTGTCCTCAGTGGATTTTATGTAACTGTGTGTGCAATATTAGGCTTGTTTTCTACGTATCGAAGCATTAAAGTGAACTTTTCTTATTTTACCTTTTTTATTAAGGAAAACTAATTTGCTTTTTTTGATTTCCCTTGAGCTCTGTAAGACAACACTGCCCATATTGTTGATTTACCACCCTCGAACTATACATTAGTGCATACAATGTCGTTGTGGCTGAAGCTCAGGAGGTAGAGTGAGTCATCCACTAATCAGATCCCTGGCTCCTCCAGTCCGTATGCCGAAGTGTCCTCGGGCAAGATGCTGAACCCCAAAATGCTCCCAAAGCCTGTAACACTGGTGTGTGAATGTGTGTGAATGATTATCTTCCAAACTCATGATCAGTTGGCAGCAAATGCCAGCAGTATATGAATGGGTGAATGATATATGTAGTGTAAAAGCAGCTTGAGTGGTCAGACTAGACTAGACTAGAAAGGTGCTACATAATCCATTTACCTTTTACATTGTACATTATGTAATTAGTTTTTTTTATTTTTTATCTAACAACATAGCATTAAGTGAGATGTGCCGAAACAGCAAAAAAATCTTTGGAAAAAAATTAAAAAGGTCATAAAGTTTTCACCAATAATCTCTTGTAGATGTTGAAATTTTATGAAATATGTATATATTTTTCTTGTAAAGCAGCCAATATTTGTGACCCACTCAAAAAGGCCCCTTTGTTGTCCTCACCTCATTCCTCGTGATCGTTTTCATGCCCTATCATATGAATGCTCCAATTCATTTTGAATTGATTGAACTATTCTGTGCCGCTGATATTTTTCACTTTAGGGCCTGAGGAAAGACAGCATATTGCTGGCTCAACCTTTCCAAGCAGCACCTGTACAAACTGTTTTTCTTCACCCAGTCTTACAGCTCCATCACTCTCGCTCTCACCTACTCTGTAGATTAGCACTGCACTGTGCTAGCGAAAAAACGAGGTCAGCTAGAATCAAACATTAATCAGCTGCTGTTTTATAAGACAGAGGGAGCACCTGCACTCCCTGGGTCCCCCTCCTTTTTGCCCTTAGCCTACCCTACCACCGAATGTTAATGTGACTGCCATTACTCATTTATGAGCTGCCCGCTGCTTGCTGCCCAGAGCCTGGTGTCCGGGCTTAAGCTGGCATGGTGGGCACACCGCAGGTGAACGGCTGTGCCAGGGCATTCAGCTATGGCAAGGCCAGGTCTGTTTTTAAAAGAACAGGGTTGGTGGGCCGTACTGTTGAACTGTCTGGATGTTCTAATAACTTATTGAAGAGGTCGGCAGTTGTAAAATTTGTTTTTCATATTTACAGTGGGTGATATATGGACAAAAAAAACAAAAAAACACTGTCATCAAAACTGAGTGGATCACTCATTCACATATGACCAAATGTAAGCTTTCCAGTTTTTATTCAGTAATGGGCAATAAGATCTGATGTATTCACATTTGGACTGTTGTAATTGGACATAAATCTTGCTAAATTGCCTCATGGTGAGACTAAGTACCTCGATATGTGCAGACAGGCAGCTTTGAAGAGTTAGAGCTGAGTGGTTGTTCTTGGTATCCAGGACACAGAGCACAGCAGGAGTCATTCTTATTCTTAGTAGTGACATCAATAAAGGAGCAAGGTGAGACACACAGACTCCCTCTCCTGACAGTGTGTGAAGAGTTGCCATCGGTGTCAGGCTGCGTAGGAGAAATTAATGAAGGAAGGTATAAAGGGGCTGTGTACACATGTGACTGGACCTGCCGCATGTGTGCGAAGAGAGTCAAGATAAAGAGTGAAGAATACAATAAAAGGCAGGAAGGTGAAGACTGACTGCATCCGTGTCGCATGTTTTTTCTCTCTCTGTGCTCCTTGGAGCTCACGCGCTGCAGCAACACTAAAGGTGTCACTTAGTGTGAAGAGGCTGATGATCCAGGATCTCACAGATTGTCACGCGATTCCATTTCCATAATGGCTTTGCTCTTTGCCTTACCTTTCACCCCGTAGCGCTACTTCTTCAATAGAACTAAGTGAATACAGTCCAGTGACGCCTTCACTGTTTCCATGCATGTTTAATGTCTGTACTAGAATTACCACAGATGGCACTCTCCAGCACGTCAGTGTTTTTTTTTTTTGGTGTTTCTGTTACTGTGTTCACTGCTTCATAACAAATTGGTTCCCCCTCAAACATAACGGGGAGCTTTGAACAGTGTTTTTACACACTGAATATTTTAAATATTATTAACCTACAGTGGGGTAACCGTCACTGTTGCACATGAGGAAAGAGCACACAAACAGAGTTTCATGTTTATTTTAAGAAAACTCGCCCAAGGAGGATGTCTGCTTCTTCATCTCTCACTTGCCTATGGAGCCTCATATATTTATGCCCTTGGGGGGGAATTCACAGCATGTAGCTGAAACAGGAAGTGTGTAGCCTGTGGCTAAAAGGTAGATACTTCTCATGGAGTGTTACACAGCACACATACACACATTTATACTTCTCTCCTATGGGAGTGCTAATCCCCAAGAGATGAAAGGAGACTCCCACTGCTCTCTGATCCCTGTGTCCTGCTGCGGCGGTTCATTTGGTGCCTGGCGGAGAGAGACAGGTTCGGTTGATGCTCCCACACATGGTGTCCTTGACCGAAGCACAGACGTGACTTAGGCCAAGCCCCACGCTGATCCAGAAAGTTCCCTATTAGAAATCGATGTCTGTTTGACGCCCATTTCATTCAAGCCCTCTTTGTGGTGTGTCTGCATCACCATGGAGAAAAGGGGTAGAGAGAGAGAGAGAGAGAGAGAGAGCGTGCGTATGTATGCATACTGAAGACCTCCACATCTCCCTAAATCATGGTGTTTCCTCATGGGGAGCCATGCGTTAATGCTAGATTAACTATCTCCTCTTCATTATAGGAAAGAGAGTCCTCTGCTCAACCTTGATTCTTTGACGTACTGCAAAGGTTCACTTTGAGTCCATTGACCATGTCTACCTTTGTGCTTGTGTGTCCCTGTGAAGGGATATGTGTGTGTGTGTGTGTGTGTATGTGTGCCTGTAGTGTATCCTGTATCCTCATAAAGGTTGAAATGTACAAGATTATACTGGTATATATAATACCAGTATAATGGTTGGACATGTACCTGTGTATGTGTACATTTGGTCTACATGCACAGAATGCTTGAATAAATGCACAACAGCACACTTAAATGAGGAGGAAGAAATGGGGAATCATTTCCGGGATGCTGCTTCAACCTCCATGAGGATAAACTCAGTAATAACCTCCACCCTTATGCATCCTCAGCCATACCGAGAGCTGCTGAATGATGTAGGTCTTTGTTGTAGTTCTTCTCAATGTCATGAATTTTAAAGAACAGATAATAAACCCCAAGGGGCCTTATTCAGCACAACAGCACTTAATAAGGAAATTGCCAACCTATATCCCCTTCATTTAATCACAAATACAGTCCAGATGGCTATCTTCAGTCCTGATTACATCCTTAATTCTCTGCTTGACTGCGGGCCTAAATGGGAACCTTCCTTGAGAGAAAGAAAATAAAAGAATCAGCAGTAAGGGATTGCTCAAGGTGTCCCTGCAAAGGTCTCTGTTCTTTCCTGCAGCTGAATCCCATACTAAAGCCCACCTGGTTTTATAAAGCCAGAGGTGCATAAAATCTTTTTTACAGTACGTGAGCACTTTAAGAGAGAAGTTTTGTGCAGAGAGTGAAAGGACTTTCACTGTTAAGAAATTAACCTTAAATCATCAAATATTTGTATGGACTCTTGCACCCTGACATTAATGTCTGAAACCAAGTGTGGCACACCGCATTAAATGTGAAATAAATGCTAGTTACAGTTAAAAAAAACAAGACCAGACTCCGATGCCTCTGGTTTCCAGACACTGGGTCAAGTTTTGCCAGTTTGACCCAGTGTCGTATCAATTTCCTGTTATGTGCTCTCCATGTTCTTGCCTTTCTTTAAATTTTTCAACATTTTGGGGAATATTCTTATCTGTTTTCTTGACAAGAAATAAGAAAATTGAAATCACTCAGTAAATATATAGCCTGCTGGAGCCTGCAGCTGGTTATACAAAACGAAGGGGAACAGCTTGTCTGGCTCTGTCCAGCATAACCTCTGAAAAAGGGCAAACTATAGTTTCCCTTCAGCTTTAGTATGATTTGGACGTACGAGATATAATGTGTTAACTATAATGTAAAGTCTTAATGCTAGGGTTAGGCTTAGGCTAAGCTAACAGGTTCCAGCTACATATTTAGTGTACAGACATGACAGTAATAATGATTTTCTCACCAAATTCTCAGCGTTTGCCAAAATGTTGATCTGTTGCTTCAAAGCAAACACATTCAAAGTCTCACAGTAAACTGAAAGACAGATGTGGCAACAGACAAAAAAAGTTGTTGTAGTTGTTGGGAAATTTTGTTGAGTATCTCATCTGGAGTCTGTTATGTCCATTATCACGATCACACTTAATTGAACAATGTTTTAGTATTTGAAAAGCGGTCCCCTTCGCACCTCAAAATGAGTCTAGTAAATCTGCTGTTAGAGCCTAACAGCTAGTTACTAACTTGAAAGCTTGCAGCCTAGTTTAAAACTTGTATCCCATTTTGCCGAGTAGGTTAGCTCCACTCAGGCACCTCCAGTTTCACCTTTACAGACTACATTGCGCCGTACTTTAACCTAGTGCTAAAACAGGTGGCACATGGTCTCCCTGCAAGAGGACACCTTTGTGAGCTCATAAATAACAATGGTGAATGTTAGGGCTGTGTAGAACACATGAGGGTCACCTCCGTACAAGTAGGGCAGTGTTGTCCATGGAGGATTGGTGCGCATCCTCCCTCAGTCCATCGAGAAGTGGCTACCATCAGCAGGTTTAGAGCAGGAGGCGCCTGGTTAATATTTAGGACGAAGCACATTGAACATTAGTTTTCCCCCAGGCTCTCCTTTCCACCCTCTCTCTGGTGCCAGCTATGCGACAGGTGTCTTTTCGGCCTGGGATGTGATAAATGAAAGGCTGTTTGTCTGAAGGAGAAAATAAAATGCACCCTGTAGGGTAACAAATGATAACAGGGCTCCAAGACATCTTGAACTGGATTAATCAAACAGTAAAAAGTGTTCTCCTGAGACACAGCCTGTATGGGCATTTATGAAAACAACTCCTCTATTAGTCACTCATTAACAATATGATTAAGTAGCACAACATCACCTTCCAAGATGTGTGCCATTGTGAATTTCTATTGTGAATTTTCTCAACTAATAAACTTCATTATGATGACTTTTTGTGTTGACACGTTATGTAGCTTTGCATTTATTGTAGTGTCAACTCGAAAAAATGTAACTTAACCTCATTACACGAGTGTGTGTTTTTGTCATCATTACTGGAGGAGTTAATGATGCTGAGAGAGAAGGGCACTGCTCTGGGTTGGCTGGAGGGACAGAAGACATGTACCTGCCTTCTCCTGAGACACTCATTAAGCAGTGCAGTGTTCACATCACATCACATCGCTGCCTGGGTCCACAGAGGGCCACATTAGCTGCGTATTTATATTTTATTGCATGCACACGGAAGTATTTGCCTGGTAGGGTTCAAAAACAGATGCCTAAATATTTTTGTCAAAGAGATAAAATAAGCACGCATGGAGGGGACTAGTAGTGCTTAGCTGGTATAAGATTAAAATAGTAACTGAATTTTTATCTTGAATCGGGTACAACCCACAGGCTCCCCCAGTTCCACCTGCCACTCTCCTGGAAGAAGAAAACAAAGAGAATCCAGCAGATACACTGTCAGCTTGTCACCCTGCCATTATAATGATGAGTAATCAAGTTGGACCCACAGTATATTCATCTCACTGGAAATGTGCTTTCTGTGCTCTTGTTGATGC
Source organism: Larimichthys crocea (assembly GCF_000972845.2). Classification (NCBI taxonomy): domain Eukaryota; kingdom Metazoa; phylum Chordata; class Actinopteri; family Sciaenidae; genus Larimichthys; species Larimichthys crocea. Next base: position 4,910,863 of record NC_040016.1, on the reverse strand, counting down.
CATGCCATTAGTGAAGTTGTGAAGTAACAATCCATGTTATTTTTACTTCACTTTAATGTTTTTTGGTCATAAAAAATGCAAAATTACATTTCTGAAAACACAATTTGGCGGTGCATTTCCAGGCATTACAGTGAAACCATACATACATGCACATACATACACAAACACATCTCCTTATCCTGTCCACCCCCACACAAATTCACCTGGTAGAACAGAGTGACCTCGTTCTGCCAAAACCCTTCAGTCATCCTCAGTGCACTCACATACACACACATACACACACACACACACACACACACCCTTGCCTCTCACTCAGCAGTGTTGAGTGCAGGCTCGCGGCAAGCACGCTCCCTCAGTGGACCTGTTAAGTGATTAGTTCAACACCGCACACTGCTGCCACATTTATTTAAGTATTCTCACACAACCTGTACAGTAATGTCCTATACTGCTTTGACGAGCGGGAAGTCAGCCAGAGAATGCAGCAGCTGATGATCTGCAGCTGAAGTTTAAATAGGGTATCTTCGGGATGCTCAGTTCTTTGCTAAGAGGTCTGACAGTCTGTAGGGACTCAGAAGGTTGCAAAATATTTGGCTGACTGATAACATGTGAACAAAAATGATGCATATGTGCATGAACAGGCCAGGGATGTGCACACGGACACTGCAAGGGGCTTTGGCTTAATTCAAGAAACGTGTACCCCGCATCGTTTTTTTTTATTACTTGTCAGTACATAATAATAACATTTCTGAATATATGGCAGAGTTGTCATGTGGAGTCCCTAGGCAATAGTTGAAAACACAGATGTCAAGACTAAAAGCTCTGAAAATACATTATAACATAATTATCATGTTTCCTTTGTTTCTTCTGACATGCATAGTCAAACATGTGTGTGCACTTCAACAGAGTTGAAAAACAATCAGATGTATGCATATATGTGTCTGTATATAAATATGGACACAACTCATCAAACAAAGTAGTTATGCACTATATTAAACTTACCATCTGTGAAAAGAGGCTCACTACCAACTCAAACAAAAGATACAAAGAGAGATTTGAAAATTCAGTCGGCTACATGATAAAATCTTAGTAGATATCATTTCTTTAGTGTGGGCATGTATATTGAAGATGTTCTCATATGTTGGTGCACATTTTAGGAACTATGGGCCTATTTTTTCTTATAAGTTCTTGCAGGTGATTCTGGGGAGTTCTTGCTAACCACACGTACTCCATTTACTGTATTCACATCACATTACACATTAGAAGGGTTCAAGTCTAATCACAAACAGGTGTTGACAGCATACGGTGACTTTATGCTAGTTAACTAATTAATAAAAACAATTGAGAATAAAACTGTCATGCAGTATATTCTTTCAGGTGAACATGCTTAGTAATTCACCTATCTCTCTTCAAATGACAGAAACAAATGCCAAACCTGGAGATGACTGCATCATCACATGACTATTTTTGAGCACAGAAACAGCAGCAGTATTATTAATATTTATTAATTCAGTCCATAGTAGAAGTTTGGCCAAAGACACTTAAGTAATTTCTATGTGAGCATCCTCCTGTGTGTGTGTGGATGCACACTCCGTGCCATTCTTATGTATTTTAAATGTGTGTGTATCAGACTGTAGAAAGTCCACGGCTCAAGTGATGTTTCTACGCCTAGCATTCACAACCTCTTACACTCTTGCTCTTTCTGTGGAACGTTACAAAGAACTACGGTCTGTGTAACACAAGGGTACCAGGCTTGGAGTGTTAACAATTTCAGATTTTTCTTCCTTTTTTTAACCAAGTGCTCTCTGCAGCTCTCCAGTGTGTGTATTCCATGGTAATGATCTTCCGTGGTGTTTCTTTCAGTTAATGCGCCACAGAATTTCGAGCCCTGTTCGACTTGAAGCACTCTCAGCACATTGAAATTCAAATACAGGGATGAGTAATGGTTTGACATAAAAGCTTATGAATCGTACTTGTTATCTGTTCATGTGTCAAATCACGCTCACAAATACTGATTCTTGGAAGTAATTAGATAAATACAAATTAAGATTATTTAAGAATTTTTTAATAGTGGTTTGTTTCAGTGCTTATATAATACAAACCATTTCAGTGGTACTTCAGTGCATTAGCAACCACTCTGAAAACTTTTTAGGTCTTGTGTGCACATTTCACCATGAACATGAGTCGCCTCTTCATCCCTCTTTGTTTCTGACTATTTTTATCTGATCACGAGCTTCCCAGGCATCCTTGTTAATTTTTTAATGCTTTTCCCTTTTATTTTCTTTGTCTCCCCATTCTTTCTTGTCTTCCTCTCACATCTCTTTAATGTCCTCTTTGCTTTTCATTTTCTCCCGTCATTATTGCTTCTAAAATGCTGTGATGTACCGTGAGCTGCAACAGTTTCTTGCGTTAATAACTGTGACCTATTAACTGACAGAGATGTCTCAGGGGAAAGCCATTTGTCCTTAAATTATACATGGTCGTTCTTTCAATTTAAATAGCGACCCCCCTCTCTCTCTCCCTCTCTCTCTCTCTTTCATGGTGTATTTTTCTATATTTCTCTCACTAACTATATAGAGGTTAACAATATCACTTTTTCAAAAGGTTACACCAAAGATAAAACAATGATGGGAAGAAAAAGGATGATCAAAGACATTCATACACATTATGATAATTATCTCCAACAAGTGTTTCATTCTTGTGATCTGACAAAACAACCTTTTGTTTTCATTCTGCTGTCATGGCTTCTCAGATAAACGATGCGTAAGTATAGTGAAATGTATCACCTCGTAACCGTTTTGCAACAGGAGCACTGAAAAGGTCAAACACTAATTATTTCACACCAATTCCCTACGTATATTCTCTATTTTCAGATTATTTGTAATCAAAACATTTTGCTTCAGATGTCATATAATCCTAAAACAGATATTATTTAAAAATTTGACAGATGTTTGAAGTTAAGTTTAAACCTGCAAATGAACTGTGTTGTCACTGCCACAGTCAGACACTAAACTCACTGAAACCGTTTTAATAGTTTTTCTGTTCACAGCAGCAGCTATGTTTTTCACATTTTCACGTGTGCACAAATGTGTTGCTATCACCCTTGTTTTATTAACCCTGTGCTGCCATTCTCTGAAAACTCGTATTCATGTTGACAGTGACATGTTGGCCAGACGGTTAATAAGACAGCAATATTAATATGGTGGTGGCAATGAAATGGACATCTAGGCTGAATATCAGGCTAGTAAGGTGATTCTAAGTGGCCTAAAACCCTTGAGCGTGGTGCAAAACATATTCCTGCTTTGCAAATGTTTCATGAGGAAAGAAATCAGTATGTTTGTCAGACCTCAAGGATACAGGCAGCGTGTTGCACTGTGAGAACAATAAATGTAAACTTAACTTCTCCGAATTCTCCAGAGCATCTTTAACCCGCGAAGGTCAGCTGCTGCAGGACTGCAATTAAGTTGCCACCTTTATGATAGGAAGGGCTCCTCACTCTGTCTTTCTTTATATCTGTATATCTTTATATCTCAGTCTTTATATATTGGACACAGATATATTTAAATTGCCACCTGACTAACAGTTTATTGCACCCTAATGCTCCAAATCCATACATAGTCAATGGTTTGTGAGGCAATGCATGGGATTTTCAAAGATTTTATGTAAATTGGTTCCTTCGTTGCATTTGTGCAGGTTATTATAGCTCACATAATATCATAGCTTCAAGCACACATGAGACATTTTTCCAAGTAACTCAATAACTCGGTTTCAGTGTATGTACATCATTGGCATGGAGGCATGATCTTTGATGGTGTGGATTGTGTGGGCGTGTCTGTGTGTGTGCTGAATGAATCGAACACAGCAGAGGCAAAACGTCATCTGTGATGATTCTGTAGCAAAGGAACGTTTATTTTATGCAGAGTTCTGTGAGACGTTATGCTCGATCGAACACAAGCGCTGGAGGCTGTTTGCAAAAAAATAAATAAACAGATAAAATGCCACTTATGTGTTGGTAATTCTTACTAGTTTTGATACAAATCAATTTTTAGCCTTGAACTTATAGCGCATAAGTAGCTTGTCATGCACCCACAGATGATGCTATTCTTGTGTATCTGATTGTCATTTATTGAATGTGCTGCATTCATAGTGTTACTAATGAAAAAAACAGTATAAGTCATACATTAATCGGTTTTAGTTGGCAGAGACAGATGTGATTTCCTCTTGAAAAATAACTTTTTCTCCTCGTTGACAGCTCATACAGCTACATAAAGCTTCAACTAACTTTTTAATTGAAGTCTTAATTCTGAGACACTTAATAAATATGTGCCCAGATGTTTCTTTTTGTTTTTTATACTTTACTACACCTTTTAATTTACAAGTCAGTTTACCTTATCAGCTGTGATCGTGATCACTGGGTACTGACTAAAAGATTCACAGCATGGGTAAAAGTGGTCAAAAAGAGTTTCCCTCACAGGGTTTCTGGGTTCACCTTTAGGGATGGTTGAGTAGCTCAGATATCCAGAATCTGCTCACTAAATAAAGCCAGTTGAGGTGATTTGGGGAATTTAATCAGGACACCTTACATACAGTACGCCTCTCTGTGGAAGTATTCTGGGCACATCCAACTGGGAGGAGACCCTGGGGCACACCCAGAACTGCTGGAGGGATTATATATCTCATCTGGTCTGGGAACTAGGATCCCCCAGGAGGAGCTGGAGGTCATGGCTGGGTAGAAGGACGTCTGTGCTATTCTACATAGTCTGCCACAACAGCTCAGATTTAGATAAGCTGTTAAACATGAAGGAAGGATGGAAAAGACACATACATATACAAGGATGGATGGATAGACAGACAGCTGAAGCAGATAGAGTAGTCAAAAAGTGTACTGTAAAGTCATTGTTGCATGCTAACATGTTCACCACATGATTTTCACAAGGTATAATATGTTAATACTGTGTTTCCAGCTTCTCCCAAGAAAGAAATCAATTTAAGTAGGTTTAAAGTTGCTACAATCAATATTAGTAACAATGTATGAAATCACAATGTGAAAATGTGAAAGGCGTCATCTCTACCAATTATCCCCAAATATTTAGCTCAGCAAATTTCAGCTCATTGTTTAGTTGGGCAGCTGCACAATTACTGTTTTGGTTCATTCGGTTTACTGATCTTGTTTTTTGACTGAAGGCAGAGGAAAAGTTCAAAATCTCACACACTCCCTGTTTAGTAACGGCAGACAGACAGCCTGTAACAGCTAAAGAGAAAGATATTTACTTCAGGCGTTGGTAGACACCAAAAACAGACACAAAGTTAAAAAAAAAAAAAGTGAATATTAGACTACATTCACAACACTGTAACAGCTGCATATGTAAATTACTCTTTGCTAACAGTTACTGTCAGTTCAGTAAGTTCTACCTATCAACTTAAGAGGTGACAATATTGTCTTGATATGAAAAGGGAGTGTTTGAATACGACTTGTATTTAAGTGCTTACCAGTCACCTCTGGCATTCCTGTTGCACTCGACACAAAGAGAACAGACTTAGAAATGTTGACTTTTAAGAGCAGATGTCGTATATTCAGTGGCGATGCAGTTGAAGATGTTTGAAGAAAAACTCTGCCGACACTGTCTTAATTTTATAACAAATTTATTACAATAAGTTCAGTATCGTAACAAGTAAAATGTTACTTGGAGAGCCCCCGGCCGAATAATGAGACTCTCCCCAGCTATGCAGGGCAAGCCCTTATATACAATGAAGGTTATGCTTTCAAGACATGCAGTCAAAATAAACAATAATATAACTCTTGTGTAAGAAAGGGACAGAGAAAAAGAGCCCCTCTCTCAGGATGCCCCAACAGATAGCCCTTAACCTTAACCTTAACCCCATCCCACATGACTCTTTTAACATAAATTGTATTACATGGATTAACACACCGGACAGTATGCCAGGATGGTGGCTCTCTGGTACTCCTATCCAAATAACCTCAAAGTCCAGATGGACTTGAGATAACAGCTAGCTACACAGATAAGTGTCTCAATGTAAACCATATATATGTATATAATAGTACTAATGTTAGTATGTAACTATGCATCTATGTGCAGACACCTCATAAACTTACTATCATTTAACAACATTATTCTCTGTGTTAATATACTGTAGATGAAGACTTTTTTTATGTTTAGTGATGTGAAGTTTTTTTCTAAGAAAGTTATAATATGCAGCAAGATAGTCCTGAAATAACGCCCACAGGGTGATGCAGACCTCCCAACTCGAAGCAGGGTCTGCAGAATGCTGTGATCGATCAATCAGAATTAAGTATTCAAAGCTGTGTGTTGACATTCTAGGTTATCCACAAATGTTGTTTTGACTGCAGTTACCCCTTATAGGCATGTATTTATCCCTATAAATAGATCCTACTCAATTAAACAGATGCTGTCTTGACAGGGTCAAAGAAAATGTAATTAGTCCTACTTAACATATGTTTACATTGATGTAGTGTTTGCCCGTTGGAGTTTTGTGAGACCACATTGTATTTATTATAAGACAGGTTTTAAACTTGCTATGCAAAAGCATCCCTACAGGTTTATCTAAAAATGTAATATGTAATATCTGTGAACGAGAATGTATCTTTTAGTGAGTGCATGTGTAATAATAACGTTTTATTTGTATAGATCCATGTATGCTATTGGAGCTTGTATACCTTCTTATTGCATATGGGGAATATGATGCAGACTTATTCAGCCACTCCCTATTGAAAAAGGCGTTTCATTGACACAAACAATTTTTCTGATGAAGGTCTAGCATTGATGTTTCACATATTAGACAGCTCAACTTTTGATCCACTTGTCCCTCTCCTACGCACCCGTCTCATGGAATAAATGTGCAGGAGTGTTCTTTTGCTCTAAGTGCAGACAAACTATCATCTGACCACATTCTTCCGTGGGTTTATAGAGACGTCCTTGTCCATTCATACTGAGGCTTTTTTTTTTTTTTTTTGCTTTTGCTTTTCATCATTTGATGAGGTGTAAAGGTAAGCAGCATTCGTCATATTATTCAGTTTCAGCATTTTCAAAACTATAAAATGCTGAGGATATTCAAGGGCGCAATGTAGGAACTGGATATCTCATTTATTTTATATTTTTGAAGTATGTTTGTACCTGGTAAATAACATGCTCACCTGAACATTGCTATTTTCCTGAATCCACTGAATACACTTGTAGTACAGCACAGAAATACATTCACATGGAACAAATTCTGGCTTATGTTATTAAGATCTTCTGACTTCAAAAAAAAAAAAAGCTATGCAAGTTATTTGGATCTGTGATGCCTTTAAATGAACAATGACGTCTCTTGCTCTTGAGCATTTCCTTCATTTACACTTGGGCAACTGTTAACTTTGATCCCTGGGGTTTGTATAGTCTGCAGATTCCGAACAATAAAAAACGTAAATGAACAAGAAATGTCTTTTCTGCTCTGAACACATTATAGCCTTGGTCCCTTGTGGCCATTATTTCAGTTTTTTTAAATAATGTGCTAATGGTGTACGCAGGAAACATTGTCTCAGTGCTGAAATGTGAAAATCTGCCGAATATGCTGACATAGAGAGAAGGACTGTCTGTGTCTGTCACTCTTCATCTCTGTAGTATAAATCTCTAAAACTAATGTAGCCATGCTCAGTCAGCTGCTTACAGATCTGTACAACTTTGGGATGGATTACCATGAAATTTGGTACAGGTATGTGTAGTTCAAGGAGAATGAATTCATAATGCCATTGGTGATCCACTGACTTTTAACCAGCAGGTCAAACATTTTACTTATCTAGTGAAATATCTCACCATCTACTAGATGTTTTGGTGATTCATGGTCCCCAGACGATGACTCTGCATGACTTTGGAGTTTTTTCTGCGGTGCTACAGTAATGTTGGTATTATATGGTTTCGACTACCAATTGTTGATGGATTACCATGACATTTGGTCCCCTCAGTAATAACTTGGAGATCATCATCATCATTATCCTTAGATCAAAATTTCTGTAATTTCTCACCTGTACCTTTTGGAGCTAAACCAATACAATTATAAACTATATTTATAAATGCTAATGTTAGCATTGTATCCTATGCAAAGTCATAAAGAGCTGCTAGCGTGGCTGTAGACTCTTTGTGTTATTATGTATTCAGTAGTTTTGGTTTACACAGCTTTGAATAATGCACCATTCCTTTCCTCAAACGTCAGTCTTTGCAGAGCCAGACACAGTCGTACACACACCAAAGCCACAGACAGTCCAGACATAACTAGCTGTCTCTCACTCCATCCAAAATGCAGACGTCCACTCTTTTCATAGTAGAGCGATTAATTTTTAATGAGCCTGTATCACCACTCAGACCGAATGAGAGGAGAAAACGGTTGAGGCATTCAAGTCAATTTCAATATTCCTGGATCACTGTCTCTGCCTTGTCCCCATCATATCTTCATTATCCTCCCCCCTCCTTCAATTTATTTTTATCTGCGAATAACCGAAGGACCAGTAAATGATGGGGGAAGGTTTCCTTCTCGCATGTGGAGAGCAGTTTTGATGTGGCACGCAGACAGGGGAGAGGAAATTCACATACCACAAAGAATGTTCCTTTTTGTTTACAGCAGCCAAAGATGGACTCATTCTTCCTTTTGCTCTATGCGTCTAGCTTAAGGCAGGAGAGAATGGAGAGTGTTTGAAGAGCTGACACAATGAGTCAGAGCGAGGCGAGAGTGAGTGTGAGGGAGAGGGTAGGGCGGTAAAGGTTTAGGCGTCTGCGCTGACAGCTTTCTCCTGCAGTCTGACAGAGCTTTGTTGAGGATCTGGGGTTTCACCGCTGTTGCCGCTCCAGGGTTTCACTGATGTTGCTGCCGCAATAAGCGCCGAGCCCTGACCTTTTCATGCACACCGTACAAATATCCATCCTTCACATGGCGACACCTTTTTTTTTCCTATGACCTACCCCCACGTGTCTGGATTCACATTTATGTGAGAGAAAAGGAAGTTGAAAACGGGCTGTCATGTGTTGACAGATGGCCCACGCTGCCAGTAAAACGTCATCACAGTCCACGTCTCCCACGAGGCGGAGCGGTGGCGAGGATGGCCGTTGCCATCTGTGCCCCTGCAACAGATGCTGCAGACAATACAGAGGCCACATGTGTCACACCGTGTTTCATACACAAGGCTGACTTTAATGCCCCATGCAGGGTATTAGTTTGGGTGTGTCAGCACTGTGGAAATTGGTTGATATTTTTTGCTGCTTCATCTTGCAAACTAACTCTGACATATTGGAGCTGTAAACCCCATTCTGTCTCTCTCATTTCTCTTCCCCTCTGCCTGATTCTCTGCCTGTCTGTCACTCCATCATGTCTATCCCTCTGTCTACTGCCCTGTCTCCTCCTCTCCATCTTCCCAGCTCCTGTCTCTTCTCTCACTGTGCCGCTCTCCGACTGTAGTTAAGAGAAAGCATGAAAAAAGATGAGCAAACACACCGGCTGCCTTGGAATTCATTTCCAAGCCCCACGCGCTCCCACCTCCTTTCTTTCTCTGCCTTCCCTCCACCTGCAATATTACTCCTCGGCTGCTCCCACACAGGATTAGGCTTAAATGAGAAATGTATTGTTTCCTTCATTCACTCAAGTCAAAGAGTAATTGAATTAATCTGTCGGGCTTCTGTCTGTTGGGGAACAGCAGAGATTAGGGCATCTGTTTGCAGAGATGGAATCACAGCTTTGAAAGATGGAATAAAAATGTCACTGCGTTTTTAAAGACAGCCGGCTTGACATTTCCCAGCAAGCATTTCATTGGAAATACGTATTCAGATTTTTTTTTCTTTTCTTCCAGTAGGCTACAATGGAGTGAAATGTCACGTTATGCCATCATTTCATCGTAAGATGTCTTTTATAAACACTTTATCAACTATACATATCTAGTTCATAAGATGTCAAACATTATTATTTAGATTTTACTCTGATTACAAAATAATTGAAAATAAGCTGCAATGGTGGACCAAAAAAGCAATTTGTGAAGAACACAGGTGTAGGTGCAGGTCTCTCTAGATTACATACAGCATCATCATGTATGTCCCGAGGGTAAAACAAAATTTCTCTGAATTTCTCTGAAAATCTCTCAAAACAAGCTTGTTTCATTATGTTGACTCATAACCGAAGAGAAAGATATTTGTCGTCTCTCCACATCTGACAACCCTGCACATTTTCCTGTGTGTGCAGGAATTTGCTTATCCCACCTAAACAGTAACCATGCCAACATAGCAATTGTGCTTAATGGATTTCACTGCACCATTACTGCTGAATGCACAAATAGTTATGGGGTGAATGAAAGCATTTTTCCTGTGCACAGCAGAAAGACCAAGTTCAGTCTTACAAGTCCCGGCATAATAAGTTTTATTTTTCATTATTATTATTATTATTATTATTATTATTATTATTATTATTATTATTATTATTATTATTATTTACAGACCTTGTTTATTTTATCTGTTTAAAAAATGACACATGATTACTGATGCACGTGTCTTGTTTTTTAGTTAGTTAAACAAGTAAAACAAATAAGTTATAACATGTTAATTAGTGAACTTTAGATGTGACGGCGGGCAGGTTTTGTTACAGGTGGACAGAGCCAGTCTAGCTGGGTTCCCTGTTTACAGCCTCCCTGCTAAGATAAGAGTTGTGTCATTGTTCTAACTCTTGTAATTATATAATACTTAAAACAAATGAGTTACTTTAGCTTTCTCGAATATTTCAAATACCTGTGTGTCGTGTTCCTGTATTGTTGAGCATGGTGTTATGTAAATGCCACAGTCATTGCTTAAATCTGTGCCCAACCTTGGCTACCATATTCAGAATGCCCCAGACTAACCCCACGATGTGAGGTTTTAACTAATTGTACTCCCTCTGTCTGTGCACTTCAAGGCCTCCTCAGTGCCAAAGCTTGTACTTTTAGATTCTGCACATTTTTCATGCTTGCCTGCACTATGATTCATATCTAGAGGAAACACCGGTAAAAAGAGGTAACAATAAAAGAGGAAGCTCAAAGTCCAGGGTCTGGCCTGTATTGATTCTATTCAGCAAGCGAAGAGATGACAGAGAGCAGAAAGTCTCAGGGTACATCCAAAGTGTCTTGAGAGATTAATGACACAAGATATTAACTAGAGTACATAGTGAATTACCTCAGAAGACAAACACTGGCCGTCTGAGGACACAGTGCATACCTTCAGTGATGCCATCACACCTCCACCTGTGTAAATATATGAGAGTGGATTAGTTGAATTAAGTTTCCTGGAGGACCGGTTGGCAGGCTGAATAAGACAAACAGGTGCTTTTGTTTGAAGATAGATGTCTCTCTGCTTCCCTCCTGCCTAACAGTAAACATTAACCTGAATCTTAAAATAGCCAGAAAATTATCAAGAGTTTTGGTGAATAGTTAGCAGTGATTTGGCCAATCCAGCACCACCTGTCTGGCTCCAGATACATCAGCATTTTTTCTTCCTGTTCTCTGGGTTTTTACTCCTGGGTTTCTGACAGTGATCAGGGGAGTTGGAGCAATGCTGAGCTCAACAGTGCTGACAAAGCCAAAAGGCTCTGCACTTCAGGCTCCAGAGTGGCTGGATCGATGTAGTGCCATCACCGTGGCCTGGGGGAACGGCTGCCACCATCCTTCATACTGCACTAGATGTCCTCATCTGCCTCTCTGTCACCTCACTGCCTGCGGCAGGACAGATTTATGCATACTGTAGCAGGCTGTTCAGGTCCAAGCATATGTTATAGGTTAGCAAGCTACAGCGCATGACACTGGCAATGCTGTTGGCTAGCTTAGATAGGCTCACTGTTTGGGAAATTTAACACCTACACTGACAAATTGATGCTGCCAAAGAAGCCAAATTTAGTGGTGGATTTGGCATGAAAATACAGCTTAGCAATTAATTTGATATCTTGAAGCCCGGAGCTGTGATTGTAACACGGCTCAGTATGTCAAACACATTCCTCCACCACAGACTTTGTTTACATGGTGATTTGCAGGTTTAAATATACTTTTCACACTCAACTGTATTGCCTGATATTTTTATATTAGCACAATATGCATTTTCACCCTGGAGGTTTATGAGCATGTGGAATGTTTGTAAACACTGTGGGAAACAATTTTGTGAATTTGAATAAGGCAGAGCAAGGTGATGATTTAAAAGATCACTTTCTGCTGAGTACTGACAGTTTAAAGAACCAAAAAAATTTACATTTGTCAGCTTTGGTACATTTGCTGTGGATAACTTGGGCATTGCACACACATCCAGCAGCTTTTGCTTACATCTGTTTGTTATATTGAATCTTCGTATTAAGGCTCTGTATGTGTTTTGCTTTTTTCACGATTCAGTTGGGCCCTGTTTCCAGAAGAAGGATAATCATGTTAGTTGAATAAAGTGAAACCCAGAACCCTTGAAACTTGACCATGAATGGAAGTAAAAAGAGTTATTCCGCCTTGTATTCAGCGCCGTTATACTGCTAATTTAATAATCCGTCTTTGCGAGACAGGCTCTTGGTGTGCTTTTGTGTTGTGTATTCAGTACAGTCTTACAGTACAGTAGAGTTTGAAAGCTTTTGCTCGAGAGAAAACAAAATTTAGCGAACCTCTCCAGGGGCCCAGAGTAAATTTTTGAAGCGGTTTGCCAGACTGGCAACCAGCCATCAGGTTTTGGTTGCCAAACTGACAGAACGGATGGTGTATTTTAATGGTTTGTAATGCGAATGATGATGGTTCTGTGTAATTATCCCTTCATTAATTAATGAAAAACTATACCAGGAGTGATTAAACATATTTAGTTTAATAGAAATGACTTTTTGCTTTTGCTTCTTTTCTGTCTTGTGTGACACACATACATACACACACAGACACACACTGTAGAGGGAGCATTTTTAGCTGCTGCGAGGCAAAATAAAACAGTAACAAACTAATTTTAGACTGCGACTTTTCAAAGTCATGTATCTAGTAGGGAAATTAAAATTGGTGGGTTAAATTACCTGCTGCAAAACAGTTTGTCAGCTGTGTCAGAAATGTTTTTGAGAACATAACAACAACATAACAAAGTGTTAGCTGTATTCAATAATGTTTCACCTATTGCGGTGCCTTTTTCCTCTTTTTAATCAGCGTCTGTTTGTCAGTTCTGCTTTGGATGAAGCTTGAGTGTTTCTTAAATGGAGCTGTCTGAAGATGCTTGCTGTCTTGTGTGTTATCCTGTGGTGCTGACAGTTTCTCTTTATAGTTTTTTTTCAGCTTTTTTGTTCATAAGGCTGGTTATCCATGTGCCAGCCGTGCTCTTGCTTACGTAAGAGGCAGAAGGCAGAAGATTAGGACCATATACTGAGGGTAAGGGTACATCCAGGGATGTTTTTAACATGAAAAGTGGTTGTCAATGGAAGCCGGCCAGAAACTAATAAAATGATAGTTACCAATGTGGCTTACTGGGAAAACTGGATTTATGGTTACGTTTTAAGGTGTTAAGTCAGTAACTGTGGGGGATATATAAAGGCACAATACAGTCTGATGATATACAGTACATTGATCTTGAGTTTGCATTGGTATTAATAGGTGAAATGTGACACAAAATCCAAACACACTGTAAGTATCTATGTACTTGGGTCAAGTAAATCTAGCTTTACTATCAAACCCTACTCCTCATAAAGCTGCACCAAACTGCTACACCGCAGCAATCGAACATACACATAGTTTGACCTTTATCTCTCAAACAAACACTAGCGATGGAGCTGTTCTTCCCGCGGCACAATGATCAGTCGTGTTGCTCGATGTCTGCCAAACATGATGGACTCAACTTTGCTCCGAAAGACAACACATAAACCACTTCTGCTTTACAGTGACTCGTTTAAGAAGGGCAATTAAGCCTATTCCCCTCACTTGTGCGATAACACGTATACCCATTCTCACCCGATAACCTAAACAGCCTGATTCTTTATAGATTAATGACTTGTCTCCAGCTAATGTATTTTTATCACAAGGTCATGAGTGATGTATTATCAGTTAATGAGAAATACAGAAAAGTGTGGTGTGTGAGAGGCAGGGAGGAGGTAAACACACACACACACACTGAGAGACACACGCATTTCACCTTTCAGAAGGTTTTTTTTCTCTCTGGCCTGCGGTGAGTTGTCCTGCAGTGATAAGAATAATGGTTTTGGCGCCAAGGCCTGGGGAGACCGACCTCCCATTCCCTCCTGGTAGATAACTGAGCAGAGAGGTTCAGCCTCTCCTATTGTGTCTCCTACATCTATAGCAGACAATGAGGCTTAGCACTGCCCACTTAAGGGACAGCGGCACGCTCGTATTAAGGACCACTGCAGATCTCTCTGATAACTGTCACTCTGGGAATAGTGTAGAAAATGTAAGGAGGGGCAGAGCGATGGGAGCAAAAAGACATTTGCATTAGATTATTTACAAATCATCCAAGAAGAAAAGACAAAAGAAGACATTCACAGGACATGATATTGAACTGATCGGCGTACTTGCTGAATTTCTGTGTCGAGCGTCGTGCAAAAACAGCACAGTAGGAGTCCACTGATATCCTTCTTATTTCATTTCACGTCAGGTCGGCGCTTCACTTGAAGCAGCGAATGAGCACGAAAGGGTCCTTGTTGAAATCCTCCTGTCACTATCTCTGTGATCTCAGCAGTTACACAGTGTTAGGCAGTGGGGGACATCAAACGCTCTAAAGAGGAAAAGTGGAAAATGTTAGGTGCAAATGTATTAGTCATGTTTTTAATTGATTTTCTGGAACAGGCCAGGATGACTTCAAAGCAAATAGCTGTTGAAAGAAACTCAGATTTGTTGCTTTTAAGGGAGGGCTGCACTCTGAAAGGCTCAGGGAGTATTTTTCTTTTTTTAATTCAAGTACCTATGCATATCCAAGCTCAAACTGGGATTGTGAAAGGCTGGTTACAAAGGAAGAAATATTTTAGCTACAGTGTGGTGTTCCAGAGATAATGGCTTAAATATCGTATGTGCTGCATTTATAACTCATGCTGCCCTCTGAGCTATAAGACATTAACTTAGGGCTGCATGAGGCAGTATTTTTAAATAAATATATAATAAACGACTAAATGTGTGATGTGAAAGGGGTCACTCGAAGTGACAGACAATTATCACACAACTCTGCAGCTTTACAGAGCATTTTAGCACCTTTCAGCTTCTTGTTTTAGACACGGAAACAAAGTTAGTGACTAGCTAGTGAACATAGTGGAGCATTTAATAGTTAAAGCGACCAGAAACATGACTCCAGATGAAGGCTTATGTTGAAGACAAACGTTTGCTAACACAGTCACCAGAGCTACTTTATATATGCTAATTCATCAGACCCAAAAAGCCAGAAATAAATGAATAATGCAGCTTTAGACTTTGTAGATTGCACTAATTGATTGAAGGTTTGATAATTATTTTATGTGTTTGGTCTTTTTTATGCCTTTATTTAGTTTAGTTTAGTTTTCAGCGGGATCTGTTTTTTCTTCTCTCAGCTTGCTCTTTGAAAGTTTTGCAGTATCCACACTGCAAATGACTCAAAATGAATGTTTACACAAACACTGCTCCTCTAACCCCGTTTTAGTGGGTTCAGCACTTAATGTAAAATGTTTCCTGTTCAGGCCTGAAGCACTATGCATTGATTCAGTGCTAGTAGTTGGAGAAACAATTATCTTCATAATGACAACATCAGCACCCGGCTCACAACAATTTGTCCCTGTGCTCCGTGTAGCTGTGCTCTTCAGATGATCATCATCCCCTTTGTGTGCTTGACCGTCTGGAGGAACCAACCTCTAACTGCTTTTGTGTGCTGGCTGACAAAAATGAGAACGATTACTTTTATCTGTTACTTGGCTGACTGATCAGTAGAAAGATCTTTACAGCCTCAGACCGAAAGAAATCGGGCTGAACAATTACTTCAGCACCACCTTGCTTGTAGTCTCCCATCTTAGATCAGGTGAGTGGAAAATGACCAGCTTGTGGAAAGGCGAGGATTACTCTTGAAACGGCAAGTACATACCCAAAGGAAAAGTCAAAAAAGATGCAGTGTGGCAATTAGGCGTGTTACAGCAGTCGGCGCAGATGACCTCTGGGATGGCCTTGATCTCCTCCTAGGGAAAATACGGATAAGTTTTGTCCCTGGTATCGGGGCCTGGAGACAAATGGCTGTCTCTGGCCTATCGCTTGCCCCAGGGGGCTTTGGAGTAGAGACAGGATTAGGGAGAAATTGATGAGAGCAACGGATAATGAGGGAGATCTGTCTTAAGTCTAATCATTGGCTTTAGAAGACATGATCTGGGCTGGAGAGGGCGAGAGCCAGAGAAGATAAGAGGTACGTTACTTGTTGTGATTACATCTTTTATCATGATTGAACATCCATGGTATGGTCCCATTGTCAGTCGGTTTGTATGCTGTTTTATTCAGTGCTAGCAAACACACTATTTATTGATTTACATAATGTAGTGAAAGGTTTCAGCCAACCCGGATAAGACAACTCATTATTGAGGCAAGATGATACACCTTATATCACACAAATGTAGCATTGCCTTGTCCTCTCGCCTCCATTCCCTTAAATTAGTCTGTCAGGCATAACAGATATTTCTGTTCCTTTCTAAGCGTATATTTGTAATGCTAATTAGGGCAATTGTAGAGAATCAAATCAAGATGCTGAACACAGCAGCTAAACAATCACCAGGGAAGGATGCAAACACTTTTGTGCTAATAGCACGAGAAAAGATGGAGAGAGAAATAGAAAGAACCAGAGAGAGAGAAGAAAGGGCTGCTGGTCAGCTCAGTCGGCGAGTGAAGGTGACGGAGAGCTGATAAAATGAGAGAACCTAAGGAGAGAGGGGGGGGATTAAAAGCTGATTACCTTGTGAGTGAGTTTCTCTGTGGATGGGAAGGAGGGACAGGGGGCAGGAAGCCCATTTTTACTCTTATAGTATTTATTAGGGCCAGTCTCCAGGGTAATTAAGATCAGCTAAAAATAACCAGCTAAGATTTGCTGCAGTCATAAACACTGGACACAGACTGAGCACTGCCTTATGTACTGTAACCAGACTCATTTACTCACCCCGTCGTAATGTCTCTCCCATTCAATTGGCATTTCTGCAGTGTCAGTTAATATGATGAAAGTGTAACCATTATCTAAAACCTGAAGTTTGTTCTCCACATTGTACAGTGTGTGCAGCATTATGAAAAAAAAATAAAAAAAACTTTCTTCAGAATAATGGGTTTTCATTGCAGTCATTATACGGTTGAGTGAGAGTCACAGTATTTCCCAGAAGTCCCCTTTTGTCCTCTGATCCTTACCCCTAGTTTGCTCACATTCCCC
Organism: Larimichthys crocea; assembly: GCF_000972845.2. Classification (NCBI taxonomy): domain Eukaryota; kingdom Metazoa; phylum Chordata; class Actinopteri; family Sciaenidae; genus Larimichthys; species Larimichthys crocea. The sequence continues at coordinate 4,893,485 of NC_040016.1, read as the reverse complement.
TTTTTGTCACTTGGCCCAGCTGAGGTCTCGCCACCTCACTTGGGGCTATGTGAAATTATTATATTGTATTGGGAGATAACAGACAGCGTGTAGCCTTGAGGCAGTTTCTTCGCTTCACCTCCTTAAAAAAAGATATTGCTGAGATAAAGCATGGCTCCTTCTCTGCTCACGCTTAATCGGAGGGGAAGCCTTGAAGGCAAAGTTTGGTGAGTGGGAGCCAGATGAAATAAATAAAAGAAAGAATCAGTTGATATGTTTGTGCGTTTCAAGAAGGAACATTTCTCATTACCCTACGACTGTGGGTCTGGTAAGGGCCACCAGCTCAGTTGGGGAAGTTCTTTCTTTCTTTCTTTCTTTTGATGAGATGGTCAGCCAAACAGCATACAAAAAAAATCAAGGATAGTGGATGTTCATTAAAGTAGACAACAGAATTTCAGAATTGCTTTAGTTTAAATTAGTCTTAATTTTTAAGTTTTAAAAGCCAATGTGCTGCGTTAATTGTTGTGGAGAAATTGCTAAAGTCAAAGGTCAATGGTGAGGTCAGGAGTTCAGAAAGTGTTCAGGAACCTCCGATGTCTTATGCTGTAATATTTATTGATGCTTGGCCAAGGAGAATTAGAGACACTCTCAAAGTACATCAGAAGTGCCTGAGTCGGTCTCACATTCTGCTGAACTCGTGATGGTGGATAAACTTTAAACGCCAAGATAACACCACAAATACTATACACCCAGAATTAGCCAAAGAGAATGTCTTTACCCATAGAGGTGTTATTGTCAACATATTGTAGTCTGGAGACACAGATGTCTGTTCACGCAGATTGGAACGTCAACGGCAAGCTATCTATTATGTCTAGGAAGGCAGCAATAGGTCTCTTCGACCCTGGACACCACAGTGTTGAAATATGGTGGCATCTTGTTATATTAGGCCAAAAAAAGGTCTTTTAACTTGGATGTTAGATGTTTTGTCTCACGTGAGACCAGGACAGGTCATTTCTTGTAACTGGTTTGTTCAGGTCACTAGAATTTCTGACCTAACCTTAAACAGGGTTAGTCCTGGCACACTTAGATAAAATGTATTGAGACACACTGGTGCCCCCTAGCTGTGATATGCTTAGAACATAACAGATTCACAAACATAACCCCCTCCCTGCACACACACTACACACATCCACACAGAGAGGAGAAAAGCTCCTGGGCTGAATGGTGGTGTATTAATCACACTGACGCTTGGCACTGCGATCTGTGACCCGGTCTTTTAATTGCATCCGCTCTGCTTTGCTCCCGCTCTCCCTCTTTATCTCGCCTCTTTCCCCTTTCTCATTCCTCAAGCTTCTTCATGCCCGTGCCCGTGAGAGAAGGCTAATGCAGCGATAAGAGCAGGGTCCGGGGATGTGCAAAACCCAAAAGCTCTACCCAAAAGTGCCCTGGACAAAACACACGGGACAGTGTTTACAGCAGAACTTTAACTCTCTGAGATTGGAGCTATAATGTAGAGCAAAGCTTACTCTGTAATGTGCCGACGTGCAAGAGAGGTGGTGTGCAAAGAAAGGCAAATATCTGTGGGGAAATCTCTATAATCCACTGAAACACTGTGACAACCTTTGTGACAACCGAGTATGTGGCCCACACAACATCCTGTATGTGTGCGGATACATTACAGACAGATCTGCAGTATAAAGACTCTCTGTATCCTGACAGGCTCGTAGGCTCCAATGCGGGAATGCCTTCTTTTACAGCTGTTCATCCATATACCTGCAGAACGAGGGAGGTGACAGAAGAAGAAAAAACAAAGGGGTGACAGGGTGGGGGCCAAAGAGGTTGAGGGCGGATGCTGGCCCTATAGATGTGACAATGCACTAACAATGTGACAAGGTTTTGTTCAGCACTGTAAGTGCGCCGGCACAAGATAACAAGCATGTGGTGTTTAAAAAGTGAAACATGAGCACTGACGCACACAAATGCAGGTTGACAGCACCTTCTCTCCCACGCACACACATACACACCCATGAGAACGCGACAAGTCCATGACACCCATACCTATTTATGCATCAACTGTAATAATCGTATATGCAAAGAGCTTGTGTCACACACTCCCACTCCGATGTCCCTCTTCTCTCTCTCTCACTCTGGCTCCCTTCGCAGGCACACACTGGGACACAAACACACACGCACGTACACACACTTGAGTCGCACTGGTTCTCTTTTGTGAGAGCGAGCTGTCAGAGGGAACTGTGTGGGCTTTTGTTGAAACAGAGAACTGCAGAGGCAGAGAAAATTCATTTCCAACTGCGGCAAAAAAAAAAAAAAAAAAAAAAAAAGCCTTTTCAGGAAAGTCACATTGTACCTGCAGTGTTTTTAAAAACAGAAGCATGTAAATTGAATTAGTTATAAGCATTCCTGTGGGGACACACTGGGCTGGATTTCAAAAGCATTTCAAGGGTTGTGGATGTACTGCATGGACCACCTCAGGTTTGACTGCAGATTCACAAGATGTTGAACTTTAGTTGCGATAAATCACAACATCAGAAAACACATTTTTACATCTTTACTTACTTACAACTTTACTTGCCAATCACCCCTTTTAACCACTGCTTCACCACCCGTTACTTCACCACCCACTGAAAGGCGTAAACTTTTCTCATTTCTCTTGCCTTTAGTAGTTGAAAACAGCTCAAATGTCTCTTGAGTAGATCTGTACCCGCTATAATGTTGCTGTCAGATAAAAACTTTGTACATTCAGCCTTTTTTCATGTTGAAACTCACACTGGAGGATTACATGCACCTTTAGGGTTTGTTATAGTTCATCAAAACCTTGTAGATCCCCAATGAAAGCACTGAAAAGCTTGGCAGTGTAGCTGAAAACAAAGCTGACATTTTGGGGATATGTTACGTGTTTTTCCCTTCTGATATCAGTAGCAGGTTTTTTATGTCTAATTCAAGGGTCTTATCTGTTCATTAGCAAAATGAAGCTTTTGAGTTTTGTTTTACAAAAACAGAATATGAGACTGACACTCGTTATTCCTTGTGAGTCCTTAAAACAAATGCTAGAGTATCCAACTAGAGTTTTATTCATGTTTCCGTATTAATTCCTGATGCTAATGAGTAAAACCAAATTTGTTATTCCAGATTTAACTCACCAAAATTAAAATGCTAAATACAAATAATTATGACCTGTGAGATTACTTGCAACATGCGCACAAAATGCACTGAATTTAGAGTTGTTGTTTTTTTTATAAACTGAGAAATTACAGCCTCATACAGTATGTTGTGTTATTTGACTTGTCGGTGGGCTCAGTGCTGCCGTCTATCACAGCTTCAGCCTGGCAAAAATACTGTCATTTGTAAATTGGGTGGGTGGCGTTGATTTTCCCGTTGGCTTGAGGATAGCAACAGGGTACGGGAAAATGTTTACTTAGCGCTGTGCCACGACTGGGATGAGCAGCACCTTAACAAAAGGAGTTGCTCAGTATGAATCTATTCATCGGCTTTATACGTGACATGCCTAACTCTCTAACCAAGGCTGCCACAGTGACACTTTTAACTTAAACTTTTCTCTGCATCTGTGTCAGCTGCATAAAAGGGGATATTTTATGTTCTACAGTTTGGTGTCAGACATCTATTTTTGGCAGCTGTAGTTAATATCATAATCTTTATTTATAGACCTTTCAAATCACAAAAAACAAAGCACTTTGTAACTCATTAAATAGAAGCAATAAATACAATGTGAGGCATGCAGAATAAAAGCAAAATCATAAAAGGGAGACTTAGAACAGTAATAAAGGTTGTTACATAAAAGCAAGACAATACAGATATGATCTTAAGATCTTAAAAATGATCCGTAAAAGCATATAATCACTAAAACCAGCTAACAAGTGTGTAAATGCTAAAATCAGACTGATGTGACCGTGCCTTTTGTTTTCCGTCTCTTTAAGTTCTTCTGTGCTCTTCTCTTAGCTCTCCCTTACAAAAGTAATAACTGATCCAAAAGGGTGCCCATTTTCATGTTTTGCTAGGCCTTTGGCTCAGACCAGCTGTCCTGATTTGCATCGGGGAAAAAGTCTCTCAGTCTGCAGGAAGTACGAGAGAAGCATAGAGGAGGTGGGTTAAACGGAGAGGACGGGGGAGCTGTGACACTAGAGAACTAGAGAGTGGAGGCGATGGTGACAGGAAGAGGCGAGAATGCCAGGGAGGAGAGGGGAGGCGTCCACGGTCGACAGGTAAAAACGGTGTAGGCAGGTGAGGAGGGATGAGGGAGGCATGTTCCACGTGGATGGAAGAGTTACTACCTGTCATCACGTGTAATGTTTCTATACAAGAGCTGTTTTGGCCTCCTCTCGGGTATTGTCGTGGATCTATAAGCAGAAAGAGACAAAGAGCATAAGTGTCTCTCTCTCTCTGCCTCTCTCTCGCTCTAGCTGTGTGTGCATGGAGGACTTGGTATGGTCATGGCTGCTTGCCCACTCTGTTTTAGCCGCCACTGTGCCACACGAGCCACTCTGTTGGACAGCATGTTCTCTGCCGTACGAGTCCAGAGAAGAGCAGCCGAGCAGAATGACACGAGCCTCAGCAGCCTGCCAAACAATGCTGTGGATGGCTGAATGCACTAAAATATACAGGATACACCCTGACACACACATACACATACACACATATACAATACTATGCATGCACGCTCAGAGAAGCAGACCAGTACCCTAACACACATACATTTGCACATATCCAGGCTACCGAATAGAATAACAGAGTCCAAACACGCACTCACACACACACACTTGAGCTGGTGGCTTAATACTCCTGATGTATTCCTCAAGGCAAAGTACAGGGACACACACACACATTTATATACCCATAGATGAAGAAGGCAATTTTACACAATTCATCTATGAGTCAGAAGGCTGTTGCCAAAACCAGCAAGGCACAAAATTGTCTCTATTTTTATACATTTTGGCTGATTCTGGACTGACGAGATGGCTGTTTGAAGCAATGCTATCAGTCTTCCCATATATGAATATATAATAATATAATATAGATATAATATAATATTATAATATAATATAATATAATTAATATAATAATAGATATATATATATAAATATATATAAATATATAGATATATATATATATATATATATATAATATAATAATATATATATATATATATATATATATATAAACAATAATTCAGTTAAGTTGTTTGCAGGGAAAATATGTTTGCATCCAGGCTACAGATTCCGAGGGGTCCTGAAAAATTTAACACAGTGAGTTTTTTTCCTGACAGTCTTCGCACTGACAGAGATATGCATGCTGGGTAAACAAGGTCACCCAGTGGCTTGAAATGCTGTATCATGATGTCTCCCATTAGACATTTTCTTGATCTGCAAAATCAATCAAAACCTACTGGGAGAAGCTAATGACAGGCAAGCTATTATCTATGCACCAGATGTGGTTATGACATGATGTCAGTTGGCTCTGTTAGCTTGTTGAAATCAGCAATATGTGTTTTAAGCCCAGTGACAAGCACAAACTGACACACTTAACAATTAAAACATTGACGGAAGAGTGGCTGGTGAATGGAGCTGTGTGCAGATATCTGCCGTAATCAGAAACGAGCCTGCGTGAAGGGTGACAGAAATTATTTCAGCATCAGATTTTTCAGATTGTAAAATAACTACCGGTACACTTGTATAAATTATACAGCGAAAGTCTTCAGCATGTAGCCAAAGGCCAGAGCTGTACTCAGCACATTCCTCTGTCTCTTCCATTCAGTCCTGGTGCTCCAGATAAGCTCACCTGGTAATGAAGTTAAGTCTAGTAGCAGCATTCATTGAACCTGCAGTAAAAGAAGTCTGTCATTTTAAATGGAAGACGGGCTGAGCGTTTACTGACCTTCAGGGCTGTCAGTAACACCCTGAAGCTTCGTCTTCATTTATTCATTTCAGGTTTGACTTTTTGTACAAAGGGATGCCGTAGTTTGTCAAGCGTGAGATGACAAAACGAATTACATGCCCTGGAGAACAATGACAATAAATAAGTGCAGATTAGTTATCAGCAGTGTTAGTCTTCATTCACCATTTCTATTTCCATTATGACAACAACGAGTAATCTGCATTAGGCTGAAAACTAAGGATTTTATTTTTAGTGCTGAGAAAATTGCTCCAATTACGGTTTATTTTATGTACTGTGTAATGTATCACTACGTATTTTTTTCTGTTTGCTACAGAATCTGTCTCCTTCCTTCTCCTTTTATCCTACCATCTCCCCCTCTCCCTCTCTCCCTCTCTCCCTCAGACACACAGAGTTTCCCTATCAGAATCTAGTCTCAGTGTTGTCTTTCTGCTGCTTTCATCTCTATCTGTTGAATAGAGATGAAAGCGGCAGATCAGATCCCACCACCTAATTTAAATGTGCTTTTGCGAACCAGAATTTTAATGAATAGCAGAGCATTTAAGAATTTCTACACACTAAGTAGATGTGTTAGAAATCAGGGGTCATGGTCCAGGCCCCTCGTGGGTACATACAAATAGGCGGTGAATGGTAAACTAAGGTGCTTTTACATAGAATCAAAGAGTCCTCTAACAATGCTGCACAATGGCAATCCCTCGCAGATTACATGTGTTCCCATGCCAACTGGCACCAGCACAGTACACAAGGCAAGAGACAGACCCACGGAGACCTTGCTGGCTTTATTGTAGAATTAAGATCAATATGAATGTATGCACCAGCTGAGGGCAGACATTCTCAAACTATCTGAACGTACTCCCACGCACACACACAGGCAGGAACACACACACGCATTCATAAGCAGCGCTTTACAGCAGCACACGGATCCCGAAGACTCGCTTCTCCATCTTAACCACGAGAGACCTGCCTAAGTGACAACAATTAGCCAGCTCAGTTCAAACTAATTGAAGTCATTTACATAATACATGCCTGCCAAAACATTCATCTGTGGACAATTCAAGCAGGTCTGTGTCATGTTGTCACAACCTGATGTTAACCCACCCCCCACTGTGATAAATGATCCCCAAAGTAAGGCAATTGCTTATCCCTCACATAAGGACGTTGTCATCTGGGGCAGGTTTTTTGTTGTTGTGTTTTTGTTTTTAAAAATAAAATTATGGATTGCATTTGCCAGCGCAGACACATTGTCATGTTTACCATCCGTCCCATTACGCATGGAATTACTCCAAGGTTGGAAACAAGCAGCCTCATTTGTGTGACACTAAGCTGCAGTGGTCTAGCAGAGCGCATGTTTTATTGGCCTGTTGTTTGGGAGAGCTGCTTTTGACAGGAAGCTGGGCGATAAATGAAATAGATGGCTTGATAAAAAGCTTGCCGTACAGAATTTTTCACGCTGGATTTTTTATTTATTTTTTTTTTTAAATCACGCTGCCAGCTCATAACAGAGATCTGTTCTCTGGGTGATTTATGAAATCAATTTGTCTTGTTATCAGCAGCCAGCCTTTGTGAGATATAATCAGAGCACATGCATTCGACTTTGGGGTAGAGTGAGACGGGGGATGGCGTGCATGTGTGTGTTAACAGACATGTTGAAAACAACAATCAGTCATTCTCGGCATTCAAGCCACTGCATCGTGCTGTGAATCATAGGACAATGATGCATTGAGAGTTGATTAAATTTGGCAACAGAATAAAAGGATTTTCTAAATATTCGTGTCAGACTCTGTAGGTTTCCTGTGTTTTGTGCGGTGTAATGGCCTATTCATGTCAGCTGCCACTGGAGGATCTGCTCTAATGCACTCAACAGGCCCACGCCATCCTTCTGCCTGTGCCTCTGTGATCGGCCCCAACCCTTTACTCATGCGTGGAGTGGAAAAACTCAAAAAAAAAAAAAAAAAAAAAAAGACCATCACACATACGGTGCATTATTTGCAGTATAGTTTGTGTGTGTGCAAACATTAGATTTCTCTCAGCTCCACAGCTCTTTTCTTTCAGTCAAGCAGAACTCTCCAAATGTCATTCAAGACTGTGCTCCATGTTCTTGGCAGCAGAGCATGGAGCACAATTGGCCTAGTCAGCCTAATGTGCTTTAGACCTTCTCTTCATGCCTTCCCTGGAGAAGCAGAGGGAAATGCTGTTTTGACATCGCTATCTGTCTCGTTTGGGGAAAGAATGATATGAAAAAGAATTAGGTTCCCTCTCGTGTATTCCGGTTCAGGAACAGATAAGCAGTTTGTTTTGCCAAAGACGTCAAAGCGGCGAATCAGAAGTGACAGCAGAGGGGATGAGATATTTCAAGATACGTCTTGATGGATGCAGGTTAATCTTAAGCCTGCCAGATGTGTCAAGGATTTGCGAACACCTCATGGAGTAACTCTCACTGTGCTGCTCTTTAATTCTCTACCCCATCTCCCCCTTTTTGTCTGTTTCTACAGTGAAATTTGAGGACTGCCAGCGCAGCAGGGAGGTGGGCTTTGTCAGCAACGACCCCAACTTCAGCATCAGGCCTGATGGGACAGTGTATGCCGAGCAGGAGGTGGCTAACCTGTCAGAGCCTGTCCAGTTCATGGTGACGGCCCGGGGGCTCCATGACCCACACATCTGGGAGACTACTGTTAAACTAGCCCTGGCCGGGCATCCTCATCCTTCAGCTCTGACAAAGGTAACGCTGATGGCACCATGGCAATGGTTTCCTCAGATTAAACTGGCAAGTTGATCAACTGTAAAATAATAAATTTACATTACACACTGCTAACTATAAAGTGGGTGTTTATTACTAAACTACCTATTGTCTGCTTGACCATTGCTGTAAACTAGCATGATGTTTTCCCATCTGACACTAAGGTGTCATCTGCCCAAATAAACTTTCCACAGGTGGAAGATGTTGAGTTTGAGTTGATCTGGACATGTGATCATATTGGTGTAGGAAACATTCAGGTAACGGGCTTCTCATTTAAAGCATTATTTTTTAACTTTTAGCCAATAATTATCACTGCTGAAGGATTATACTAAAGCAGCCAATTCATAATAATTCCATAAGGGATCAAATGAAACCATTGCTGTCTATTTGGTTAATGTGCTCATGGTGCACTCAGCCAAAAATAGATTGTGAGCATGATACCTAACATTTAATTAATCTTGCATTTCATTTTCACATTGTAGAAACAGGTTGTGAAAATTAATTTTGACTGCACTCAAAATTGCCTAATCACCCCAGAAATGCTGTTTCAAGATCTTTGTTTTAGTTATTTTCAACTTTGGTTACTTGCAAGTGTTAAACCTAATTACTTTTGGGGATTTAAGAGGATTTGACACTGGATTTGGATTGAATAAAATGCTGTTAAACCACAATCCTAAGTTGTTTTCTGATTAGATGTGCTTGATTGTTTGTTACAGAAAGTGCAGAGCATCTTCCTAAAAATTAGTTAAGACAGAAGATCACTTTTGCAAAACAACTAAAAACATAAACAGGGTGAAATGCAATTAAGATTCCCTCTAAAGATCAGAACCATTAATGCCGCATTCCTTTAAGATTTACTTTTCTCTGTGTCCATCTGACCCTGCATGTATACATCCTTACGTATCATGTACACAGAGTTTGTGTTTCCAGCGGTCACTATGGTAAGACTTTATAACAGCAGTTAACATGCTGTGCTTCTGTGTATGTGACAAATAGAGACATTTGCTCTATTTGCTACCAAAGTTCTATTAGCCGACAGAGACTGTAAAACTACACAGGACCAAATCTATAGCCACCGTTACTGACTTCCACTACTGGGCTGCACTTTGTTGAGCGACAAACCCATTATCATTTTTTCTGCACTACTTGTTGAACGCCATTGGGCTTAATGTTCAGTCATGTTTCTAATCATGACAAAAAGCCCAAGACTCATGTAGCTAAAGCAATTGTAGAGTGGGGATTAAAATTCTGCCTACTCCTGGCAGTGCAATAATGGAGACTGGAAAATAATTGACATTGATTGAGCTAATGTTCCACTCTAGCGGAGTCTGCGAGGACCAGGTGATGTAGTTTCAGCATATAATTATGTTCCCCACATAGTGGAGCTAGAGAAAGATTCAATAATTGAACAAGAAATAAATGTGTTTCCTCTAATCATATGGAAATTTGAAAAACAGCTTTTATTTGTACAGTACAGTGTGCATTTGTTTTTTGTTTTTTTGTTTTTTTTTATGCCAGAACAGTGTTTACATGTGTACTTGTCACTTTCTTCCTCAGATGTTATAAATAGGTACAGTAGAATTTAGTTGCTACCTCCTGGTTCTCCCTGAGGAGAAAGAAAAATAAATACTTGTTTCATTAAGAGCATGGCCATAAAGAAATGTAAGTTATTGAAATACAATATGTGCTAAAGAATAATGTGAAAAAGAATTTACTTGTTGCTTGTTACTTACTGTTTTGTCCAATACTACCATTTGTGATACAGCACTTTAAAACTGTATAAACTGCATACAATATAAGGAATTGAGTGAAACATTGAGTGTCAACCTCCTCGACTCTGAATTCACCCTCTTAAACAGTTTGTCCTCACTGACATCTACTATTTATGACTTGAGTGGGAAGGGTGACATTTAGAAGTAATCATAGTTTAACTGTAGACCTATTCGGTCTTGTTGATGCTTTCTTTTTGTTACATTTTGTACTCTCCAGAATTTAACATCCATTACACAGCTTCATTTGTCATGGAAGAGGCACAAAATCGGTCCAGCAGAGTCTGGTTTGAATCTGTGATCTGCTATAACGTCAGACGGCCCTGCAGACAAGGCTCTGACTGTGTTGGCAAGGTCATGTTGTTCAGACTGTTCCCTGCTGCCTTACCCAATCTCACTCCTTCAGTTTGAAAGTTTGTATGTTTGAACAACAGAAAAAAACACTAATAGTCATAACGGAAACACATATTACCCAAAACCACTACCCCATAATTTATGGTACGGTGGAGTTTAATGCTAATCTAGTGGCTAAGAGGCTGAGTAGGCTCCTGCTCCAAAGAGTTTAAAAAGTTTATGATGTTTATTAACCAAAATAGCAACAACAAATTAAATCGGCATAACAACGAACTGAACTATACCATATGAAATTAGAGCTAAAACGATAAGAAGTGAGACCTGATAATAAATAGTGGAATAGTAAGTGTAGGTATGAAAGTACACGACCCCTGATTACTATCGCACACAGCATTTTATTTTGAAAATCAACTAGATTCTCTATGCAGTTTGTGTGTCTAACTACCAACCAGCTCTATCGATTGATTTGGAGGGTCACGGCGTCCATCAAAAATAAAACATTCTGTATTCTCGGCTCTTGGAAAGCTTCTTCTGGGACTCTTCTGAAATGCACAGTGGTACTTCTGGTGGGGTTACAAACATCTAGAATGGCTGCAGTCCGAAAGTGTTGCAGCCGTGAAATCTAGCTGTTAATTGATAAATTAACAGCTAGATTTCATGGCTAACATGATAATGTTAACATGATAATGTTACCATGCCAACATTTGACATGTGCTTCTAGTTGAAGCGGAGGGGAATGTCATTAGTTTTGCAGGTAGTGAATTTAAATGTAGACAGGTAGTAAAAAGTCATCACTGAAGTGATTACAGCTCATTCTTGTGTGAACATGTATGTGAATTGTCCGGTGCATTATAACAAGTAGAACTAAATGTGTGTCTGTGTCTGTGGTGTGTAATATATTTGGCCCTAATTTCATCACAAAGTGGCGCTCATAGAGAAGAGAGTCCCATCTGCTCTAAATGAGATTCTGTAAATTTGAATTTGTTTGCAAAAATGAACTTGCGGGTTTGAGTTTGGACACTTTTAGAGGTAAGATCCAAAACAGCAGCAGCAGTGAGATAGAAAGCTAAACTGTCCCATATTTGTTTTCCTTTGATATACAACATTGTAAACCAGAGATGTCAGTAAGTCATTTAACAGGAGTGTCCTGTGTGCACTTTAGTGCAATGACTTTACATGATTTCTGGGAATGGAAGTTTAAACTTATTAGTAATATTTGTGTGCAGTGCAGTGTTTTGTGAACTGTGTCGCTCCTTTTCTTTTCCAGTTCGGTAAACACACACAGAGGTGAGTAGTTGTTATCTGAGCCCATCTCTTTGTTCTGTAAGTCAATAGTTATTTTAGAAAAGAGGTAATCATAATCGCATCGCCTAACCGCAACCTATCTCTGCACTATCAACATGGCAATGGCAGAAGAGGATATAAACAGCTCAGGATATCCTCTTCTTCCCAATGGCGATTAAAAGACAGACAGATCATTTTGTTCACTCGCTTTGTGTAGACACGGATGATGTGTAGAGAGAGATGCTGCTGTAAATTGGATGCTCACTTCATTTCTACTCAGATGATTTGGTTTCAACACAGAATATACCGTGGATTTCTTCTGTTGTTATGCTTGCTTTGTTGTATAGCACCAGTGAGAGTACACTGATTTACTTTTAACAACTGGTTGAGTTTCTCACTGCGCTGTTCTAGTAGCAGAAATTAGCATACTTGGAATGTGCTCCATGATCGACCAGCTCATTTTAGTATTTAATTTTCCGGTGTACAATACCATAGCAATTGAAGTGTAGAGCATCTCTGGCCTGAGAGCCCTTTCCATTGTGTTTATGTACTCAGGTTATCACACCTCACACAGGTAGGGCCTCTCGTTGAGTGCTCTCCAACTCGTACTGATTTCATGGCACATTGGTTTGCCTTCTCCACCAGCTTAGAGCCCATCAGTTATGCACCACTGGATTTGGAGCCGACTGGTTGCCGTAGCGGGTTTTAGTGCTTATTTGATTTGCATTTTAACCACACACTCCCCAGACGGCGTCACCTGTTCAAGGTAGATTACAGCGAAGGCCAGCAGCAGGGTGCAACGTAGGTCCCTGGAAGGTCGACTGGTCACAAAAAGCTGCACCGACAGGGTTGGATGGTGGCGCTTTTCCTGCTTTAACTTTGTGATTATAGCCTGATTATGTTGACAATCCACAGTGGAAGCTGCAAGTCTTAACAGACAAATAGCAGCTATAAAATATTTTTTATAAAGTTGGATTTAAATGTTATTTTTCTTTACTTTAGTTTTGTAAAGATCTCATGAGAGAACACTGTCCTTACTGAGGAATAGCACTGTGATAACTTTTTTTTTATCATAGTGAACCAGCAAAGGGAATTCCAGCACAAGAGCAAAAGACCTGAATCAAATGTTTTCAGAGCCACACTGAACTGAGAATGGGCAAAGAGCACACACTCTTATTGTATTGTTCTGCCTGTTTGTCAGACTGATAACCTCCAGATGTCAGCTCCAGGGCTCGGGGGCTGCAGGCCTAAAGAATGTCCCAGCAATGTGCAGGCTGCCTGGGAGCAGAGAGCTGCCAGCTGGCCCTGGTTGCCTCTGGGTTTCAGGGACACGCTAACTGAGTCCCTGTCATGTGTTTGTGCACATACACACCCTGGGACAAATACACTTGCACATATGTTCATGCATTATTTTTACACATTTTTTTTTTGCATGCACACACATGCTTGCATCAAGGCCCGCACACATGAGTTCCCATTATGAGCACACGAGCATAACTGAACACACTACACACACACACACACACACACACACACACACACACACACAAACAACAAAAACTTCCAAACCCTAATAAGCACCTAGCTTCCTGGCGGCCCATAGAGACCTTGTTCCAGTTTTTCTTTTTTCCCTTTATCTCTGCTGTTGTCACAATGCCAACAGCCTGTCATCTGCCATGCTGTTTGAAACTGACAGTCACATGCAGCCTCTGCACTGATATCATCCACAAGCAGACTTACAATAAAGAACCTCTGCCTTTCATTATGTATCAGAGTCTGTCTCTCTGCCGGACCGTCTCTCTTCTTCATTTCTATTTTGGCAACATTTCCAAAGGAATGTTGGGAAACGACCAATCGCATGCTTCAGCTTCGTTATGGTCAGGCCTGATGGGCTGTCTTCAGCAGCAGGCTGATTGGCGTACAGAGCAACTATTCAGGCATTGTGTTTTTCTGCCGATAAGACAGACAAGGACTTTATCATGTAGCAGCACAATGCCTGCCAAAGCAGCAGTATCATATATGTTACAGTATAACTCTCCACATGAATGAACATAGAGCGTCCTGATGATTCATTGTGATCTGCCAGAGAGAGGCTTGTTTCCTCTGTTGCATGTTTGTTTGTTTTTCCACACGCTTGTTTGTTTTCCCTTGTTTTTTGTTTGTTTCAAATGAGCATCTGCAAATATGCACACGGCCACAGAAACACACACACATTCACAGACAGAGACTAATTCCACCTGCTGCCCGTGGAGGGGGCTGGCAGCACCCTGTCTCCCCCGTGCCAGTTGGTACCTGTGAGTGTTTTGGATGAGTGGCGCTGGAACGAGAGTTATCTTATCTTGGAAACACATCTGGTCCCCTCGTTCCTCTTTCTGTCCTCTAACCATCCACCCAGTTGCCCTGCTCCCTCTACGTCAGCCTCCTGCCCAGCTAAACCCTCAACCCGTGGCTATCCAGAGCTCTGAGCTGTGAATGTGTGAAGTTAAAACAAAAGATGAAAAATATACGCTGCGTTTGCTCAGGTGTAGCTTACAGTCTGCAAAGCAGGTGTATGTTGATATGGTGAACTGCCGGCCTGCGTTTGGCATGGCATCATCCATCCGTGGTTGCTCGTGTGCACGTGTGCCCTCGCCTGTATGACTTCGTGGTGTGTGTTCCAGGCGGGATGAACAGGCGGATTTCCACTGTGCTTCAGGTGACAGCAGCACACTGCCAGTGAGTGTGTGTGTGTACACAGGGCGCAGAGACAACAATAGGATTAGGTGGATTACAGCAATACAACCATCTTACACAGGAGGACACCATGGAGGATCGGGGGGAAAAACACTCAGTCTTCTAACCCTTATTTCACCAGGCAAAATGAGTAAGAACACAATCTTCTCTCTGCAGCTATAGCTGGAGGGGTTGAATCTACACCCATACATTCCTATAGGAGTTGCCTATAAACCTGTGGTCTTATATGATGTTCAAAGCTACCTCAACAACAAAAAGTACTGCAGACATCTGAACTAACCTACCATGGCGTGTTTTTAATGTCTCATCAACGTGTGTGACATTTTGATTTGCTCGTCTTATAAATGATTGCTGCATCTCCTATGCACCCCGTTATTGTTATTAGGTATTGATGGTATTTTATCAGCACCTGTTTTGACCTGAGAGGACAGGCAGAAATAATATTGTCCTGGGAAGTCTATGCGGGGATGCAGCACAGGTGCACCTCAGTGGACAAAACCCAGCCATGTAGCCTGGGGGTGGTCTGGCTTTCTTAGGCAGAAGCTGAGGCCTCAGGCAGGCTGTGTTTGTCTTGCCAAGGGCCTCATGAAATATGATGAAGCAGCATTCAGAAAAGTGTTTATATTTCTTTGTGTTTGACTCTCTGTCACTCTCCCAAAATGGGTTTATTGTTAGCTTGACACCCAGTATTTTAGTTTCAATTTTAGCAGAGTGGGAAACTTGTCTTTTTCAGCGCTTTATACGTTCATCTTCCAACCTGTCGTGACAAAATAGCATTCTTCAAATTATAACATGCACAGGTTATTCAGTGAGAGATGTGGCATGATATGATGTGTTTTTCTTTTCAGGTTGGCATTGAAGAAATGCTGTCAAGAGTCTGGGATTCCCAACCCAGAGTTATCAAGTTTTCTCGAAAACATCAGAGAAGCTCCTCTGCCAATGGACTGAGGCGACAGAAGAGAGACTGGGTCATCCCGCCTATCAATGTGCCTGAAAACTCCCGAGGACCCTTCCCCCACATGCTTGTCAGAGTGAGTGGCAGTTTGTATCATTTCACCAAATACCACATATCTTTTCCTGATGCAGAATGTTTTTGGTTCACCACAAAAATAGTGTCTTTCCAAGAAAAACTAGCCAACCCTTATATTTTCAGGTACTTACTCAGGCCAGGGAAGAGGGGGGAGTGGAGAATATAGAGTAATGTCTCTTACAATCACCATGAGGCCAAGAAACTCAAGATTCTGATATTTTCTATCAAGCACACCCAACAGGCTAAAAGTGCTGCTCTTGTCTCCAATTTAAACCATGATGCCAAATGATTTGTCCAAAAAAAAGAAGCTCGTCTGGAAAGCACAACAAATATGCACTTCATGCTTGGTCCCAAGAGAACAGAACTTAAGATTACTCTGGAGTATTCTCTCTCAGTAGCGTCTCTCCTCCTGTTAATATAGCTGGTAGACTGGTTTTCACATCACAGTACATCCCTTTGTAGATTCCACTGGCGATCACGACAGCCATATTGTTGTGAGTTTGGGGAGCCCATAGAATCCCCAAACTGAGAGTAATGTTTGTTAAAGAAATGCTTTTGAAAGCAGGCCATTTGATGAAGCCAGCAGCAACAAACAAAGCAGTTTAACATAATTTTTATTTATATTTGTTGTGATGGATGCTAATGATTTCAGCTAATTTCAGTTTACAGTGGAGGAACTAGTATGCATTTACTTAGAGTAATACAGTTGCATGCATAGTTTAGCTTATGCAAAGTTGCACATTAAATACTAAGCACACAAAAGATGAAAATATTGTCAATCTTCTTTCTGCTCGCTTAAATGATTTAGTTTGGGTTTTGAGTGTAACACCATAAAGAGACAGGAACAGATGAATGAGAGACAGGGTGATGACATCTGACCAAAATCACGTTGGAAATGTAAATGTTACATGAAACGTTCATTCATACTCATGACTGAAAGAAATATGCATGTTTGCCATAAAGCCGTGCATAAACATAGTTTTCTTTTAATTATAGTAATTGTGAAAATTGAGTTAAGTAAGACTTCCCTAGATGAAGACACACTTAATTGACTTGAATATGATTAGTTCTGTCAGTTTCTCATGAAGAGAGCAGCAAAGAAAAAAACACAATTTACCCGTAGCATTTTAAAGGTCCTCAAATAGCACCATAGCTGTCACTCATATACATTAGTTATAGTACACAGTTGTCATTATTCATCAGGAATTATAGTCAGCAGTCATTTAGTTTATAACCCTAAAGCAGATTTAAAATTTGAAATAAATTATAAAATTACAGGGTCATAGAAATGATCAAGAAATGTCAAAGCTGAAAAAATAAAATGTATAGTACTAAACTAAACTGGTCATTAAAAGAAATGATGAACATATTTTAAACTGAAAAGTGTACATGTCAAAAACTAATTTATTTTTAGTAAATTTGACTTACAAGCTAAATAAATAACATTTTATATTGGATGTGGTCTTGTTTTTCCATTTCCATTTTTCTGCCATATTCTAAAAATAGAACGATACTGTAGAAAGATGTTTGTGTCTGATGTATGCATGTGGGGCCCACATTCTTCTGTTAATACCTGTTAAAGTGCATACAGTATGTGTCTGATGTCAGGATGCAAAAGGATTTCACTTCATCCTGCAGTTCAGCTACCAGTCACAGTCTATAGTTCTTACAGACAACCACTGCATATTACAGCGAATATTAAAAATAAGGAAAAGTACTTTCCCGTGGAGGCATCATACACTCAGCTCTGTGCTGTTGCCCTAAACTCTTCTCACTCGATGCTTCTTATCAGACACCCAGACAGACGTGCAGCTTTCTGCTGGCATTTCTGACACACACACACACACACACGGTCCCTTACGCCCATTTGTACAGCGAGGCTTACACTCCCGGATTACGGAAATCGCCTTTCACCAATGTGTCGGCAAGAGGGCAGATTTTCCACCAAAGCATGGAAGCACTCACCCTCACACAAAAACACACACAGCAGGGCCATGGAGTGTCAGGGAAGGCACCAAATTGTGTTGACCCGCTGGAGACATGGACCCTCCTTTATCCCCTTTTCACAAGTCGGTTTTAGATGGTGGGATTAAACCTCAAGGGCTTCTTTTGTGCGTGTGGCCATGTGAATGTTGAGGTTGGGTTGAGTGTTGGTGTGTCTGCATTTGCAATGCAGTGTGTGTAAAGGAACATCTGGAAACATGCAGTTTGCATATAGTGTACAAGAACACATTGTAGATGGTGTTTCAGCTGGTATTTTGCCAGTCCCAGAAGTGAACAACCTTTAATGCATATACACTTCATTTCATGACACACAAACTCTCCTGGGCTGTGGAAACTCTTTGAGTTTTCTTCACCTGTGTTTCTGTACTCAAGCCTTCACACAGTCAGGTTCGTGAGGTTTAAAAAGACCAATTAACCCTCAGAGTGTAATTACAGCTTTTCAAGCATCAAATGATGCAAATGACACACCCAGAGAGGAGTGTGTTTTTTCTCTTTGATGCAGTGAGAAAAGCTGCCAGCATGACACAGAAGTACAATGAGAGGCTGGTGATGCTGTGCTGCTGTAGGATATTTGATTAATCACGGCCAAATCCATATATAAAACAAAGTCCTTGCTGATTTAATTGTGCATAATAATTTCGAGAGAATAATAAGCTTTCATTTATTTTTTTATTGTCATTGGATTATATATTTATGGTGCTATTATAGGTTATGATCCAGTGCCGCTGTCATCAGCACAGAACTTTAGCTCAGATCGCAATATTCTGGTCCAGCTTCTGAAAGCTACTTTCATTTCCTCAAAACAAAGAAAAATGCTCTCTTTCTCGCTCTCACATACACACACACACGCTAACAGTGTACAAGAGCACCATTTCACTGCTGGTCATTTTCACCTTGATGTGTGCAGTTCAGTCATGAAGAACTGCAAGTGGTGCAGCTTTGATGCCATTGATTTACCATTGTGCTCAAATGGAATATGCTTCCAAGATCTCGCTGTCAAATTAGTTGACATGACAGATCTAAGTGCAGTGGAAATGGGGAGGTTGAAAAACAGCTTTAGTTAAATGGATACTGAGGTAGAGGCAAAAAATAGTCCTTTTCAGTTTCTGAAAATGAGTGAGGGTGGGAGATGGAAAAGGGAGAAAAGGGGACAGGTTGAGATTGAGAGGAGAAAAAAAGAAAAGAAAAAAAAGAAAAAGTCTTTGGAGAGTGCTGTAAATCTACAGGGTGAGGGAGGCCAACATTAGTTTCAGGCCATTTGTGGCATTCTCATCTCAACCGTCTCCTGCAGCACCTACACTGGGGCCAATGAGGCAAAACTGATGGAAAGCAGTCTGAATATGGGAGAGAAAAGACCCTCTTTTCATTTAACCAGGCCTCAAACACTGGCTTCCTCTATGACCCACGGTTAGGACAAGAAAACGAATAATATGACTGGAAATAATTGAGCACATTGTGGACGGTTGTTTTAATATTATGTGATTCCACAGTCAAGGGAAAGACTAAAGAGACATATCTGTGTTTGCTGTTCCCTTTACTCTCGCATGCACCTCTTTCCACAGAGTTAAATGAAACTGTAATGATATCTGTAATATATAAACTATATCATACATTCCCATTCCTGTAGAAAAATAAAGGTCTTAAGGTGAATAGGTGAACCGGCATATTAGAGTGCATCTCAGTATGATTTGGTTCACCTCATTATTTTGAATAGCCCATTACGGTTGGTAATATAATACGGTACACTGTAGTGTTGAATGTGTCACTGTCAGAATGGCTGTGGGCTCCTCATTTGGAGGGATTTTTATCAAAAGTAAACAGAAGCACACAAACAAAACCTAATGGTCGAGTTAACTTTCCACACTTTGGCAGAAAAAGCTCAACGCTTAGTTTAGGAACAGAAGTATGTGGCTTTTTCTTGTTTTTTGTTTTTGTTTTACTGTGCTGAGCTGCTAAATTATATGTGATATATATTTTTATATATATATGTGTGCGTGTGGGAGGGAACAAGTTAGCTCAGTGACATTGTAATGTCTGTACTTCTGTTTGCTCAGTACCCAAAATGAAAACACAGTGGTTTATTTACAACCTCATATCGCAGAGTATTTCATTACAGCTTGTAATGAGCTTGTAATATGTTTTTTTTTTGGATCCGCTTGCAGTTTTATTGCATCTCTTGTGTATTGGAATCTATTGTGTCCATTGTGTCTAGTTTATGTGTACACGTATACATTATGTGTGTGTTTCCACCAACATGTGGGTACATGAGGTAGTAGGACAAAATGTACACCATTATATTACATTATTCAAGAGGAAATGTATGTAAATGTAATGCTTAACAGAGTTCTTCACCCCCAAAATTGCTTTCACATCAATGACTTATTCCCCCAGCCCAGTTTCTGACATCCCCTCACTTCTGAAAGAGGCTGTGACGGATACTGCAAGACAAACAACAACAAAATAAGCTCCCACTCAACCCAGCATCCACAAAATGCTTTATAAACTACTCCCTCAAATCATCTCATGTTTAGTAGCACATAATTAATTGTCAGGGAGTTGTTATTCATTCATTGGCTAGTCTAAGTTTCAGATGTTGGATAACCAAATGCTTTAGTTAAAATTTCTTTCAAACTTTATGCAGTACACTAATACATGACTGCATGGAAAGTTAGATGAGTTTTCAGCTTATCACACTGTAGGTTACACAGGATTTTATCCTCACCAGGAAGAAAGTCTCAAATATAGCAAAGTCGTGACATTAAGGTCAGAAGTTACAAGATGTCTGAGTGTTTTGTCAGATGTTAACAGTGTGAAAATCTGAAAACATGTGGAGTTTGACTCAGAAGTGTGTGTTTTAATTGGTTTTAGGCTCTTTAAATGCTGCAGTTGTTTGATGTGTGATACTGTGGTTTCCATATTAATCCACTACTGTAACAGTATCTGAATGACAATAAACAATAAACACATTATATGTGTTAATGGTGAAGTCAAAAGCTGCTCTGTACTAAATGACTCCAATCTTCATAACTGGTCTGTACGATATAAACATAGGCATTTTCATTTGAAATTGACAGCAGGTAAAGATTATCATTTAATTAACCCGAACCATCAGAAGGACCATAATTATCATTCGGTCTCTAATTCCTTATTAGACAGAAGTCACAGTTCAATTGATGGAGCCAATAGGCATTACTTCATACAATCAGTTACTCATTACATCTTGGCTTAGCTTCATACAAGTCTATATGCAGCCTCTGCCTGTGATAGAAATTCAGAGTGAGTTTATCTTTCAGCTTCAAGGAGCAGACAGACTTTGTTGACATGTCTTGTTCTGGTTTAAATCAGGACACTCCCTTTTCTCTCGACACAATCCTCAGAGTGCGTCCCAGAATCCAGGAGTTTCTTGTTGCTGAAACATCCACAATAACAGCGAGGTCTCCAGGAATAAAGTTCCTTTTAATCTTGTTCAACATACTTTACTTTTTCATGATGAAGTACTGTCTCCAAATACTTAACCTGACTGCATCTCCGTCTTCAGTACACGTCCTCGTGTTGGAGCAGTCCAGAAAGTGTAACGTTGAATCATCAGCTCCAGTAGATGATTCAACGTTAGAGGCTCCGGACTGTTCTTGTCATTTGTTAGTGTTGTGACTGGTCTATCATTAATTCACATAAAGCTTTTTATCATTCAGAAGTTGCTCTTTTAGAAGAGTCATTTGGTGAATAATGTCACTTTGTTGCAAAGTTAACACCAGCCTACAGATCTCTGTCATAACATCCTGTACATACATTTTACAGCTTGGCTTCTTAATGTTCTGATGTGCAGCAAGTACATAAATATTATTTTGATCTACTGCTCTTACTGATGTCAATGTTTCATTTAGTTTAATTTATTTCTTAATTGTAAAGATTGTACTTTATATAATCAAATTAAAGTGTGCATCATCTAATTACACATCTAGAGAAGTTTAAAGTTTCCCCCCCCCCCCCACCATAAAACTGAGCTGCTACTTGAATGAAAATGAGTATTTACAATAGAATGGATAACTGTAATTTGAAAAAAATCACTCATAGTTAGAAACCCACAGATCATTCTAACCCTGCCGCTGCCCTCAGCTCTACAGAGCATCTTAGTGTCTTATAGCGCATTGTTTTGGTTGTATGGTCCACATCTTTATTGTTTCACTCTTACTGAATCCCAATCCAACTTAATTTCCAGAAGCAGCAAGCACAGACTAACCTTCAGTTTCTATCTTCAGGTTTTAAGAATACCTTTGCCTGCATAGCAGTGACACTCTACGATCAGAATAGTATAAAATGCTCAGTGAACAGCTAATACCATTACTTGAATCTTCAGTTAATTATACCCTTAACTATGGTGAACTCCCACCACCTTGGAACAAAGCCATAATATCAGTGATCCCTAAGGGAAAGAGCAGTGTGACTCACTAGTGCTACAGATCAATATAAGTACTGAATGTAAATCACAAACAAATTGGATATCATAGATGAAGATATGACCGGTTTTATTAGAGGACACCAAACACAAGACAAGACGAACACTTCATATCATTAACCCTGTAAAACGTGATAAGATCAGTGCAGCCATAGTAAGTCTCGAGGCAGAGGGGTGTCGTTTAGCTCAGTTGGTAGAGCAACTGCCCAGTCCTTTCCGTGGCAGCCCAGGGTTTGAATCTGACCTGTGGCTCTTTCCCGCATGTCATTCCCTATCTTTCTCTCTCTCCCCACATTCCTGTCACTCTTCAAGCTGTCTCTGTACAGACAGAATAAAGCTAAAAAAAAATAAAATAAGTCTTGAGTCAGAGAAGGCATTTGATAGTGTTGGATGGACATTTCTGTATCAGATGCTTGAAAAACTTAAACAAAATGATTAAGCCATTCAGTTTATTAAAACACTTTATCAATGACCGAACGTGACAATAAAAATAAATTGCAGTCTGACTGACAGTATTACATTAGAGCAATCCACGATCAATCTTTGGGCTGATTTCTGATGATGTACTGTAATAGAACCCAGATACATGCTTTCCTATGTTTATCGGGCAGTTGAAAGTTTCTATTCAGGGTATAAATTGAGCTTAGCTAGCATATTGACATTCAACTATTACTCATCCAAAAATATGAAATACCTTAGTATCTCTTTACCACAGAAATTGGTGAACTATACCAACTAAACCAATTATAAAAGATTGGATCAGGACATTAGGAGTGATATTGAGAGATACGCAGTCCTTCCACTGGACATGAAGAAGCTCTCAACTAGGCACTATATACCAGACAAACAACTTAGAATGTGGGATAAAAACATTTCAGGTTTATATGGAATGGAAAACGGCTTGAAGTCAAATTTAAACACCACTTTGGAATTGGGAAAGATAAAGGCTAGAACAATAGTTTACTGGTGTGCTAAGGAATATCGAAAGAGAAAAAATCTTATTGCAGATAGAGAGTAAACAAGGGACCTGTTAGAGCAGTTATCCGATTTAGTCCAGAACTGTAGTTTAATTTGGTAAGAAAATATAGACTAGAAAAGTGCTGCTAAAGCTAAAACAACACAGTGTGGATGATTGACACCTGTCACCTGTCGACCAATCAGAGTCAGGAGAATCGATTAGTACCGCCCACATTCACCTTTGACCCACCAATGACGATCCAGAATGAAGTAAACCCAAAGGTAGTATATCGCAGCAAGAGGTCTCACTTCACTGTCAAAGCCTCTTTGTCTTTATGTAACAACCAGGAGCTTCGTGACTGATTCAAACTAAAGCAGAGACAGAGCAGGAGACATTAGCAGCGTTTCTTCATGCTGGAATAGAACTTTTGACATAAAACAGCAAAGATCAGACATACTGCATCATTTTGTGGGTTTTGTTGCTACTCTTTGGGGGCTAGCTCACCGAGTTTTCATCGCACAGTGATGAGACACATATCTTTGAAAGATATATTTTTATTTTTTGGATGTGGATAAGTTCGGCGGGCCGTATTGAAAAGCCTAACGGGCCGTAGTTTGCCCATGTCTGGACTAAACAATCAGGATGTTTTCAGATTTCTGCAGTTAAGGGACTACTTCAAGAGAAAATAAAGAATAGTACAAAAAACTTATATAAAAAGGAATCATTTAAAACATAACCAGAGTTTATCAAATTAATATATATTAATAACATTTAATTCTGCGATAATACGCTATCTGTAAAGCAGAGAAAGGGAAAGTGAATTAGGTGTAAATATTTCAGAAAATGAATGGATCGAAAATCTGGAGAACGCAACAGTCATCACAACACCCTGAACATCCTGGAAAGAACATGGTTGCAACGTAATAAAATTCTTTATCATACCTAAAGTAGCAAGAAAATGTGCATCCACACCACAATTGTGTTGGAGACACTGTGGAGAAGTAAATGTAGACCACTCGTGCTTTGGTTATGTCCGCGAACAGTTTTGGGGAGATGTTGGTGACAGGACAGGTCAATGAACTAGTGAACATTACATAGGAGCTGGTTTTGTGGAGATATCGCAATCCAGACCCTTTCTTTTCTTTTTTTTTGTGTGTATATGTTGGGTTGTGTTTCTATATTTTTGGAAATAAATACATATGCAGTGTTTTAAAAAAAAAAGAACACTTTGCTAAGGCAGCACAGCTCTTAATTCCAGCTTGCCTGAGGCAGTATTGTGCACTTGACACTGAGACAGGATCCTGTTCCTGTTTAAGGCAGCACAGATTTTGATGCTAAGCTTCCAATTTCTTTTACCGATGTCTGGAGTTTTGTTACAATGTTATTTAACTGTTGCTCAGAGGGTTTTTTGTCTTTCTACCCTTTTACTTGTCAGTCTTCTTTGCAAAGCCTACATACAAAATAACATCTATTTAAAGCATACGAGACCATTCAGACATATAGAGTAGTGCTCTCATCTGTCTGACTGAAGTAAATGACGATTTTGTGGGAGGTGATTCCAAACTTTTGAACAGTAGTGTTTATTCACAAGGCGTCCAGAAACATTCTCCAAAAAAATCCTAATTTTGCTTTTTGTTAGCCACACGAGTAAAGAGGCAACTGTTTGTTCATTACATTAATATGGGCTTATAATATATCAGTGTTGTGTTTAGAGCTTGTTGCACTGCTAACAAGTGCACAAAAAAATCTGTTAATGCAGATTTAAATGACGAAACATAACCTCAGAGGC
Organism: Larimichthys crocea; assembly: GCF_000972845.2. Lineage (NCBI taxonomy): Eukaryota > Metazoa > Chordata > Actinopteri > Sciaenidae > Larimichthys > Larimichthys crocea. Next base: position 4,868,467 of record NC_040016.1, on the reverse strand, counting down.
ATTTATGGTTGTTTGGGTAATTCTACAAACTCCAACATTTAAAATCATTTTATTATCATATTTTCTGTGCTTACAATTATGAGGAAGATTTGCAAAAGCTGCAAAGTTGGATTTAACTTAATTTGGTGTACTCAGCAAATATATTTGTATATTATACACTCAAAATGTACAGTACCAAGTGTAATATAAATTAGCCCTAGGCATTTGCTTTTAATGGATCTGCAGGTTAGTGCAGTCTTACCTACTGCACCATGATAGAATTTTCCCACAAACACAAATCTCTTGCGGCATAAAAAGAGTGTTTATGTCTAAACATTTGTGCAGATTGCCTTTTGTTTGCTGGATTATGCCTGGGTCTGTGAGGGGACTTGCGTGTCTCTCTGTATTTGTGTGTGTCTCTGTGTACTGAGTGTGTGTGTTCGCCTGTTTGTCATTCTCAGCATCCCCAGTCGGACAATTAGAAGGTGACAGTCCCATTAGAGCCAGCCCAGTAGTACAAAGGCTGAGTGCTGTTGTGAGTGACACAGAGCTCAGCCTCTCACTAAACAACTGTCAGTCTGCCCCCGTCCACTCTGACCCCTCTGGCAGCCTCCCTCTGAGCCACTCGAACTCCCCTCCGGACTCTCATTGGCAGCCTTAGCAGCTCCCTGAGCCAAGCATGGCCCTCCTTTCAAGCCTGGCCTCTAACTGATTGGTTGGACCCCGCTAGCCTTAGGCATGCCAGAAGGGCTTTCAACTGGCCTTAGGGTGCTGCTGATTGGCCAGGCTGTCAGGGCCGCATGTCCCCTACGGGAGCTTGTGGCAGCAGCTTGGTTTGAGGGATGCAGTATGACAATGGTGCAAAGGTGGAAAGGGAAAGTGCAAGAGCAGCAGAAAGTTCCTCACTATCTCCCCACCCATCCATCTATAACCCTATCTATCTATATCTATCTCTTTATGCCACTGTCTTTCCCTTTAGTCAGCCCTCCAGCAGCCAACCATGTCCTCACTGTAATTATCTTGTGGGACATTTCTCTGTGCATGGAAGAACATGCTGTATGGTTTACCTGCCGTCCTTGTGTTGGGAAGCCTTAGATAGAGCAGGAGGACGGAGCTATCTAACGAGATGAGACTCTCCGGGGGTCCACGGTCTGCTTGGGGAGGGTAAGACCATTGCCTCCTCCAGTCCCATTGCAGAATGAGAGGATGTGGCTCTCCTTATAAGAGAGACAGAATGGCTGTATTTGCTCCATTCTTCTCCCCTCGCTGTGAATCAGGGGAATTAATGCCATTGTTAATGCAGAGAGACCGCTGGAACATTTCAACAGGATTCTCATGTCTCGCGGAGCTCATCTAAATTGCCTGGCTAATGCTGTAATTGGGTTTGTGAGTCACTTCTTAACTTCCATTAATATTTGTTCTCCCTCTAATTGCCCCCTTTTCCAATCCTACATTTTCATTCCTCCGTCTGGTTAATGGTCTGAGGTAGAAGCCGCGATGTGCGTGCACGCGAGTGCACTTGAGAAGGCATCTAATCTATTTTTGAGCAGATACAAAATGGTGAAGTGCTGGAATTCCTTTCTCTCAAAATTTACAGAACATCCTCCAGATATTCATGATCCATACGAGCTCAGGAAAGAAAAATACCTCTCCTCCAAAGACTTTATATCAGTTTAAAAAGAGAGCCAAACTCTTTCATTTGAAGGTTTTTTATTCGATATGCTGGCGGCATGCAGAATCCTTTCCACTGTTCATTTAAACGACGTATTACTTGGCAATGCCTCTGCTTTCTTAGATGTTTTCTTCTAAGCTTCTTCTGTCTTTTTACACTCACCTATAACTGGATCGTCATTCCCTCTTATACATCACATTAAAACAGCTCCTCTGGAGGGAGGGAAAAAATTACCCCCAAAAGGTTTTTAGCTTTGTTTCTTTAAATTGTCAAATTCCCTTCACAGAAACATTACCTCAGGAAACCTCAGGAACTCAAAGGATTCAATTCAACTGACCGTGTTAGAAAGTGGAGACGAATGGCTGAATAACAGTGTCAGTACCAGAGCAGACAACCCTTCCTCAGGTGGTGACTGTTGCTCGTTTGTATTGATGGGACTCTCGCTGCTTCCTTCCCACTGGGAGAAATGGGAGGAGAGAGTGCAGAAGGGTGAGAAACAGAAAGAGATAGAGATAGACAAACTGATATGGCAGCACAAATACAGACTAAATGAGAGAGCACACCAAATGAAAAGGAAGGGGAAAAATACATATTTCAGAGCTGCATGGAGCTTGGTTCATTTCCCATTCACTTTCCGATCCATAATGGACTAGCATGCCTGCTTGCCAAGGCCCAGACGGCTGTTCTTTATGAGTATCAGGGATAACTGTGTGCGACGGTGGCTGTCAGTGGCTCTCACTTGAGAGATATTAAACCTGAGCTCTCTGCAGCTTCTCCCTCACAAACCTTCTATGTGACTATTTTTAAAACCATCCACACCATTCCCTTCTCATGACGCCACCAAACTGACAGGTTTTATCCCCTCTTTATCGCCGCACTCTCGCGTGTAAGGTTGTTATTGTATTTTGTAGGAAGGAAAGTTTGACGGCTGGCAAAAACTTGAGCTCCCACATTTTCCATAATTGGAAATTTTGTTGCCATTTTGTCAGCCCATCTCTCTCATTCTTTCATCCTCTGCTTCCCTATTTCCTCCTCTGTCATTTTGTTGGATGTTTATGTGGATGGCCTATCAGACTATTTGAATTCCTCTTCCCCATCAAAAGCAGGGCACATCAGCTTTGAAGAGTGACAAGCACACAGCAGGAGGGATCAAAGCAATGCAAAACTGAAATTTAAGAGGAAGTTAAAAAGCATGTAGTTTTGCCATTTCCCTCATGTTCAACAAAGAGAAAACAGATACTGTACAACAGCAGGGGAAGAAAGATGAGACATTATCAAACACAGTGATTTTTTTCAAGGGTACCTGTGTAGTTTGCAGATGCACAGATGTGTTTGATAATGCTATTTAACAAGCAGTTCACCCATTCGCAATGACTAATGTTAGCAGCCATTCCAGCATCCCCGTGAGTGCAAAAGTTTATTGCCGGATCTGAATATTTTAACCCCAGGCGTCAAACTGAAGTCAAGCTGCTTAGATATATAAATCAATAGTCTAGCATGGCACTGTCATTGTCTTTGTTTAAAATCATTAACTAAGGTGACAGACCTACTATGAATCTGCAGGGGAAAAAAACAACAACTCAAGGCATATTTTAAAACCGGGCAGTAGTATAAAAGGAGCAGTAAAGAAAATAGAAATTACACATAAGGGCTTGCAGCGGAAAATACTGGAAATTCACACTACTTGAGGAAAATTTTTGTAATTTCAAGGGGTAAGGGTAAGAACATCAGAGAGCAAATAAGATTTGGATATCTCTAAAACCTCTTTTTAAAAGGTCAAAAATTCTCCCACTCTGAATCCACATGATGAATCGACCGCCATGAGGTGATTAGACAGAAGCCCTCAGACTAATCCGGACTCAAATTTTGCCTCATTTAGACAAAAACAATTCGGAATCATGCTTTCGTTTAACCCAATAACCCTATTGTTACGTCTTATGTGCCTGTGTAAACATTCTGGGAGACGGAGTCTAAAAGCAGAGCAGGCTTGTGAGTATATGAGGCATCCAGTCAGTAAGAAGTTTCTAATACAGACATCCATATATTTGGCAGACACTCTTAATTATGGCTGACAGCTAAAGCATGACTGAGAGGCCGCAAGAAGGGCTCTGTGATGGCCTGTCTGTGTCCCGAGTTTTCACTTCCTCCCACAATGCACCTCAGCACGGAAATTTCATTAATTTGACTTTACTGCCTTTATCCTCTGTGTATTGGCCAACCTTCACACTCACATGCTTGCATACAAACTGCAGCTCTAACTGCTGTGAAGTAGATGTTTTCTATACTTGGCTAGTGGTGCCTTCAGTGGCATTTACTGTTTCACCATGTAGTATAAATAGCTGGTATATTAAACATGACTTCATTTGGTCAGCATTAACATAATTATTAGATCACAATTAAACAATGCCTAAATATGAGATATATGAGTCATGAGTTCAAAAGACTGAAGCCAGTATTCTGTAGATGCACTACAAAAATTAAAGGATAATTTTAGTACTTTGCAACATGGCTCCTATTTTCATTTTAATTGTGTCTATTTTAACTGTGATATGCTAATGTTGCAGTTGCCACCTCCATTATAAAGATTCAACAGCTGTTAACACCCTCGATTGGCTACTCTGCCTGCATAGAAGAAGAATCTGCTAGCTCACATACCGATTTGTTTACATGCAAGGATGTGTATTACTATCAATTTACCATGTACATAGACTAGTGAACTAGTAACAGAATACTGTGTGCATTTATTAGTCAAATCAGCAGTTCATCACAGGGCTGACACATAGAGACAAACAACAATAACCTGATGTCTTTGGACTGTGGGAGAAAGCCGGAGTCACCAAGGAAGAGAATATGAAATCTCCACATAGAAAGGCCTCATCCAATTGCTCCAAAACCTTCCTGCTGTGAGGCACCACCGCCCTTCAATTTGAAATAATTCATGTAAAATTGAATTTTGTTTGGGAAGCTTAAAGAGGCTCATGTTGTTTGTCAGCGTATGTTGTTTTGCGGAGTCATTTTCCTCTACAGCAGAAGTGGAATGAAGAGGAACAGAATTCTCCTTTAAGTGCTTTATGGTTTCGCTATAATGGCGATGTTCTATACAGCATTTTGAATGGGTGAGAAATGTTTTGCTACTGGAGCCTTTTCAAACTAGTTCTAGCACTGATCAAGAGACACACAAGCAAGACACAGAGCAAGGTTCATATTCAGAGATCTGACCTTTACAAAGCGGGTTTAATGGGCAGGAGCTGGCTGTTGCTTTAGGAAACTTCTTGTTTATCTTGACTATTTTAACTATCCTCATTTTGCATGCATGTGTGACCCTCAGACAACTGAAAAGGCCACAGCATGTAGCCTTATCCTCTTGATAATATAGTATTTGAGTGTTTGTAAATTCATAAAGTGTTCATATTGTGTTGCATGGATCTGTGGTAGTGTGTCCTGGTGTGGCTCTTGAGCCTGTGTAACCTGTAGGGGGTGTTTGATGTACCCTAAAGGCAAAGTGAGGTGACTAAGCCCTATAAAGATCTATAAAACAGAAAGAGAGAGATGTGTGAAGCCAAAGGACTATAACACAGGCCTGGACCATTAAGCGTGGACAAGACATAAAAGAGGCTATCAAAGAGTGTAAACCACAGATTCCCATTATTGGGTGACATTAGCCCATAGCAAACAGTAACCCTTCATGATCCCATGAGTGCCTGCAGCACACTGTCCTTTAATGACTTCCTGGTTGAATGATTGTTTCCTGGAAGCAAACTAGTCGTAGGGAGAGAAGTGCAGCTCGACACATGCTCGTCCTTTGCATAGCAGAATGCTGCTTTGTTCGTTTTGCACTATTGCTAAAAATCAGACATGGCGTGAATGGATCAAACAAGTACCGTCAAATAAACAGCAAATTAGTCCCTGTTTATGTACGCATCAAACTATTTATGCAGATAGGGTGATCATACAGGGTTGGATCAATTAAAGGAGATTTGGACAGACTGAAACTTCACAGTGCGCTAATTAGACAGCCAGCCGCTACGCTCAATAAATGGAAATGTATTCCTTTCCATTCCTTTCCTTCTATCTGTTTGTGAGCCTTGCGTCACCCTGGAGGAGTTTAACAGAACACTAATTCTTCATCTAATTTTCCCTAACTCCCCATTGCTTTCGCTCCCCGTGTCTCTCTGCCTCCATTCCTCACCATCTTTCTTCTCACGCTGATAGCTTGTCCCACAGGATCCCAGCAGTTGTCAGTAATCAAGGAAATCACTCTCAAAGAGCTACAAATAGGTCACTTATATGATGTCTGGTTTGATCTGACGGATACAGACAGCCAGTTAAGTCCCTTGCATCTGCCTCCCTCTGCTATTCCTGGTGTGATTAGTGGCCATTCTATCTTCCAGGAGGTACTGATGTAAGAGAGACAATGAAATATAGCTATGGAAAGAGAGAGAGGTGGGCAGAAATACCAGATTTCATCATTAGCATTCTATTGAAATGGCTCAATTGAGCAGTTGTCACTCATGGGATTCCCAGGACTCCAAGAAGCCATGCTTCTTAATTTATTCAATTTATTGATATAAAGACTCTTCATTAAGAGGCAATGTGACATCTGGTCTCAGGTGGCTTTGATGTGGAATTTTAAGCGGGCGTGGAAACAGAGGCCGCGTATCGTGTAAGAGCTCCTTTGTTTTTCTCTTGGGGCTATTTCACAAATGTGCCAACCACACACAGCCGGCTTTGAAGTTCCAGTGAAGAGAGACACACATGCACTCAGACACGCAACCATGCACACGTCCAGATGAAGAAGCACGGTGCCGTGGCAGGTGAAAACTTCATAGGTGCATTTCCCACACGACGGCCCTGTGAATTATTGAACTGAGCTGGTTGTCCTGATCCATGCTTTTGCGTGCACACTGAGATCCTCTTACCCGTCAAACACTTCACTACACACATATACATGTAGGTTTCTTCTTTTTTTTCCGCATGTTCCTGCAGCTCGAGCAGATGGGACTCTCCGTGGTGCGCCTCAGTTCATTTCTTGTTGTTTTGAACCTCAACGTGTTTGTCTTCTTCGCAGATAAGATGGAGGATTTCTCAGGCACGTTCTCATTACTAAAATCTATAATCTGTCTGTTCTGCTCCACATTATTATCTGTTATCCAAACACATGACATTAATGATGAGGGTGAATGATCAAATTATATTATTATTTATGCCATGATTGGCAGATGGTGGGCGTTGTGAATAATTAATGCAATTTGTCTTACAGTATTATTGTCACGCAACAGTGAATACATGTATAAGTAGAACAGCCTGAGTGCACTGATTGATATGACTTATACAATACTGTACATTACACCTGAGCCTGCAGGGTTCACGTATGGATCTTGTGTGAAGTGAGCTCAGGAAATGAAAATTGTATCTGTGAAAGCTTGCAGCACTGTGGGTGTGGGAGGAGCACGTTGGAAATTAAGAGAGAGGGTATCATGTTCAAACAGAGAGATGTTTTATGCAGAAGCTGCCGTCACTGCTGAACGGATGAAGTAATTTCATTTTCATGCATGATCTGCAACCCCACAGACCAGGAAAATTGCTTAGGAGGGGAAGAGAAAGATAGAGAGAAAAAAGAGCCAAGCCTTCCTTTTTCTCCATTTGACTCTGTGATTATTCCCACTGGCTTGTAACCATAGTGATAGTTTGGTGCCAGTAAAAAAAAAGAGTCAACGCAGTGTGTGTTCAGAACCAGTGGGTGAGGTCGAAGTAGAGATCATATGAAGATATTTGGCATTTAAAGATCAAATAAAATCAAGTTTTATTTGTATAGCCCAAAGTCACAAAGTACATTTGCCTCGGAGGGCTTTACAATCTGTACAGGGAGTGACACCCTCTGTCCTTAGACCCTCGGTTCGAGTGAGGAAAAACCACAAAAAACCCTTTAACAGGGAAAAAATGTGGAAGAAACCTCAGGAAGAGCCACAGAGGAGGGATCCCTCTCCCAGGACGGACAGACATGCAATATGTTATGTGTACAGAACAAATCAACACAAACATATTGTACAATTACAATGAATGATAAAATGACAATGAATTACAATGAATGATAAAATGATTACAGTAGCAGTGGAACCTGTGATAGAGGACACAGATGCAGCAAGTCATTAACTAATTATAAACTGTAATGGAGATATGGTAGCAATAATGGCAGTAATAATATATGTAGTGGACGTCGTGAATGACCACAGCAGCAGCCACAATCCATGAGTTTTCAGTAGAGGGAGATGTGACTGCATCTTCTACCAGTACCGTGTAATACCATAAAATCAAACTGTATATGGCCTACTAGGTTTGAGTCTCCCCCACAGAGGGTCACAAAGTGAATCGTTGTGGTTGCAAGAAGATTTCTGAGGTAGGAAATCTGAAATACCAAAACTGGAAATAATATATAATAAAAAATTTTTTGTCTTTAAGCATTAAATCCTAAATATATGGTAAGCAGGGTTGCATGTAATCACTGACTGAAATCATTAGTGCTGCTGTGCAGTAATTGCATGAAACACAAATGTAATATAGTGTTAATTTGTCTTGATATGTGTGTTATTGGAGTTTGAGTCTCCGGCTCTTGCATTTCTTCACATGATGAAAATTACACAATTTAATTGGACCAGAATTATCATTTAACTTCAGGGTCCTTAGTGTCACAACATGTCTGTACTGTTTGTCCTCAGGTGACTGAGTCTGTCTGTACTCATTTGCTGGCCATAAACACACAATATAATGCAATACTATGCAATATGATTAAAAAGTTAGAGGAATAGTTTTCTGGGAAATCTGCCTAATGAGAGTTAGATGAGAGGATTTATACCACTCTGTAAATATGAAGCTACCACCAGCAGCCGGTTAGCTCAGCACAAAGGAAATATCAGGAAATGTTTAACCTGGCTCTTTTCCAGTGATAACAAACCTCAAAGTTCACGTTATATGTCATTTGTTAAGTCGGTACAAGAAACAGAGTGTAAAAATGGCACTTTTTTGCAGGGTTATGTGGCTAGGTGAGGTGGATTTGGGGATTTTGTTATTTTTGGACAGTCACACTAGCTATTTTCCCTGTTTCGTGTTTCGTGTGTTATGTTTATTGTACAGACATGACAGTGGTGTGAACCCTTCAATTTAACATTGGGAAGCAAGCAAATATTACATTATATCACATTTTGGGACAAAAACCTAAATTTCAGGGATTAAATAAAGAAAAGTAATAATATAATAATAAGGTTCAGAGATGACAGCCTTTGTATGCTGTAAAGAATTGGTAATGGTAACACTGTCGGACCCACATGTGAAGTCACACTGACATTGCTGCATTGTATGGTGAGACGGAAGAATCTCTGCAGCCCATTGAAAATCAATGCCACGGGAAGAAATGCTACAATCTTCTTTTGTCTTTCGAGTCAGCAAGGTGCTGAACAAAAGTACTGATATTTTTTATTGCTCTGGCAGTGGAGCGGCTCATACTGAAACCTGTTCAAAGTGAAATATATCACTCTTTAAATGTCACATTCTGAATTGCGTGTGAAATAACATTGGAGGTGTTAAAGGTGGAACAGGCACAATAAGATATTAAGCCACATAGTGGAGAATAATGGCATGAGTCATTTTCACATCATCCAGGCAGGTAGCGTCATAGCTGTCTGTAAGGTAATTTTACACTTGTTCAAAGTCCTGCCATGAAAAAGAAAACCAAAAATTCAATAGGTCAAACAAAATATTCTGACAATGGATCTATTTCCCACTCTGCACATTGTTCAGTTTTCAATTTTCACCTCCAGGGTGTAGGTTCAAAGTGTTGGCAAAAAAGAAAGCTCACAGTGGAAACGTTATCATCATTGCATCTAACAAACCTCCCATATACACACTCTGCTCACGAACTTTAGGCTTTATTCCGTAATGCTTTTTTTTTTATCAATGTATGTCACTATGCTTGTAACATTTTGTGTTTTCTGTTGCGAGTGCAGAACAAGTTTGAAAGCCAGGAATAAAAAACAGATTTTCCTCCCTGCTAAACTTGTTTCTTTGGTTCTGTCCCCAGATCCGCTCAGATCAGGACAAGGACGTTGGCATCCGCTACAGCATCACTGGAGCAGGCGCTGATCAGCCGCCGAGTGGGATCTACAACATAGACCCCATCAGCGGCAACATGTTTGTCACTCAACCCCTGGACAGAGAGGAGAGGGCCTCCTTCCATGTAAGGAAGAAATGAATCTGTCTTTTCTGTTTTCTGTTTCCCCTCCAGCTCCATTTATGGCTGTCTCATTATCTCCCAATTATCCTTGTGGAAATGCGACTCGCCTTTTCTCTTCCCCATCTTCCTTTCATTCCAACACTAATGTTTCCTGCCAAACAAGCACGAGTCAGAGCGCATTTAGAGAACATGTCACACTGTTAGCTGCTGTACAGTAACCTGCACACCAGCCTCTCCAGGCTCTGATCGATGCTGAAGCCAGCAATGAAATGATGAATGCCTTGGCAAAACACACAACCACTTCAGCTGTCATTTAGATTGAGCTTTAGCTGCGCAGAGTAGCGAAGGATGGATAGGACAGAGTGAAAGAAACAGAACCGAGGTAGAGTGCGGAAAAAATGTTGTCTTTGTGCTTTCCATCAGAGCAAATGAGCAGGTGAAGCTTCAAGTGTGTGTGTACAGGTCTGCATGCTTACAAAGGCGTGTGCTTGTGTATGTACATGTATTGAAAACTGATTGATATATGATGTGTGTTTTTATCATAAGAGGAGTCGGGTCTTTTTTCCCCTGTCTCTTCTCACTTTGTACTTTCTTTTTCTTTGTGTCCCCATTTTACTTCACCGCCCCCACGCATTGTTGCACACTCACCTTGTGTCCCACACACAGGAGGCTGAAAGTTTGACCTGATGACCGGACCCTCTGGAACCTCGGGTCAAACAGCTTCCTTAATGCATGAATTAGATATGCAAAGCACATGAGACTTTTTTGAACGCAAGGCCATTGGTTCATTCCAGGTTTCAATTTATATCAGCAAAGACTAACACCTCTACTCAAGGTGAGCGCTGGTGTCAGACAGTGTAATGGATGGCTACGCTACTGATAGAGCTAATTCAAAAGCATGCTGCTGTCGCAGAGGAAGAATAGAATAAAGGAGAGTGGATCTCTTGAGCGTCTCTATCAGCACACACTCTCAGCAGTAAATGCACACATTATAAACACACACACACAGTATGTGCGGTGACTGTAACTGGGTGTGTTTAGTTTTAGATGAGCCTCTTGTTACTTTACCTGCTACGTTCAGGCTCTGGATACTGATTCTCACATGTTTCTTGTCTCTCCATACCTGCTCTTACACTTAACCAGCAAATTGGGATCAATAAAGCAGCCAGGTTATTGGTCCCTGGGAAAGGACAGCCACTCTGTAAACAGTTCTTATTTGACACTGCCTGTAGTGAAAACAGCATGTTAGGTTGAGGGCACTTCAAGTTGAATGCGGCTTCTGTTTAGACTCCCATGAACCCATGCTGCTTGTGATGTGATGTATGATTTAGTGTAGGAGAATGTAGCCAGTGTTTGACCCAGGGGAAATTTAGTCCATTGCTTACTTTCTTTCAACTTGACGGGAAGTTCCCAGTACTCGCACAGCACTCTCGCAGGCCAAACTTTGCTTGTTAGTTTTGGGTTCAAGAGAAAAGAGAGACGAGGCTGCTGTTTTTGACAGACTAGCACCAGGGGGAAGTGATCTGTGAGGTGAGGAGAGTGGGTGTTCGCCTGAGCTTCATTTTTTTCAGACAGATCTACTGTGAGTCAGTAGGGCACGAAGAGAATTGAACAAATATCAGAATGTCTGTGATTTCTATTTTCATATCTGTTTGCATGAATGCATTTCTTTAGTGATTTCTATTTTCATATCTGTTTGCATGAATGCATTTCTTTAGTTTAGGATTGAGTGGCATCTAGTGGCGTAGTTGCCGAAATATATATATATATATTATTATATATTATATATATAATGCTTTAAAATAAATGGCAAATGGAATTTGCATTTACCACCAGTCAAACTAGACCGACTGCTAAAGGGGGAAGCAGGCATGGGGCAAGGTCAAAGTACCTGGATGGGCTGCTCCCTATAGCACTCATGTTTTGTGTTTTGTTTAACATGTTAACATTTGCTAATTAGAATAAAAAACAAACTATAGCTGAGGTTGATGGGAATGTCATTATATTGCAGGTGTTTGGTCATGAACCAAAGCACTGGACAAAGTGAAATTTGATTTGAATGAAATCAGAGTGTCATGAAAGTCATTCGAATTTATCTTAAATGGACTTTAAATATCATTTCATTCAAATTTATCCACTAGTTGTTGGGATATTTTAGTGCAGAGTGGTGGTGGGCCAACTGACTGACCATTGCTAGAGCCATAGCCATCCAACAGCAACATGTTTGGAAAATGTCCATAAAGTTATATTTAGTTAGTTTTGCATAGATGGCATGAGAGTTGGCTTAAGCAGCAACAGCTACAATATTTTAGTGGAAAAGTAGTATGGTCATATATTGGGTTAGGGGACCAGTGGGCCTGATGTTCTGTTGAACTGTTGTTGGTCCAGGCATACTAAAGCTCACTCTCACACACATACATTCGCAGTCTTTGCCGCGCACACACTCCTTCAGGCCCAGATATCACATTTCCAATTCCTCCATCCTATTGAGCACACAAACACAGCCACACACAGATGTGAATATAGAGATATGCACAAATATAGAAATCTAATAAAATTTGCAAGAATCTGCACACAAAAATCCAAAAAATACACACAGAGACAAAAATGCACAATCACTGTTACACGCATACACATATACACTGCACTGAAGCAGTCACATACATCACAGTCTCACATCCGTCAGCGTGCAGTGTTCACAGCTGAGAAAACAGATTGGGCTTGTTTGTTTGTTGGGTCCCCTCTCCATGTTTGTTTGCTGTGCTTCAGCCAATGGAAAACTAGCATCTTGAGGATCATTAAGTGGCTAAGGAGGGCTCATTTGATTGGCTGTGTGTGTTGATGTGTGTAAACATGTGTCTGAAATGCTGTTTAGACACGCGTGTGAATGCTCATGCGGGCGCGTGTTTGGGTATGTTTTGATACATCCTTGACAGGCAGGCACAAAAGCTGACATGATTAGTTGTGTTTCGGTGAACGCAGGTGCCGCCATTCAGTCTTTCATGCCATCCCACAATACATCACGACTTCCTGTAAAAAGGCTGGCAGGAAGATCCTCCTCAACTGTGTTGTGGCAGACAAAATATTTTGCTGCCAGTGTGTCAGTTTTAGTCAAAATGAGAGCTGTTCTCTTACCAAGCCAAGCTGTGATTGAATAACATTTCTGCAGAGGATATGAGTTTCTAGGCAATTGAATGAGAGTAATGTAAGTCACAGCGAACAGTGTCGGGTTGGTTCCAGGGCTATTACGAAGCTTTGCGTTATGTTACATATCATTAGTGGGGATTGGTGGGGAGTAGAGGGTGTGTAACAGCAGCGGTGGAGATTAAGACATCCCACTGTAGATGATGATTGCTTTTGTCAGTCCTCCCTGTTCAAGCCCCCACACCCCCACACTGCCTCTTTGTGTTTTCATCTCTCATTTACTTGCACAAGCCTCAGTCAGTCTCCTTCCCATCTCATTCAGCCTTGCGCCGTGCGTCCCTCTTTTTCTTTTTCTTTTTTCTTTTTGCGTCATTCTCTTTTTGCTCTCTTTCTCTTTTTCACATTGTGTTTTGTCAAGGAACGGCTCATCAGTCAGAGAAGACATCCATCCAAATGGCTGACTTTGTCAAACCAAACCGAGACAAACATTCTCTCTCCATACAAAGAGAAGCCACAGCTTGAGCAGCAACACCTCTGTGATATTTTTCAGGCCTCTGGCTGTGCTAACAACAAAATAGGTGTTGTTTGTGTGTTTGGAACATTTCACTACTTTGCCCCTTTCTGTGTTGTGGTCCATGCCAAGATGCCAACAGGATACTCATGCCCTCTTGGCAGACAAGAAACAGAGCATTTGCCAGTTCAATGAAGTTGCCAATTAACAAAGTCAAAGTTGTGCTGCGTTCTGAGTTTGTTCCAGTCCAGACAGTTTTATATCAATCAAGCCAGCAGCCTGTTGTCAGTTGAGCAACATTTGGAATATTCATTCAAGCTCAAACTCAGTACTGACTGCTAATCATCGCTTCTTTTTTCTTGTGCATTTGTGTATGTTCACAGCTGCGAGCCCACGCAGTAGACATGAATGGTAACCAGGTGGAGAATCCAATTGATCTGTACATCTATGTGATTGACATGAACGACAACAGGCCTGAATTTCAGAACCAGGTGTACAACGGCTCTGTGGCTGAAGGATCCAAACCAGGTAAGAGTTTTTACTCATTTACTCATTGTAGATACACAGCTTCCTGGAAAAACACAATGAAAACTTTGGTACACTTTGGAAAGTGGTGTGATTTAAGCGTATGATCCTGCCGACTGAATATACTCTCATTTCTGCTTTATTGTCACAACGAGAATGACCTAATTAACAAACCACTTGTAAGCACAAAACTGCATCATTCATTTTTATGTTTCAGCAGCAGGTCTACTTAATCATTTAATCACGCTTAATTGTAAAGTCAACATCTTTATTGAGGCTGAACAAATCGCTGACTGTAGACATATTTACTGTATTGATCTGAACAACGATCCATGCTGAGACAGACACATTATGGAGATGACAGCTTCCTAAATTATTATCATATTCTTTTTTTTAATGAGACCTCACCTCTGCCCATAGGTAAAAACACACCAAACTATACACAGTACCTGGATAGTATTTCTGTATTTTTGTTTTCACCAAGGCCAAAGGTGTAAACTAAATTGATGTTGGACGCTGGGAGTCTGCCTTAATGCGGTAGTTCCAAACATTTTTTTTGGTTTATGACCCCTTCATGATCATCTTGCACAGTTCAAGTGTGACCCCTCATCATAGGTTGTAAATACCTGTGAACAGTTGAAGCAGAGTGGTTTTCCCTTTTTATTTACATGTTTTTTATAGATTATCAGGGTCAAAACCCTTTAACAAGAAAAATAATACAGACTACAGAAAAGCCTGAAGCAGAAATATGCGTTTATCTTTGCAACTTGTTTTGCATAGTCCCTTCCCAAGGTTAGGAACCATTGTGTTAGTAGTGGGCACTTGTATATAAGAGTTTGTTATATACAATATAAGAGTTTGTGCTCTACACATAAATTTAAGGCTACGCTTTTGTTAGAGGACTTTAGAACACTTTTTGTTCAGTTTGGAATCTGCTATTACAAAAGCCATGAAATACAAGCGTGCAGTCATTTCATTGTGAAATGAAATATGTGTTGGAACAATTTAAATCAATGCATAGAAAATCATTACTCATACTGGCACTTTTGTAGCTTCTGTACTGTCCTCTGCAGAGGGTTATTAATGCAATAATCCATTTGATGCTGTGCTTTACACTGATTTATTGGATACGTTTAAAAAAAACAGTAATACAAGCAATGAGATTCTTATAGTTTAATGTCCTAAATTTAATCTTTAACTTTCAGGATCCTTCAGAAAACCTTAATGTTTGAATCTTACTTAAGGGTATCCCTTAATAAATCCAGACTTGTATGGCTAACTATTTTGACTGAAGTTTTTGCTGGTTCAGACGAGGTTCGAGTTTCATGAGATATTTGTGTTACGGTATCTTGGCTGGATGCATCATTATCAGATTCTGCAGAGCATGGAGAGATGTAGACCTTCCTTCAGAATCAAGCAACAGAGTTGTGGTCAATGTGTAGCCAGAAACGAGAGCAGAATGTGCAAGCAGCTTTCATGTCTCGACTGGAAGAACTCTTGTTCTAACAATCAGACCCCGAGGACCCATGTTTGTCTTCACAGTGTTCAGATATTGTTCTGCTGCAAAGTTTAATCTCGAGGGGATTTGTAAACAATATACGAAAGCATGTTGTGCGTCTGTACGTGTGTGTATGGATGAGCAAGTGTGGGATTGACGTGTATGTGTGTGTGTGTGCGTGTGTGCGAGAGAGAGTACTGGTTACTCCTCAGTGGAGCATGGGTCTATATACAGAGCTTCTAATTAGCGAGGGCAACCAGACATTCCAAAAGCTACTTTCTTCCTTTTTCAGGCTGATAATTTCGGTTTACAAGAGCATGCAACGACAACAATCTTGAATTAAATTTTGTTTTGAAAACAATGCAGTCTGCGATACCAATTAACAAGGAATACCTTAAATGATGTATAATTGCTCTGCTCTTCATTAAGCAATCACTGCCAAGTAACATTTGTTTGTGGAGCACATGTCAGGTGTTGAGAGTTTAGTGTCAAAAAAGCGTATTATGTGTGGAGTGCGGCTCTTTTGTCTTCCTTTGCTCAGTCATTGGTCTCTGAATTGATGAATTTTAATTAGCAAAATAGGCTGAAAAGCCATGCTGGCCTAATTGCCTGTTTAGTCGAAGAAAACAAGAACGACTGCAATTCATCTTTAGTGTAGGTTCAAGGAGACGTTTTATACTTTTCTGGCCCATTTAAGCCTTTAATATATTCTCAGCCAGTTAAATTAAATCTTTTACTCACAAATAATGGGCCTAGTTCAGACCTCAAGTTAAGTACCGCACAGTTTTCCGAAGTCAGTTTTTATACCTGGCAGCACTATGTATAGAGAATGGCACTGTAATGTATGCATTTGAGGTAATGTACATGTATTAATATCAACTTTAACTTTAACCAAACTCTTTTGTGTGTACCTTTCTTTACACAGCAGAAGGCAGCAACCAAAAATATCAGGATTCAATAAAAGCACCATCTGAACTGAAATAGAGAGGAATCTGAGGCACAAATACCACTTCTTTCTGGCTTGTGAACACCAGAGATCTCTGGATTTTGCACCTGCCTGTCTCTGAAGCTTCACCTTTACCTATCCTGAACAACAACCCTGTTGCTGACGCTCACACTGTTTCTATAGTACTTCATCTGGCTTCTTAATAAAATAGAAATGTCTTCAAAAAGAACTGTTTGAATCACACATAAGTCTAAAATATTATGTGATTGTCAAAAGAGCATCCAGATCAACAAGGGCCAGTAAGCACTGTGAATCACAGATTATATCATTTGCATGTGAAATCAATGGATGACCATAAAAATCCCTCGGGGGGTTACTGCAGGTGACAGGCTCTTTTTCCATCCTAGCAACAGGTGGTGTGTTGAAACCCATCACAGTGCTGCAGCTGACAAGTGCTGCTAGGGGGACAGTGTCCAGTGATGCTGCTGAAATATCTAAATTTTCTTTCACTGCCTGCAGCAAGTTTAAACAGTGGTGAAATATCAAAGAATACTCATGTCTATTTCCACATTATGATTCAGGGCAGTTCAGTTGCAGTATGGGTTTTCAAAAATATCATCATCACCATCAGGACACAGATAACACAGATTAAAAATAAGAGCAAAGACAACATTTTTCACATTTTGTATATCTCCGATGGAGAAACTTGGATACCACTAGTGTTTAGGGTAATTTCTTGAAACATTAAATAAGGTTAAGCAATTTAATACGACCATTTTGTCAGGGAAAAAGTATTAAGCCATCCAAATTAATCAAGAATGTGTAAAATATGTCTAATATATTCATGTACTGATGGCTTGCAGCCAATGCAGTGCTCATGCTTCATCATCCCAATAGAAACTTAATGGAAGGCACATTTATCGGCACTGTCTCAGCAGAATGATGAACCGTGATGCATGAAAAGTAGAAAAGTTCATTTTATAGTTTTTTACCAAAGAACTGAGCAAACCTGTGCACAATTGGGTGCATGTTCACCTTCAGTGTGCACAGCAAATAATCTAATATTTGTAATATTTTTAAAAATATGGAATAGCAACAAGCCTTTTGGTAGTTGTCATATTTCTTTCTAAATGCCAACCAAAGATGGATATATGTAAAGCTGCAGTAGTATCAAATTCTGTATCTACAGACGCAGATATCAAAGGTTCTCTGAAGTATTACAACACATCTTCACATCTAGCACAGCATGAAAGCCACCTAACAGGGAGACCTACAGGGAACCGCCCTTATCACGGTCACCAGATGTTACTGAGGGAGAGATCCGATCAAATTGTCAGCCAGGATCAGTTTGATACGGCTTCATTTGTCACTTTCTGCCACCAGGCCCCCCACTCAGCACCCAATGAACCTGTGACTAATAGAATTTAATTTGTGCAGGTAATCAAACGTAACAAAACAGTACTTGACAAAATGAGCTATCTGATCACATTCAGTTCTTGTTAATTAGGAATAAATGGTAATGAAATCTGAAACTAGGGAGATTATCCTGGGAAACCTGCTAAACATGTGCTCACATGTGAGCACTGGATAAGATTTCTACACACAAAATGAAGAAAAAAACAAACAGATGAACCCCCTCATGCCTTTTCAAAGTCATCGAAATGATCAGAATTTCTATAAACTGTTTTATGAGACAGACTATACATGAAGTTAAGTGTCCTCAGATAAAGATTTGTCAACATGGCGTGACTTCTTCAGAAAGCTTTTGTGTTCTGAGGCTGCAGTGTACGCAGAACATCTGCGCTGTGATGTTCTGTCTTTCTCCTTCCCTCCCCCTTTGCCCTGACTCTGACAGCAAGTTGTTCCCTTTTATGGGCCGTCTTTCTCCAAAAGGCCGTCGGAAATGGGAGTGCAAGATCAAAACCAGCAGCTGAGTGCCTTCTCCTACAGTCAATTTGCCCTCCCAAGGGGTGGTGGGGGCGACTGCATCTCTCTCTCTCTCTCTCTCTCTCTCTCTCTCTCTTTATCTCTGTTCACTCTCTCTCTCCTGAAGAGTTTTCTAACAGTTGCACATAGATTTAAGAGACTTTCTTTCTCTATCTTGCCTTGGGGGGTGGGGTGGGGGTGGGGGGTAATTAGGGATCAGCACAGGATATGGTGGAGGCGAGCAGAGGTGGAAGAACATAGCAATGTTGCAATCAGTATTGGAGATATATTTGTTTGCCCCTTACTTTTAGACTGTGTATGTTTAGTATAGTGACAAATCCAGGAAACATGTCAAGTGACATGTGACACATGGCAGTTTTTTATTGACACTGCGGGTCATTGCACCTGTAGGTATGAAGTCTGGCCACCTTTACTTAGCCAGTGCTACTACTTACATAGCAATTTAATTAGAAGAAGTGTAGGCGACTATCTCATTTTCTTTGTCTCCTTTTGATACTTCAGCTTCTATGTCCTTGTCTCCCTCCTTTTACATTTTTCCTCTACTTATACTGTCTTCTGATTCAAGCATGTTAGTACATACTGTACCATTTAGAATATGATCATGAAAAAACACACTGAATTACTCTCAATGAGAGTTGGCAGCACATGGATTTCTTCAGAGTTTCATGCAGTAGCTGAATGAGTTGCTTATTCTAGAAAAAAATTGTCTTTCTATAATACCATCAATGTTCCTAAACATAGATACACAAGACCTTCAGACATCAAGATATGACAGTTTTCAGTGTTTCTGACAAGTTACGGTTTCCCTGTCTGTTGGGATGGCCGATAACTATAACGATTAGTGTGGATCGTGCTTCTCTGGGCTAAATGTAGGAAAGCATGCATTCAGTTTGTTTGTTGGTTTACATGACTGCTTAATTTTTATTTGAACAGAATATAATATTTCTGTTTATTTAAGTTGATCAAGCAGTCAGCTTGCTTGATGCTCAGGTCATGATACATTGTTGAGATTTGGGATTTATCTTACAAGCCTCCATGATCTGTGGTTGCTCATGAAAAGCCTCTCTGTGCTTTACTCAGACAATAATAATAAACTTCAAAAGCTCAGAATGTTTTCTTTTGACTTTTCCTGAAAGGTAAACCAATGGATATTGTATTTTCATAAAGTTTGGACACTTGGAGATTTAATAAAGTGCTGCAAAACCAAACACACTTTGAGCTTTAATCCCTAGCATGGATCAAGCTCCCAAAACGCTGGATCCAAATGTCTGCTGAGCTGTGAAAGCTGTGAAAACCCTGAAGACATCATCTTGACAAAGCTCCACCACTCACTATGAAAAATAAGCTGATCTTCATGGGTAAAATCAGTGGAGTGCCCTGTTGAAGAACCAGACAAATGCTAACACTGCAGCTCATCTTATGTACAGAGGATTCAAATAGGATCACAGTCAAGCCAAACAGTCCCATCCAAGCCTTGATGGTGTTCCAACTGCCTAATCAGCTACCATTGTCTCTGCAACTGGAACCGTGGACATCGAAACTAACTGCCCCCACTTATGTAGTCAATCTATTGCCTTTCTATGTGAGAGACTGGAGTGAACAGACTTGTGCAGGTGCAGCTGTTTGCCCTTCACACTGGAAAAGGTTTGTCTGTGTCCTTGAATAGGAGTAAGCAGGTTGAGATCCACAGACGTGTCTATCATGCAGTGTAACAGTGATCAAGGTAAAAGGTGCTCTTAGTCTGGCCTTTGCACCGACTTATGAATGCTGCCCACTTCTGACCCCATTCAAAGTGGCTGTCTTTGAATGGTTTGACTGTGTCCTAGTGTCCTCAGAGGGTAGTGGGTTCCATTAGAGGCTCTTGTCTGAACACTATATGTCCCCCCCATCACTTCCCCAAAGATTCACTTGGTTTCAACCTTCTCTCTTACCTCTTAACCTCTCTTTCGCCTCCTCGCTTGTTGTACTGTACCGTGGTCACTCTCTCAAACTCTGTCTTTCCTCTACTGATGATGTTATTATCCTTGTATACTGTCCACCCCCTCCTACTCCTTGACTTCCTCTTATACGTTGCTTTCAGTGGTGTTTGTAAACACTTTCACCTCCATCATGGTCTTTTTTTTTTCTACTTTACAATTTCCTCCCATGCTTCTTATCTTTGCATCTGTGTGTGTTTGGTTCCCTGTTGCAGGTATATCTTCCTGTCTCTATCCATCTTCTTCTCTTTTTTCTCCATCTTCCCTCTAATTGGGAGGCAGATGTTGACTATTCCTTACTAATGTTTAGGCAGCAGATTGACCTCAACGGTGATCTCGAAACCACGTGAGCAAAATGGCCAACGATATGGGCGCCTGCCACCAGTTAAATTTTCAGCTCCAGCGATTTTGGCGGAAAAGCAATTAGGATTTGGAATTAGTGTTCAAATTAAAGAGGAATTAAACAGGCTCAGAGATTAACCCTTTCAGGCATGGACACTCCTTTTGGATCTAAAAGTGCACCATCATCATATCACTGAATCCACCTAAAAGGTAGCTCTGACATGTGATCCAACATCCCTCCCTACGGGACTGGAATGGTTTATTATATATTGACGCTGTCCTCGGCGGAATAGCAGTAATTGTTTTTCTTCTTCCTGTCTTTCTTTGGACTCTTTTCTTTTCCTCGCTGGACAAAGTGACAAATCCTGCTTTGAAACTTAATGACGTTTGAAATAGAATTTGAGGCTACAATTATCCTGTCCATACAGGCTGTCACAGGAATGATGATGCCATCCAGACCCAATTATGGGGAATGGAGACACCTGTAGCTGCTTAGACCCACAAGGTACCACCGAGTCCAGCAGCTCTCCTGCTTCAGCTGAGGCATTTACATTTATTATTTGGAAGGTGGGGATGTAATCATTGAATATTGCAGGTTTGGCACCTGCCTAGTATTGCACCCACTTCTCCGACCACTGAGATAACCAGAGGGCTAATGCATTAGTTGTTGACACTTTTTGGTGCCACTAACATGAAAATGGTGCTTTTTTTAAAACCATCATAAATTTGATCAAGATTCTAAGTTCCCAATTTAATTAGAAGAAGTGTAGGTGACTTTCTCGTTTCTTTGTCGCCTTTTTATACTTCAGCTTCTATGTCCTTGTCTCCCTCCATTTACATTTTCCCTCTACTTACACTGTCTTCTCATTCAAGCATGTTAGTGCTGCAGCCATCTCTTCTCTCTGCTGTCCCCCTCTTGCGAGCTGACGATCTTTTTCTCTCAGCAGCAGTCTGTAAATGGCCGCCTGATGGAAAGTGACATTTTCACAGAACCCTGTGAGAGAGGCGAGGTGATCTCTCCTCTTTCCAGCACAAAGTGCTCCTAATTGCCTGTTCGCATTTGTGGGCATCAGCTGACAAACTCTGCAAATCAATAATTCTGCTCAGGGAAGATGTAGGGACACAGGGCCTCTCACACGGATACGTGCTGTGAGGACACATGCACGCACATGCATACAGATGCACCGTGTAGCTGTAAGTACACGTAGACATACATCCCCTCTTTACGCACACACACACACACACACACACACACACACACACACACACTTCCTGAACCTCACCACCTCTGTGCTGTCTGCCTTAAATGGCGGTGTTTATCCGTTATTCTAAGACAAATAGGGAGAGAGCACCGGAGCATTAAGGGCAGCCACGGTGCCGCTGAAGGCTGAAATAATGGATGGTGGAAATGGCAGCGCTGCTCATTACTAAATGGACTCTGCAGAGGTGGGAACTTTGCCCCACAAGCTTACTACATATAAAGGAGAAAATAGCACAGCTTAAAATAGGGGATTATTTAACAGATTTGTTTGTGTTTTTGCACTATACTCTGTAATAGCTCTCACTCCAAAAGTTGCTTGTCAATGTCACAGCAATTTACAAAGTCTGATTGACTTGTTTCTTGTTTATAGATGCGTTTGTTGTCTTCGAGGCCCTCTTCCTCTTCTTTGATATTCTCTACAAATTCATAAACAGTGATGGGCTTACAAGAACATTTCATTATGCTTTATGTATTTTTAAAATATGTGTGTGCTTGAAAAGCATATCTTTGTATTTTAATGAATGTCACCTGCTTGTTTTTCTCTTTTGTGTTTTTCCCACCTTGGCCTCATCTCGTGCTGCGGTGCACTGATGTACGTCATTCTACCTCACTCTGAAAGTCTCCCTGACTAATAAGAACTTTCTCTTCACAGGCTCATCTGTGATGCAGGTGACAGCCACTGACTCGGACGACTCCACCACAGCTAACGGCATGGTGCGCTACCGCATCCTCTCACAGACACCCCACAGCCCCATCCCCAACATGTTCACCATCAACAGCGAGACTGGAGACATAGTCACAGTGGCAGCCGGCCTGGACAGAGAGGTCAGTGTCATCTGCATGCACTGCGTGTGTTTTTCCAACATCCATTTAACATCAGATTGCTACAGTAACATAACTACCTTTTCTGCAAATAGTCTACATTACCAGTCATTTCAGTCATCCACTTGTTTCTTTTTGTGTGTAAATATAAATAATGCTTATCAGTGTAGTGGACCACAGATAATGGCAAATCCAGCACCTCTCTGCTGACAGGGTCGCAGGAGTTTTCGCTTCATGTCATCTTTTGTTTCATCCACTGCTGGAGAACGCGTCTGTCGCTAGCTTGCTGTGGTTGTTTGCAACCCACAAATCACCACCACAACACACATTATCCCTGCTCCATCTTCCATCTTATTTCTACTAATGAAGGAGGTCAGGCGGAGTCGACTTTTGTTTATCCCAAGCTGCATCAGGTGACTGTGGGCAGTGGTGGTTGTTCATCCTGCAGCCTTTCTCTCGCTCAAACACAAACACAGACACACACACACACACACAAAGACACACACACAAACCCCCTCCTTTCCACAAACCTCATCTCTCTGTGGTGGAGGATTTAAAAAAAAAAAAAACAACAACTGGCAAATCAGGGAAACGTTCAAATTCATATGCCACCATTATGAGGATAATCTCATCTGCGTAATTTAGTTGGCTGATTTTAGTACCGACATTAAAGCACTGTTGAGTGTGTCTCATAATGTTTATATTCTGAGAAGTCCCACTGGTCCCTCACGCCACTAAACACGGCCAGGCAACACTTTGGAAAAGTGAAAAACAAGATTTTACCAACAGTAAGGCGAGCGTATTTGGAGAATAATTACGGTTCAAATCAAAAACAAAACCAGATTTTGATAACAGAAGAGTACAATACATCAATGCTCGTACCATATCCAAATTTTATACAGAGCTGGCATGGCATGATAGTGTGATACATTTGCGGAACAATATAAATGAGTCTAGTGAATGTGAGCCAGCTCTGTGTCCCTGTTTCCAGCTTGGCCCAGGCAGCACCAGTAGCAGCTGATGTGAGTGAGGGAAAAGCTCATTAATCTGGACACATCAAGCCAGGCTCAGTCCCACCTGCCTCTGATCCTCCCACTAAAACTGGGACACACCTGGGAGTTCACCCACCTGCTGTCAAGGTCATCAACACAAACACACAAACGATCTCAGACACATAGGCACGTGTTCCCATACACACTCCCAGGCGGTTATCTTTGCTGTTTAGAAGCAGTAAAGGTTAACACAGACTGAAGAGTAGTAGCAGCAACGATGAATAAGATCCAAGTGTCAAAGGGGACCCATGCAACCAGAGTATTGTATGCACATGCTGCTTCGCAAAAACATGAATATTCATTCCCACTGTATTGACACTGAATACCCTATAAACTCCTTTGCGGCAGATACTTTATATTCTCTGTCTCCTCTCCAGTCTCTTTCTCTCACACTTTAGCTAATCCTCATCTACCATGCTGGTGTCTAATTAGAATATTCATGTGCTAATTAAGGGGTGAAGCAGGTTCTCTCGTGTTGAGGAGACCGGGGGGTACATGGAGGTTAGCCTCGTATCACTTACCTCTGACACCGCTGAATACCAATTATTCTCCCTCACTCACTGCCCGCAGCCCCTCTCCTCCTGTGACCTCACATGCCTCCATGTGCTCCTGCCTACAGGCTAACAAGCTGTGCTAAGCCATATACATGCATGTTTGACTTAATACATCCTTCATTTTAAATATAACACTGCTATTTGTATGTGGGTTTATGTTGAATTTAAGTGGCTGGGGGACAGAATTAATATTTGAAATAAGATTGCATTAGGTGATAGTTTAGATTGGAGTTTATTTCTATGGATGCTGCATCAGGATTCCACACGTCTGTCAGTCTACTTTGGAAGATGTACATTTCTAATGAAGCACAACTCTGGAGCAGCAGGTAGCAAACAGAGTGGAGGAGGTGTCAGGGTGCCACAGCTGGCATGCATATTCTCTTTTTGTGCCCTCTTTCCGTGGCTCCGGTTCCACTTGGCAGACAGAGCTGTTGTCTTTCATTACCCCAGGCTGTCTCAATCTCCCATGAGCCCTGGACTGGAACGGTCTGGCGTGGCATGGTGTGGTGTGGCCCAACACCAGGCTGTCCACCAGGCTGATGCCAGTTCTATGTTGGTCTGTCTTGTCACCGATTAGGACGTTGTTTGGACTGCCTCAAGGACATGAGTTTTCACAGCTTATAGCTCCATTAGGATCTGCAGAGCCTGGGGATACAGAGCAGGCATCCTAAATGGGTCTGGGGTTTTATTGTCTCAGAGAAACACTGAGTTATGTTAACTCGTCGCCTAGCACCAAAGCTCCATAAAACGAAGCCATCGGTGCATTGTGAGCGGTTTGCTGAACGAAGAATATTGACACATGTAGGTGGATGTTGACTGCTGGTAGCCAACTCAAGCAAGAAAATCCACATTATTATGTGTGCATAGGAAGTATTGAATTGGACCTTATTTTGTTTTTTACACAAGCCGGAATTGTTATGTACTTATGTACCTCCAATTTTAAATCATGTTTTTCATCTCTTGTAGATAATGCTTTTATATTTTGGTCAGCCGGGTATTCACTTCCAGTAGCTCTCGGATTCACTATGAAAGCAAAGTTGTTGCAATTATTTGCAATTTCGTTATTTTGTCTGTTCTTTTTTGTTTTTACCACAATGCCTTAATAAATTGCAGACACCAGCCTATTATTTAAAGGGCTTAATCACATTTATTACAATAGAACTGACCTTAAACATCAACACCTTGTGGTAAAAGGATTTGGGAAATACAAAATGACCTCTTGTGAAATATATAATAAGTGCATGTACCTATTACACCAATGCCATTTAGAATCTATACCAATGTTTCCCCCTACATGTGATCAATGTTCCCTGTGAACCTTATGTCCACCCTATATTAACCTTTGGACAGAGATTTATTTATAATTTTACCCATTCACAGCTTTATTCAGGATCTCTCCCACTGCCCCTCTTTCTGTATCTAGATGCTGACATGTCCAAGTGGTTGTAGGGCAAAAAAATAAAATAGAATGATAGCAGAGAAACAGGAAGCAGCTCTCAGTGATGTCTATCCTTTAATGCAATTTTATGAATACATACATTCATAATAGGAATACATTATGTGTAAGCAAGAAAGAAGTGTAACGGTTTCTAAAGAAATAAATGAGATTTTCCATTGATTTGATGATATACATTGTTACTGACATATATCTCCAGCTGTAGCTGGAGATCATTCACAGTGAACCTGTCCCCAGATGAATGTGGTTTTATTGTGGCTTACTGGATTTTCCTATCCTTGACAATGTTGTCATTACACCCAAGAATTTTCCATCAGCTCCTAAATCACAGATACAAAGTATGACTAGTGTAAATGTAGTTGTAGTTGTGACTCAGAAATAAATATGGACTAAGTGTTTGATCCGTGCATAGGCTATATACACAGACATGCAAGAAGTATTTGAATTTGAATGAATTTTGAATTGAGTGTCTATTTACTTCTTGCATGTCTGTGTATACTGTTAACAGACCCAGATATCTCAGGAATTGTTTCTTTAAGCCTAAAGCAGATATGTTGACTATCAAGGTGTTGTTGCTGTGTTTGGGCAAAGTGATGGTCCTCATGTGAGTTTGGTAGCTTTCATGTGTTTGAGAAAGCAAGTGTGAGAACAGCATGTCCTTGACGCTCATATTTGTTTAATCATGTCCCGTCCATTGTACTGTAAAGCTCATTTGGACAATTAACTCAACTTCATTCCCAGTCGTGGTGCATGCTTTGTTCAAGCGGCTTTATTCATATGTGACTCACAGCCTTTATTTATCCAGACTCTGAGCTGTTTGCGTAAATGTGAAGCCGTATCTAATCAAGTGGATTCTGTGTTTATATCTTAAATTTACCTTCATATCAGAGTGAGTGACTTTATCTGCAATTCAGATCCAGGGAAAAGCTTTCAGAGAACATAAATCATCGCTGGCTTGTGTTCTCATCAAACCAGCGTTTGTGTTCTCAGACTAACCTGAGAGACATCTGTGTGAGGGATAAAGAGAGGGATGGATGATGAAGATGGAGACAGAATAAATCCTTGAAAAACTCATCACAACACCAAGTACTTCACTTGTAACAATAGATATCTGAGTTTTTCATTGGCAACGTGGATGTGTAACTGAACTGAAATCAGTTGAACTGAACGGAAATCTAATGAAGTGGAATCGAACAACATCAAATCAAATTGAGTAAATTTAATTGAAAGTGATCGCAGCTGAACTGAAATTGTAGTGAGGGTCACTGACACAGAGGGTCAATGAGGTGGAGAAAGAGTGTAGTCAAAAAAAGTCAGGGTGCTGAGCTCTACAGTGTTTGCAACACTCAAGAATTTGAGACAGATTGTAAGTGACAAACTAATGACTGTGGCCAGTAGGAGCCTGGCAGGCCAGAACTCAATCCAACAAACGAAGTAAAAGCAAGTCACTCACTTGTCTGGCCTCTTTCTTTAAGTAGTCCTTTACAGGGTACCAAGTGAAAGTGCACACTCAGCTCAGGTATAATTAATTCACCACTGTACGTGTTCTGCCAGAAAACCACTCCTCTCTATTTTCTTGTTCGACATTGCCTTACATGTTTAGACCATTATTTCTTCTGCTTTGACAAGTCCATTTGCGTACAAACTCAGAGCAGCCAGGTTTTTCCACCTGTCCGGCCTGCTGCTTGGCTTGACTTGTCGAATAGCTAACATTGAAAGCCTGAATCCATTTTCCTATTTCTTTCTTCAGTCTGCTGGATGGTAAACTACCTCATTTGGTCTGTGTGACAAAGGGATTGGGTTTTTATTGTTGGCGTTGCTCTGAGTACAGGTGTTTCTGTGGCTTCTGATGGCTTTCAGCTTGCACAGATTAAGTCCATGAGGCTCAAGGCCTGTGGGGGACTCTGGGCTATTGCTGTTGGTCATGAGACAAGAAGCATTTCCTGCCAGCGCTGGACTCTAATCTAACAGAGATATTTTCTGTTCAGCACTTCTATAGGACTCATTAGAGAGCCCTTTACTCGCTTGTTCAGGCAGCCACTTTTGGACAGCAGAGTGTGCTTGGCTCTGTGTGTGTGTGTGTATCCCCGGTGTAAGAGTCTGAGTGTCCCACCTGTTCCCACTCACTGGAGCGTTAGCGGATATGTATGTGTGCACTAGAAGGGCCATAAACTCACAACTACCCTCAGATGAGTGATATAAGCCTGCAGGATAAGACGCATCAGCTACACCTCCTACTGTGTGACAGCTCCACCTGCTGGCTCAGCTCCAGTCATTTCTCTTCACCTGACCAGAGAAAAGGGCGTCCATCAAAGCTTGAGCCTATTAGTTTCCTGCAGCCATCTGGTGCTATTTCCAGATTGATGTATGTGACCGGATCTAAATGAGTCTGCAGAGAGACACATCCATTGGAGGCTCTATTTACTGAAGCGTTCCATGAGGGGAGATGGTATTGATATTTCATTATGAGTCTAATAAAGGGCAGCTCGTATTGAGTTTTCATTAATAGGCCTGGTTTGGTGCAGATTAACATGTCTGCGTGCTTCATAATGACTTGGAGAAATGCTAAATGACTCCAGCTGGAGTTTTAACCGTCCTCAATGCTTTGACTGATCAGACAATCGAGTATATCCTTCACAACTGAAAAAAAACACAGTGGGAGGGGGAAAGAGATAACGATACACAGAAATGGGAGAGAGAGACAGAGGGAGATAGACAGGCAGAAAACACTGAGCGACCAAGATGTGATGAGAAAGATAGCAAGTGATCAAAAGAAGCACAGAATGTGAGTTAACAAAGAGAACAGAATAAACCAGGGGGAAAAAAACAGGACTCAAAGAAATAAAATAAAAAAAGCAAAGAAGCAGCCACATAAGAAGTAAGCAGTAACTCCCCCATCTACACCTAGAAAACCTCTGCCTCGGTTTGTTCTCGTTCCAGCAGGCAGTCCCTGACATCAGTGCCATTAGCCATCAAGTTGTTAGAAAGCATGACCCCTGGGTGAATACAGAGAAACTAGCCTAGCAACAAGAAACACTATATAGACCATCAATAATATGCATTCTGGATGCTGAACAAATCAGCACGCCATGTGTGCAGATCACTGGCCTGTCCTTGATGTTCATTCTCTCTCACAGTCTCATTTTGCTCTGCCACAATGGAGGTTTGAGCCGAATGGATTAATAGGAAGAGAAAGAGACCACAAAGCAGATCACAGAGAGACGGTCCTCTTTCCACTGCTGAGTCTGGGGACTGACTGAACTTTCAGCACCATGGACACACTCACTGTCTCTCTGATTTCTCTTTGTTTTTTTTTTTCGCTTGCGTCTAAACAAAGCTGATGGTGTTTCTCCTCATGGCACTGTAATATTTCAGTGTGTGCCGCAGTACACTCTGGGGCGACACCCCCGCACTGTAACTGGACTAAGTAAGGCCCGTCCACCTTCTGGTATTATCTGCAGGGCTGTGGCGCATCTTAAAGTGGAGGCGCCTCCATTAAAATGAGTGATGATCCAGGTCTGTTCCCACAGCGGAAAGCCAAGACTTTTAGGCAATAATGGATGGGCCTTTTACCAACACATTGCTCCCTCTCTGCAACTTTGTGCATGCCTGTCCATGTGTGTGTGTGTGTGTGTGTGTGTGTGTGTGTGTGTGTTTGCGGTTTACTATCTGTTATTGAGCAAATAAGGTGTTCTAACAGACTCCAGTTGTCCTGCCTCCTGTGAAAGAGGAGAAGATGTATGTACGCCTGGCTGGTAATTGAAAGGATTTTCACTCATGCATTCACTTATTTATTCATTCATGTGGCTTACTATGTCATTGTCACATGGAAAAAAATATTAATTTGTTGATTGATTCCTGTGGTCGGGTGTGTTGCAGCATTTCGTACACCAATCCCTAAGTATGTGTTCTCTGTTTCTGCTTCTTCTTACAGAAAGTGTCTCAGTATACCATCATTGTCCAGGCCACTGACATGGAGGGCAACTTGAACTTTGGCTTGTCCAACACAGCCACGGCTCTCATCAGCATTACAGACATCAACGACAATCCACCAGAACTGACAGTCAGAACGGTGAGTCCTACACTGATCTCTGTACGGGACTGCATGAAAATTACTAAAAGGAGGTAAGGAGCGTTCCTTTTGCTGAAGGGAGGATAGCGGTGCAAATAAAATTTTTGTTTCAGTGTTCTGTTCTATAATAGTGTAACAGTCTTGTCTCTGTATTAGGACTTCTCATTAAAAATCAGCTCTTCCTGCTTCACTTATTTGGTCTACCAATTTATTTACCAGCTCTTTATTAGCAAGTTGTTTGTTATAAAATATCACTTTAGTATCAGATATATTAGTATACTCGTTTTCTTACAGTCCCTATAAATAGAGAATGTATGCCTATATGCATAAACAAGGAAGGTCCACCAAACAGTGTCAGCTCAGGGCTCTGCCCTGTATCTGCCATTTTAACAAGTGCTTATTTAGTCATTATGCTACCCCACTGAGCCATAGAGCAATTATGCTACATATAGCACACAAGGGTATATTATTCGTAGGCAGAACAGATTACACAGGCTTCCAAGTAAAAGACAGCTCTCAGAGATTATTAAAAAATACATTATCTGGTGTCTGTCAAAGACAACAATCATGTAATAGTAGCTCAAAAGAAATATGCTTTCAGAGAACATTGAGATGAGGGTAATGTGTCTACAGTAGCTGACAAAGATGGAAGATAAGGACAGATAGATATAATAAATAAAAAAAGACTGACAGATAAAGAAACACTGTGCAAGAACAACATATGGAGAGACAGAAGAAGATACTGTGAGTGAACGTGAGATCCAGATCAGTTTTGGTGATGGGAGGTGCACTCCTCCTATCCTTCCGCTCTGTGTTTGCTCTGCCAGCAGGGCCTCTGGTGGCCAGGGTTTGTCTGCAGGCATCTGGCCCTGGTCCCTGATACCTCCACACTGGCCTGACAAGAAGCCACAGTACAGTTGGCCCACTTAACTATAACTTAACTATAGCAGTGTGTGTGGTTAGGTAGTGAGCTGTTTGTTTTTGAGAACAAGGGTTGCTATATAAATGAGGCAACTGAAAGCAGATGCTCTTTTATGCTGACTGTGAATGTTGTGCGTTGCCTTTAAGTTTCTTCAAGTTTTTCATCGCTTGAATTTTCCACTCTCAGCTGGGTGATAGAACCGAATCAATTGCTGACCGCAGCTTGACAGACCTACAGGATCGTAGCTGTTCTTTATGTGAGCGCTTGGATTTCTGAGATTCCAGAGAGAGACAGATGCTGTCTGCAGCCGAGCTCAGAGGCAGAGCGAACAGTGTGTCAGCGTCACACACTGTGATCCCTGTCTCCTCGGCAGGGCCGTCGGCAGCGTGCATGCCAGTACAGTTCCAGCCGCATGCTCTGATAAGAGCTCCCCAGCTGTCAGGGCTAGAGCTCGCCGAAAAAGGCTGCCACTCTGCTCAAAACTGCTCTGTCCCCCGTCTGCGGTGCTGGCTCTGTCACCGCTCTTCACTGGGGAGGACCAGAGTCCTCCCTCTAGCAAAACAAAAAAAATGGACATGCTGTGCTTCAATGGACACAGAAACACATTTATATTGTCCCTGATACAGTACACAGTGATGAGACAGGCTGTGATAGATATTTGTCATCTCTTCGGGGCCTCATTACTTTCCTTGAAACCCTAAAAAGTAAATGACTGTAAATTTGCCAGTAAAGGAGCAGTTACCTCAATTTTGGTATGCCACTCAAGGATAAGTAAAAATAAATAAAGATGTTTTTGTTGTATGTCCTTCACTTAGAATCAAACATACGCGGCATAGAAATTGCTCTTCACCAGATACCATTTCCATTGCTTTGTCTCTACTTTTTGTTTTGCTTCCCACACTAGCAACCAGACTTGGAGCATTTCAGTAATTATTTGTGGTTGACGCAAGAAGAATTCATTGCTCTCTACAGGAGGCATAGAGACAACATAAGCACACTAATTAAGTGAAATTGCTTGTGGGGGCGTAAACCAAGCTGATATATAGCATCTAATTAAAAAAAAGAAAAAAAAGAAAAATGTTTTATTCATATCGCCACATGGGCCTGAACGTGCTATGTTAGTCCTATGTTTGTCATTATGTGATAATAAAAAGACAGCAGTACTTGCCAGAATCTATCAGAACAAACTATCTAATGAAGTGTATCACACCCCTGCAGAATTGCACCCAGTGGTTTTACACTCACCGAACTCTGATGAGTGGCAGAAGTGTTGTTTGAAAGACGTGTGAGTCTGAACTTACAGAAACACAGGTGTACAGATAAAAATTAGTGCTGCTGAGTGCTATTTGTGATTCACCTGTAGAGCTTCCAAGTACCTGAAAAATTGCCATTCACCACTTTTCTCTGCTTCTCACTTCTTGACTTTGATTTGTGTTAAAACAGAGCAGACTGATAGAAAAACAGCTTGACAGCATGTCCATACGACATTAAACATGGGTGACAGTAAACGCCTGTTGCCAGTGGCTGTATCTTTATTGCACCATAGAGGAGGCATAACAGCCATCCTAAGTAGACTGATGTCAGTCTGATATTACTTGGAGTCTGTTTTGGGACATTTATTTCTATTTAATGCCATCATTACCATTTGGTGTTGTTTTCAACGCCCCATGAAGGAAAGGAAGAGCTCATTTAGTGTTGCTGAGCTGTAACTCTGCCACCTAAAATGAAACATTTTCATTTTCAGACTCATTTTACGCTAAGAAGGTATCGGATTTCCCCTGCTGGGGAGTGCACCTTTATGCAGATTTATTAAGTGATTAAGTGCTAATTTATGGACAGTTTCACTAACAAGGACCACGCCTGTACAGATGAAGTTTTAACATGTTTATTACAAGTAACATTTGGGAAGCATGGGTGGTATGCTGCTGGGAGGGTTTAGGGAGGGGGGTTAGAGAGGTCAAGGGATGGAGGGATGATGGGATGAGGGTCGGAGGGTGAGGGATGTTAGGATGAGGGATGAAGGGAGGGAGGGAGGGAGGAAGGGATGAGGGGAGGAAAGGTGAGATGGATGAGGGATGCGAGGATGAGGGGTAGGGGGAGGAGGCAGGGCCATCGGTAGAATGGTCCTGAGGTTGACAGGTGGACAGGAGGGATCCTGGAGGGAACCTGGAGGGATGGAGACTCTGAGTGGGGGAACCGTCTCTCCGTGACTCTATGGATTAGAGCCCCCTGGTTCCTGTGTGAGAATGGAGTCAAGAAAAAGGAAGACAAACGAGAAAGAGGGTTTGGGGAGGAGGTGTGTGACAGCGGAGTCAAAGAAGGAGTACGAGGCGTGGCCCTTATTCCTGAACCTAGTTATTATTAAAAATTATTAAAAATTTAAAACATGAAAAGCAGTAATTAGAAGTGATCAGGCATAAGTAACCCTGTGTCAGCTGAAATTGTTTGCAGGTTTGTTGCATAAAATAAGACCCTGACATAACGTGTCAATGATAATGCTTTGAATGCAGAAGCTATAAAGTGAGCTTCTCCACAGCGTCAGCAACCATTTGCTTACAGTGACCCTACCTCACTCCTGCCTGTGTGTTTTTGTTCTGCAAACTAAACTGTGTAACTTTTGAATGAAGATTTCTTCTTTTACAGATGAAAATAAATAAATGAAAACAATAAAACGCAACCTTGCACAATTCAATCCACTCAAGAGTTTTGTTGACAAATGGTGTTCCTGGGAGTTTTGTTTTGGTCCCATACATTCTCTTTGCAAGCCTTCAGAAAATGTGTCTAATGTTGCTGAATAAGCTCACTCGCACTGTTCACGAGCTTTTTTCTCCAATTAAGTTTTTGTTGAGTCCTATAAACTCATATATATAAGCCCTATAAAGACAGAATCTGTAATACTAACATTTTGTGACATACCAACTCAAATTAAAGCTTAATGATTCTTTTTATTTTGGTCTCATTTGAATTTTACATTCACTGGCACATTGAGGTCCCATCAGACAATTACCTTCAATTGAATCTTATTGGTTCCTTTTTCCTCCCCTTCATTGGAACTACAAAATCCTTTAGAAACTCTAAGTCCGTGTCTCTAGAGGCTTATCAATGGGTCCACATTGCATTTTAGAGAGAGTGGCCATTTTGGAAGCATCCTCCCCTACAGTCAGCACCATTGTGTATGCTTCTGAGAGAGCATATTCCATTTGGCTGTCTGACAGCACAGCCCAAACAAGCTTGGAAGGTTTGTGGTGGTGTTTGTGTTAAAGCTTGGGGTGAAAATGAAATGGAGGAGCCCACACACCAGAGACTGAGAGTGCATATTTAATTTGTTCAGTGCTTATCAGCCTGGTCATACTGCGGGGGATAGGAGAAGAGGAGGGGGCACGGCGGGAGGGAGGGAGGGAAAGAATAGGAATAGAGGAATCGAGCGGTTTGGACGCTGCCTCAATCCCATGATGATGAAGCCATTAAAGTGAACAGCAGCTGGCAGACACACACCATAAACAAGTTAACACTTCACAAGAGGAAACACGGATTATCGTCTGACAATGAGAGCTTTTAGCGTAGATGTGTGTGTGCCTGTGTGTGTCTACCTTTGAGTGCCCATCCCTCTGTATCCAGATAAATCCCTATAGAGACAGACATGTATCCCATCGTGTTGTAAATTTTTCTTCAGGCTCTGCAGCTGTCACCAAGTTTACTCCAGAGTTAGTTCAGAGGGGAGTTGTTTCAGATTGCAATATAATGAAGATCATTAGCCAAAGATTATTCCTACCGCTGCCTTAATTACAGTACTTATCTAATTGCTTATTAAGACCTAGATTTGGTGAATGCACAGAATCTAAATTAAATGGGTAAACACTTAATTGAACAAATCCATTAGTTCAAATAGAGAGTTTCATATGAGCAGACATGCAGTGGAATAAGCGATAGCATTAACATAATGGAAGATATGATTCTCTATTATGCACATTTAAACAAATCTGTCTCTTTCTGTTTTTTTTCTTCCTCTCTAATTCCTCCCCTTTGTTTGTTTTGCCACCACTTTCCATTTATGTTTTAATGTAATGAGCAATATTGGCATGACCCTAAAAGTAGTTTGTTTTCATAAACAACAATTATGGATAATGTTTAAAGACTGATGGTGGCACAAGCAAATGTTTAGAATCTCAATAAATCAACTTATTAACATGCATTAGCCAACAAGATCAGCATAATTGTTATCTCTCCCATCCTCCCCTCTTCTCCTTCACTTCCTTCCCTCCCTCATGCTCTGTAGTTTTCAGGCGAGGTGCCAGAGAACAAGGTGAATGTGGTCGTGACCAACCTGACGGTGGTGGACAGGGATCAGCCTCACAGTCCCAACTGGAATGCCGTCTACCGTATCGTCAGTGGAGACCCTTCTGGACACTTCACCATCCGCACTAACCCCATCACCAATGAGGGCATGCTGACTGTGGTCAAGGTAAAAATGAAACTGTGTTTTTGATGCCTAATGTCTGATGTTAAGCTCTTTCAAAATAAAAGTGTACCGTCATTCTCCATTATCATTCAATGCTGCATCTTGTGTCTTTCCACCTGCTCTGAAGTGCCAGATGTTGACGATTTGATTACTTTACTTTGGTCTCACATTGTTATCAGTGAATTATATGTCATTCCTCAAATTGGAGCATAGCAAGAACCAATCTTGCAATCAGCTACACTCATTTTCCTCTTGTCTCGCTCTCCTCTCTCCCACCTCATTGGCTATTCTCTAGCCGGTTGATTTCGAAATGAATCGTGCCTTCATGCTGACCGTGGTAGTATCTAACCAGGCCCACCTGGCCAGCGGCATCCAGTCCTCACTTCAGTCCACAGCAGGAGTCACCATTTCAGTTCAGGATGTGAACGAGCCGCCCGTCTTTCCCGTCAACCCCAAGACGATCCGCTTTGAGGAGGGCGTGCCACCAGGGACGACTCTTACTGTGTTCGCTGCTCAGGACCCTGACCACTTCATCCATCAGATTGTCAGGTACTTTAAAGGACACCACAATATGGAGGCTTCACTTCTTTTGCTGAATATAATAACTGACACAACATAGTCCTAAGTATGAGGCCCTGACCGTTTTCTTTTTAGACAGATTTGAAGATGTCATCACAACTGTGCATACTGTACTGCAATTTCAGAAAACAAATTGCAATATAGTATGCACAGTTTTGATTTCTTATGATTTATACAACTGTTCAAACTGTTTTTTGAAAGGCCCTCTATGCTTTTAGGTTGAAACAAGTCCTCTTCACAAATAGATGTTATTTTGTATGAAGGGATTGGGGAAAAAAAGTCATGTTTTGTACATGAAGAACAAAACGATGTACAGTGGTTCAACCAGACCGACAACGGAAAGTGTAGAGCAGACAGAGATCTCTCTGAGCAACAGTTAAATAACATTGTAAGAAAATCCAGACATTGGTAAAAAATAAATTGGAAGCTTAGCATCAAAATATGTGCTGCTCTAAACAGGAACAGGATGCTGTTTCAGTGTTTCAGCGAGGTTAATGGACTAGCATATTGAATACCAGCTGAACATACCGCAGACTGACAAATCAATTTTTAACTAACTAAACTATAACCCCTGAGCAGACTGCAGAGGACTCAAAGAAAAACAAGTAAATATTTCGAGCCAAGTAGCAACGTTGTGGTTCAATAATCTAGGGTCACTTAAGCTTTCCTGGACTTTCAGAAATTCATAATCGAAGGTTGTTTAGGGGAAAAATGGTTTCAATAGTATTCTCTCCTGTCATACAACACAGTGGGGACATCAACTAAATTAACGTTTTTATCATTTAATTCTTGTTTTTTTGGCCTGAACTATTTCAAATGTAAATAATACATTTGTTGTCTGAATATATCTTTCTAGCCTAGAAGAGAAACATCAATGTAACAAGTAAAACTGTGACAGTGTTTTAGTTTTTGTAGGTAATGCCCAAGCATAGCTCCAATCACTGCTCATGCTGCCTACTGTTCCATACCATCTCTGGTGTCACTTCTTGCAGATTCATAGATAACAAAATGCTTCGGGTTTCATATTAAAGAAGTTAGAGGTAGGACTGGATGGCCAAAGATGACTGAAGTGAGAACTGTCCAGTCTCCCACTGAATCCGAATGTCACCAGTGTTTAATCAGCGCTGAACACTTTCTCCACAGTTTGTCCCTCTTCTTTGACATTCTCAATGACCCCTTCGCCCACATCCCAGGCTCCAGTTACCTCCCCCGTTGCCAGGCAACTGGTGTGAAGAGGTCATCCTGTAATGAGTTGGACACTGTCTGTCTGCCCTCCTTAGGTTCCTATCTGCTTCTTCTCTTCCTCCTCATTGATCCCTCCCTCTATCCTTACCTAACTGGGATGACACACAGCGGGCATCGTGCCATCCAGGCATCGACCCTTTGCGATAGAAACTCCTACATGCCCACTGAGGTCCAGTGGCACCGTTCCACTCCATAGCCAGCCCCAACGAGAGAGATTGATTTTTCTTAATGTCAGTAAGACGACCTCTTCTCACTGAGGGACCCAGTGGAAATGTTACTGAATTGATAGCGAGGGAGGCAGTGGGGGATGTACTCGTATATTTACAGGACAGTGAGCAAAATCCACATCTCAGGGTTCTTCTCCTAAAAAGACATGTCATGCAAACTGAGTGGACTGAGCTTTTCTGCCCTTTGAGAGAAGTAACTCTTCTTCTACCCTCTTTTCTCTCGTCCCTCCCTCCCTCTCACTCCCGCTGACCCTGTCACTTTCATCCTGTCAGTCTGCGGGTTTGTTATTGATGGGACCTCAGAGCTGCTGTCTTTTCCAAAGCAGCTTGCCAGCAGACGTGCAGCTCCTGCTCAGACAGCAGCTCATCTCTGTTGCTGCTGCTGCTACTGCTGTTGCTGTATTCCCTTTTGTGACCTCCCTTGAACCGTCACTAAAGCACACACAAAAGACACAGAAATGCACAACCGCAGACTTACAATCGCACCCGAGCATGCACACCAGCCCATGCTGAGGGTGACTGAAGGGCCTGTGCGTGAGCAGAGGATGAGAGAGGAGGCAGCTTTCTTTTTTTTTATGTTTCTGGATTCTTTTTTTTTTCACACTCAGATAAAAGTAAGTAAGGCTGAGCTTTTTTACTAGCTAACTTAGATGTGAGCCTGGGTGTCGTTAAGCTCAGTTGGTAATGCATCCGCCCCATGTACAAAGGCTCAGTCCTTGCTGCAGTGGCCCAGGGTTCGAATCTGACCTGCGACCATTTGCTGCATGACATTCCCCATCCTCTCTCTCCCCACATTTCTGTCACTCTTCGGCTGTCTCTATACAATAAAAGGCCAGAAAAATATCTTAGATGTGAATATGGCAGCAGGAGTTGCATGTGTGTTTGTGTGTATTTCTTATTAGTATTTCTACTTCACATCTTCATGTAAGGATAGGATTAAAGTTGTATTTATCAAAGTTGTATTTAGTATTTCACTACCGTGAAGCTTGGAGACTCATGAGAGACGGATCAAAAGGAGAATGATCGAAATCAAAGCAGCATAGGCTTAGATATCCTCACATTTATATGTCTACACTGCCCGCATAGTAGAAGCAGCACTATAATTGGCACAATGCAACCCAATAGCATAATTTTAGATTTAGACCATAAGATCCTCCTTGCCTGCTAAATGACCACTTCTTTCATATGCCACACCTCTAGTTTGTACTGCATGTTATGAGTGATGAGGAAACTGACCACCATGTGTAAAATCAGTGCAGTGCTTTTTAAAGTTGGAATCCGTAGAGGGTTGTTTTTTTCTTCTGTTAATGTTGTTGAAATATATTGAAGTTGTAACTTTTTGCTTTGCCACAGTCTAGACTTCACATTGGATGGCACAGAAAATCAGAAATTAACCTAAAGTGTTGTTTTTACACCAAAAGTAAGTGTTTGAGGAACACCATGGTGGCTCAGCAGAGTGTGCGCCCCTTTGAATGAATGAAGGAATCGACTCGAGCCTGTTGTCCCCTTTCTCTCCCTGCTTTCCTCTCTGTCTTCGATTGTTCTATCAAAAGAAAATGACTATTTCAAACTCAGACACAAAGACATTTGCAGAGAATGGCTGCATTGTGAAGAACTTTAGTGGGTGGAATCCACCATAGCGCTTGGGCACAACAGACCCCCATAATTGAGGTGTGTTCCTGCTCCTGAATCTGCTCTAAAAAGCTTCAAAGGATTAGGAAAGTGATGTATTAACATGTTTTTGAGCTGTTACAAACACAGCATTGGGTTTAAAGGTTACGGCAGTCGTCACGAGTATAAAGACACTTTGCTCTGCCAGCTGCACATGAAGATAGCAGGAGGTGACATCTTGTTGGCACAGGAGGGAGTTGACAGTGCCAGGCATGACACGCAAACACCACAATCTAACCTGCAGGGCTACATGAGATCCTGACAAACACTGCACGACAAGCTCTTTCACAAGAGATTATGTCTTTTTTTGTCTATTTATTTTATTCTCTTGTGAAAAAATGTAAAAATGATGATGGTGGGTGTCCCTGTCTGTCAACATGTCCTTGTGTCTGCTTGTTTGCTAAGTGTGTATGAGTCCAGAAGTGTGCTGTCTTTAGGTGGAGGTGGAATTAGTTTCATTCATGCCTGTGAGGAACCAGTGTCAGCCTCCAACGCACAGTTTTAATTAAGCCCCTTTTCCCCTCATCACATTCTTTAACAACCATGTTTACATTCAGAAACATGCCTCTGATCTCTCTTACTTTTTCCTCCTTTCTCCACTTCAACCTCCACTTCCAGTCACCGTGGTGACACACTGACCATATACCTACCACTGAGACTTTTCAACAATTAGCTGTTTATCATCAGGCCAGCAAGCAAAGCACTTCCCACACTCAGTCAGTCTTTAAGACTCATCATAGTTGTTAATGGGATTTATAGACTTTAATTGCAGCTGCCACTTTCCACTCCGCTGATGTCACTACTGGTGACGTGATGAGAGCCGCTGTGGCGGTTGTGTGGGTACAAAGAGCAGTGAGGTTGTTAAGAGTGCTGCGTGGCTGCTCCGCATATGGGTTCAGGTTTTCATCGGTCTTCATGCTAATGAGCTGTGGCTAGGATAAGCTCAGTGAACATATGTTCCGCTCTCCATGCCACTGTAATATTTCAAAGGTGCTTGGCTGGTATTGCTTATTATGGTAATGGGAATTCAACTTGATAATGGGTACTTTGGATCAGCAAATAAAAGATTCAGCACTGCTGGAATTCAACTAACAGTTGGCCGTTAATGTGTGGAGTATGTTTCTGTATACTTATGTTGGGATTTAATGAGGTGTTTGGCTTTCTGTTTGTGTGTACAGGTACTCCAAACTATCAGACCCAGCTAACTGGCTGAAGATCAACAGGACCAATGGTCAGATTACTACCATGGCCCTGCTGGACCGAGAGTCCATGTACGTCAAAAACAATGTGTACGAGGCCACGTTCCTGGCATTCGACAATGGTAAGTCTGGTAAGTCAGGATGAGTGTGTGTGTGTGTGTGTGTGTGTGTGATGGTTATCCAATAAAGAGTAGAGCACATGCAGGACAATGGAGGGGCTTTTTAGCCATGTTACATTGCTCTAGGGATGACAGTGTCGATCAGTCCACCACTTTGGTGCAGATTGGAATATCTCTAAAACAACTGGAAGAGTCACCAGGAAATTTGGTACAGACATTCATGGTACCATTCATGGTGATGCCCTGATTTATTCCTCTTACTCTACCACAAGGTTGAGATTTGTGGTTTTGACTGAAAGACCTCAAGGAATATTGGATGGACTGCCATGAAATATAGTCCCCCTCAGGATGAATTCTAATAATTTAGGTGAATCCTTTTCCATCTAGTGTCATCATCAGGTAGCATTTTTGCTCATTTTCTCATTTTGCTCTAACAGCTCCTAGTGCACATGATCTTTCTGGTTTGTTAGTTTGTTTTTGTCATTATGAAAAAGCCAGCTGTATTTAAATATTGATAACTATACGTCAATCATCATCTGAGTGAAACAGAAGCTGTCTGTTGTTATTTTTCATCTTCATGCATCATCAGATTCAAAGTACTGTAGCACAGATGAATGTCATGGTTATTAGAATGGGCCACAACACAATCTTAAGTAACACATTTTTCTGGTATATTTCTCACTCATCATATATTGGGTTTGTATTTTTAGGTGGGGTGTTATTGTGCACATTTCTCTTGATATAACAGTGTAGGGTTATGCCGGAAAACATATGACTT
The DNA here is from genome assembly GCF_000972845.2 of Larimichthys crocea. Taxonomy (NCBI): domain Eukaryota; kingdom Metazoa; phylum Chordata; class Actinopteri; family Sciaenidae; genus Larimichthys; species Larimichthys crocea. The sequence continues at coordinate 4,827,284 of NC_040016.1, read as the reverse complement.
AGCATATATATACTGTATACAATATATATACAGTATAATACATAATATACTGTACATACATATGCACCGCCCTATGTCTGAACAGAAAAAAGCAGAGGAATAGAAGTTAGTGAAGGTGCAATGAGTATCAGCCTCAGGTGCTGCAACAATGTACAAAACTTAAATACTAAAGCACTACAAATAGAGGTGCTTACTCTGTGTGTAAGTAGGAGGGACCCAGGTGTTTTTACTCCAGTGAGAAATGAGGGATCGGTTGCCCTGAAGCACACCAACTTAAGCTCATAGTGTTGCCTGCCTATTGATTCTGCAGCCTCGTGTCAACAAGGGGATATATTCCACTTTGATTGAAGTTCTCTTAACTTATTCTACTCAAGCGAAGCGTAAGAAGCAACAAAGCAACCAGCCAATCATAACCGACAAGGCGGTCGATGGGCCTTGGGGCTTGGAGCAACAGACCTTAACATACTTGATGCACCAAGTTACTGTCTGATAGAGGGAAAAAAAGTTGAAATCCACTGAAAACACTGATGAGCTACTGGGGTAAACTATATATGCTGCACTGCATGAGGAATTTTATTCAGCATGCTGACAGACTGTGTGCATGGGGTTGTCAACTGAATATCAAGGCCAGAATATATATCACTGCAGTCTGTTCAGTAGAGCAGTGCACGTACTGTTTCATCTGTAGTTTGGGGTTGTTATGTTGTTGTTATCAGTAGTGGTATTACTGAAGACTAATAATGATTGCCAGCAGTAAGAGAAATATTAAGATCTTTTACTCAAGTAAAGGTAGTAATACTAGAATATGGTAATACTTGAAGTAAAAGTACAGAAGTATCAGCAAGCTATACTAAGTGTCAAATGTTATGTTATGTATGTATACAATTATTATGAAACAAAAAATGAAATTATGTGTCCTATTATCGGCGATGTAGTGATAATTCATATTTCTTTATAATTCTACAAGAATGAGTTAATAATTCTGAGCAAATTTTAATCACACGCTACCAAGAAAAGCAACTAATTTGGAGTTGTTATTTACATGTGTAAACATGTAATGCATAATTACACTGAACATCAGTTATATAATTATCATTTTGCATATATTTGCTATGTTGTGACAGATATTGTTAACATATTGTCATTAGTGGATAAACTCTTGAATATCATGGTGTTGATTTTAAAAACATAAGACCCAGCCTTATTGATGTTTAACGGGTTAAGGTGAGCTTTATTCTTAATATATTTCTATTACACATTAATATGTATTAGAAGCAGATATGTTTTGATTGTAAAATCATAATCTTCAAACTATTAGTTTAAAGATTTTGAAGTGAAGTACTCTAAAATGTAGTAGAGCTGAAGTATAATGTAGTTTACAATGGGAATACGCCCATTACTATATGCTTTACCATTTATGATTGTAATGTTCGGACCACATCCCCTAAATTTAATTTGAATAATTCAAAAAAAATTTCATAACCGCAGAAAAAATCAAACTCAGACTGTGTGCTGTTTCTCTTAAAGCGTCTTTTGAGATTTTTTTTTTCAGTGATTTGAACAACATCCCAGTGGAAACAAACACTATAAAAATGAGAGAGATTATCCTTTCTAAATCTTTTTCCTTTTGTTGTTATTGATTTGTTCTTCAGAAGGCACAGTCCTTCTTCCAGTGCTTGAATGACTTAAAGTCCCTGAAAACTTCACATTAGTGAAGTGTTTCTCTAGGACATTAAAGATTAATGACTAAACAAGCAACATTTAAACTGAGATTTTGGAAGAAAACATCCTTTGGTGTTATTTGTGCTGTGTAAAATATACATTAAAACAGAATGTATCAAATTCAAAATTACAGAGAAGTTTGAACCTTGAACATTTAATATCATGTCTTTGTACTGTATTCAGTTGCATATAGATCAGAAAGGGTTTACAACTCACTGCATTCTGTTTTAATTTTTGTTTTATGCAGCATTAAAAAATTTGGGGAATCTGGGTTGTTTGTCACTCAAACATTCAGCTAATCTGCTGCATTGGGACTGTTTGAGTGTGAGTTGATCAGATTTGATTGACAGTGCTCAAGCAACATAAATAAACAACCCCATAACTGTCATGAATCAAATGTTGCTGAATCCTGCTTGGTGCACGTAAATGTGTGACACCACAACAGACTATGCCTCATGTGAAAAAACTTAGCAGATAGTCTCATATTCTCATAATCATGTAGGACACCGTCACAAGAAGATATTATTCTTTCTCCTTTTCAATCTGAGTTAAATATTTAACTTCACACTAGAGTTCAGCATCATTACAATTGTGGTCTTTGATTTCACATTTGCACCGACTTGGGACAGACTTCAAGTTCACTTTGTTTTTTGAAAGCAAGCGGTACTCTTAAAAGGCAGTGAGGCGCTTACTCCCAGCACCGTGTTGTACAGCATCGAGAGACAGTGTGGGAGATAAACAACATTCCTCCGTCAGTTTAAGTGCAGTTCAGTGGCTGTGTGTGCTGTAATCAAAGCACATTAGAGGGTTTGCTGTTACTGTTAATGCATAAAACATCAAAAATGTGTCTCCCAACATGATGGTTCTGTTCTGGTTTCACAGCTGTGAGAAACCCTGAATAAGTCATGATGAGCTTGTGTTGCTGTATGTAGTGAAGGGTTAGCCTTTCAGTCATTTCCCAATGGGCTTTGCAGAGTGCAGATAACAACGATCTTTATGTGAGTGTTGTCCTCAGCCTTCTCAGAAAGCAGCCAGTTCTAAACACAAGGACTAAAAAATGTATGTGTCCTTTCATTTGTTCTGACTATTTTGTTGGGTGCCCTACTACAAATGCACACATACACACACACACACTCAGTCCTTCAGTAAACAAAACCCTTTTCTTCCCAATTGTTTGTCTGCCACTATGCCTCATTTTCTCACTTCCACACATGAATCAGCTGGAAAAATGTAATTGAACTGGAAGCATTGTTTTGTCTTCTTCTGTGGCTTTCTTGTCATGCTGTCTCTCAAGTCTTTTCCTGCTTTTTGCTCCGTCTCCATTCATTTAATCTTTGCTCTTCTGCCTCGCCTCTGCACACTGCTTTCTCCAGTCCCTGTGTTATTATTTCACCATCTTTTCTTTTGATCTCTTTCTCTCCTCTCTTTCCCCTCACTTCCCATCAGGCTCACCTCAAGCCAGCGGGACAGGAACCCTCCAGATCTACCTGATTGACGTGAATGACAACGCACCGGTGCTGATACCCCGAGAGGCCCAGGTGTGCGAGCGTGCACGCCCCAACTCCAGGATCAACATCACAGCCTCCGACGCTGACGCCGACCCCAACGTAGGGCCATTTGTCTTCGAGCTGCCCTCTTTTCCTGCCAGCGTTCGCCGCAACTGGACTATTTCCAGACTCAGTGGTAATTAATCGCCGTGCATTTTGCATTCATATTGAAAATATTTTACCTAAGCTTGTGATGTAACATTTAGGGGGAATGTGGGAATGATATATAACCATTCTGCATCCCTAGCTGAATTAAACCATAAACCTAACAGATGGGATGCAAAACCCCTCTGCAGAATTACTGGCGACATTAATCAGGAGTCCAGGGATTGCTCTAAGCTGTGAGAGAAGTCCAAGTTTAACAAAATGTCTCACAAAGCTCACAGTGAGAGACACGGGTGCCATCCAGTGTTGACGTACGATCTATCGTTTGTGACAAATGAGATCCATTCATCTCTCTGTCCCCCGAGCAACCGATCTGTCAGCTAATCCACCCAGATGGATGTATCACAGCAGTTGTCTTGAGGACAAATCTGATCACATACCTGGATTTTTCTCCCACAGAGGCTCTTGTCTTAGCTTGACTGAGTGATAGATGCTGAAGGTTACACGTTCTGTTGTTTTTTTATATCTTTAATGCCTCCTGCCATACATACGTGTCAGAACGATTGCTGCACAGTTTGCTTGGTTGCAGCTTTTATTCAGGATGTCGTTCACTCGTACCTGCGCACATGATGACATGATGTCTTGCAGTAAACAAAATGTAATTTCTCTGCAGTACACTGTCTAATCTTATTTTCTTCTTCTCCCTAATGTCTTTTTTTCCCATCCTACTCACTCCTCCTCTTCTTAATGTTTCCCCCCTTTTTACTTTTTTTCTCTCAATCAACACTCTCTCACTTCCACTCTCCAGGTGACTATGCCCAGCTCAGGCTCAGGATTCCTTACCTGGAGGCAAGTGTGTATGAGATCCCCATCATCGTGTCTGATTCGGGGAATCCTCCCCTGTCTAACCGCTCTGTGATTAGGGTCAAAGTTTGCCCCTGTGACGATAACGGGGACTGCAGCGCCACAGGAGCTGTGGCAGCCGCTGGCCTTGGTACTGGAGCCATAATTGCTATACTCATCTGCATCATCATACTGCTCAGTGAGTACAACACTCTGGGATGATCAAACACTCACACTATTGGATCATTACATTAGGATGTATCGCACACCATGCTAATTACAAACTGTACGTGTCCCTCTTGTTTGTGTGTTTCACAGGCATGGTTCTGCTGTTTGTGGTGTGGATGAAGCGCAGAGAGAAGGAGCGGCAGGCGAAGCCCCTGCTGATCGACCCTGAGGATGATGTGAGAGACAACATTCTCAAGTATGATGAGGAGGGAGGAGGAGAGGAGGACCAGGTATCATTTGAAGAATGTTTTTTTTATTTACTGTCTCTTACATAAGGTTATCAGCTGTTTGCTGATGAATTAGATTAGTTTAATCCCCATGAGGGACACTAGTTTGGATAAACATGCACAGTGACAGGAACCAAAAGAGGCACAAATCAAACTATCACACAACCCTAGAGGACATTAGAGGAGTTCAGAAGACACAGAATTTTAAAAATATTATTCACTAAGATCAATCAGGTAATTATGGCTGCAACTAATGACTGTTTTAATTAGTGATCAATCTGCTGGATGAATAAATTAATTGTTGAAAATAGTAACAAGCTGATGTGTTCAGATTGCTGTGATCGTTTTATTAGACCATCAGTCTAAATCCCCCAAATATTCAGTTTATTGTCCCAAAAAACAAATAAAAGCCTCAAATCCTCACATTTGAGAAGGCACAGCCAGTGAATGTTTGTCATGTATGCTTGACGAACAATGATTACCATATCATCGCTGTCTGATGAAAACCACGTATGTCCATCCATGTGGGTGGTCAATAGTAAGGCTGTCCTACATGTTTCCACAGACCCAATCAAATCTATTTTCCTATTTTAGATTGAAATCAGCATAATCCAGGTGAATTGTCATCTGATTATAACATGCGTGCATCAGTCTGGCTCAGTACAGTCAGATCACAAAGCTTGTCCTCTATCTTTGAATCAAAACTCAAAACGTCATTTATCCAAAGCTATCCTACTTCTGTGTGTCCTACATATGTGATGTAACAAAACATCTTGTCATTGGTCAATAAGATTGTAAATGCTGACCATGGACTGAGGAGAATATGCACATTTTATATATATATAAAATGTTTTTCATTGACAGTAGCGCTATGTAGTTATATAAAGATGATATTTGTAACATCAACATTAATATTATTATAGTAACTGTTGACTGATGCACCAGAAAACAACATCAATAAAACAGGCAATTAGTATGAGATGAAACTTTCATAATAAACCTTTAAAAATATGTCAAACATACTAAAACATTCAAACTGAAGTACGGTCTGAGCACATCCACCAAAACATCAGAGAAGTCTGAGAAACCAGAGTACCAGCCATTACCATATTTCTATTAATCCTGTTCCTGTCATTGGCTGCGATTATAAATAAATGAAACAATGCACTCACTCACCACAAAACTCTGATTAAAAAAAAAAAGAAATAAGAACAGCTTAATTATGGTACCAATATGAACCCTAGGATGTCGGTAACCAGTTTCAGCCTGCTGATTCATTCCTTTCACCAAGGTCAATTATTAACTACTTCATCCAACTACAATTGTATTCAATGAAATTGAGAGAGCACAGGAAATTAGTCATGTACCACAATTGTAAAATTAATCATAAATAACCATGAACAAGATTGGGAAAGGCTCAGCTGGACCTCAGATAGAGTCTTCAGAGAACGAAATGTACTTTTCTAAAAGTGAGCGAGACTTAGAAAATATGTTTTCAGGGTACAATCTGCCCTCTGCCTTACAAACAAGTGCTTGGGCTGAAAATGCTGCTTGGCTTGAATTCCACGTACAGTCGACTTTGCAACTCTTTCTGTATGATGAGCCCCTTTTCTGCTCAGAAAACATTATATAAGTTATACACCCACTGCACACCACCTCTTCTTATCTAATACTATTTTCTAAATAAATGAAAACCTTCAACCATGCTAAGCTCCAGCAGTTTTTGATTAATTCAGAAATGTATTAATAATTATGCCTTTTTGATACTTGCTATTTTCCAACACCATAACTGGCTTATCCAATGCACAAATGCACACAAGCATCAGATGTCTGCAGTGCATGTAGAAACATTTTCTCTCTGAAGCACCTGTGTGAGAATTATTTATCAGCCGCAGGAGAGCGGTTAAGAGAATTCAACAACCGGCTCTGTTTACAACACATAGTTAAACATTTCATAACATTTGGACCACAGAGCATTCATTTATTGTGTGCCGTTTAGTTTAGACTCACAGAGATCAGCAATGAATTTAAACTGAACAGCAAGCACATAGTGTAAGTAGAATAATTAGCACATAAATATCAACAGACTGTTTGTGAGTCTCTGAGTTATGTGTGTGTATGCGTGTGTGTGTGTGTGTCTGTGCGTGTGTGTGTGCGTGCGTGCCTATGAGACAGAGAGACACACAGAGATAGACAGAAAGAGAGAGAGAAAGATCACTAGTCAAAGACGCCATGTGCCTGATCAGTAAACATGCTTTAAAGGCAACATGACATTAAAGAGTGAGTTCATATTTGAGAGTTCATATTTTGAATTTAATAATAACTCACAGTGTTTAAACAAGCCACAGCCATTTTCTGAATGTTGAGCATTTTCTATATTTTTTTATCACTTCACTAGCAAGGACCACACCATCAACGAGACACGTTAAATGATTTATTTTAAAAAACAAAAAGATTGTGAATGAAGTATGAACTCTTGTACTTCCTCAGTCTGGCAGTTGCTGCTCTGTGGGGCATCTTACATCCAGGCACGACGGACCTCCTCATCACCTTATGGAGAGTAGGAAGGAGAAAGAAATGGGGTGGGCGGGAGGGGTTGCAGAATACAAGAGCAAAAGAGGAGGAGAGGTTTAGGAGGGTATTTATTGGAATGTCGAAAGTACCATGGTAGCACTGTGGTTGCACAGCAGACATTTTGACTTTTTGACTGAAATCTAAAAGTATAATGCAGCCATCATTAATAGACCTGCGAAATGGTGAATGATAAATAGTAAATGCACTCGCACATGAAAGTCTAAGAGCAGTCAGAGAGACTATGCTAATACTGTATGTATCATTAGAGCCTAGATTAGAAAAGGGTTAATCATTTGGGTTCAGTTCTTCATTGACCCCACTGAATGCTTTTTAAAAGACATTTTAACAACGGCAGTCAGTAAATCAGAAAAAAAAAATGTATTTGCCAAAAAGTAGGACAAAAAACTCATTTAAAAGGACAGGAAGAGTAGGATGAAGCGTCTCTCAACATTTTCTCTATGGCCTCCATCCAGGACTATGACCTGAGCCAGCTGCAGCAGCCCGAGTCTTTAGACCACATCATCAATAAGCCGACAGGGGTGCGCAGGGTGGATGAGAGACCTGTAATTGCTGAGTCGCAGTACCCCGTCAGACCCAGTCTGCCTCACCCTGGAGATATAGGAGACTTCATTAATGATGTAAGTTCAAGAATGGAGGAAAGTTTTTTGTGTTGTTGTGTTTACCACATGACTGTTTCTTTTTAGAAGCTCAATACTAACTTTGAAAAATGGTTGGCATCCTGGCAACCAGCTGCTAGATTTTGCTGTTTTTAGTCACCTAATATTTTGGTTAGTTTGTGTTTTACCTAATATCTTACAGAATTTGAATCTTAAGTGTTATCAGTGAATGTGTTTCACTTCCAGGTATACAAATACCAACAGAGCCAACTTCTCACCCCACAGTCATCCTGTCATTCAGTGTTGTCTGGTTTTGAATATCATAATATTTTAATATCACTAATGCAATCTAAAATGAAAATGTGTATTAATTTGGGAGGAACATTTTGTTGTTTGCCTTCATTTTTTTTGTTAAAAACTAGTACTTACTGCTGAGACCTGGACTGTTAATGTCATTCATTTATTCAAACAAAGGTTCACGTAGTATGGGTTTTAAAGAGTGAGAGGTTCACCCTTTTTTGTGTGTATACTGGGTGTCCAAGTGATTATTTTTTAAATATTTCAATAGAAAAATGTGACTTTGTGACGTGTTTACTTTTTTCCCCTAGAATTGTTTTACTATCAGCAGAGATGACACTATAGAAATTGTTGGCTCCTGTACACAGCTCGATGTCTGGCTGTGAAACAGTATTCAGACCATGTTGGAACATTAAAATCCTAATGGCTGAGTGAGCAAGATGAGACACGGTTTATTACAATTTTTACAGTCTGTGAAAAAGCATTAACTCCATTATATTGTTGGTGAACAACAATGATTGGCAGACAGTGTATACTGTATACTGTAGGTTTAACGACTCAGAGGAGGAAATATTGTAAGTGTAGAGATCTAGAGATCTTTCATTTTCTATGTCTGGATTTTTGTCTCTCCAGGGTCTGAGAGCAGCAGACAATGACCCCACAGCTCCACCCTACGACTCCCTGCTGGTGTTCGACTATGAGGGTAGCGGTTCAACTGCCGGCTCTGTCAGCTCACTCAACTCCATCAGCTCAGGGGACCAGGACTACGACTACCTCAACGACTGGGGCCCTCGCTTCAAGAAGCTGGCCGACCTCTACGGAGGAGGGGACGACGACTGAGAGAGGAGAAGGGGGCTGGGTGGGGCTGTGGCAGGGTGTCGGGAGAGGTGGGGTCGGTTGAAAGGATGCTCCTAGAGACCATGGGCAGGGGCCAAGAACATGACGCAGGCTCTATGGTAGACATGTGAGGAACAGACCCTTACATGAGCTGTTGGTTAATTTGTTCACAGCGACCAAGCCCGCAAACATGAAATCCGCTGCAACGCAACTGTATTCTGGCTTTATATTTTTTAGTGGCGAGTTTGTAGTGTGATTTTCTTTTTTCTTTTTGTTGTTCTCTCACCGTGCTGGACCTGGACTTCTCTGGGGACGAATCAAGGCGGTCGTGAGAGACATGAGTAGTGAATTTGTGCTTTGATTGATTGTTAAAACAAAACCATCTCTTGCTTTAGTCTCACACTGAAGAGAATGTTTTTGGGACAACACTCTCTCTCTCTCTTTCACTCTGTCAACTTGAATTTCCTTAGAACAGAAGCACTGTCATTTTATAAAGTGCCTTTTGTGGTGTGTTTTTGTATCAGACTCCTGCTATCTCAGGATCGGTTGCCATTCGTGCAGTAAGAGTGGAGGCGCGTTTCTGTTGTCGCCCCCACAACCCCACCCCCACCCCCACCTCCGCTCCTCAAACCAGCCCTGCCTGTCACTCTTCTCTCCAAATTCACAGTGGTGCAGATGAACAACCCCAGCAGCCAGTCCCAGGAGGGAAGGACACAACCAGGGCAGACTATCAGATATCATAACCCAATGAATTATGGCCCAAAAGAAGCCAGTAAGAGTTGTTGTGGAAGACAACCCTCTTCTCTATGGACCTGCTCAGTTTTGACTTTCACAAGCATCACCTGTCGACACGCTGACATTGTGTGAGACCATTTTTATACATGCGGGGGTTTTCTAATTTACTGGAGAATGCCTGCCTTTCCTCTGTGGACTCATGAGTTTAAAAGCCTTTATGTTGAGATGCTTGCCTGCCCTGTACGGTCTTGTGTTGCTTTCTCCACAGTGTAAAGCTTATGTAGGCATGATCTGATTAGTCAGACAGTGTAAGAAAGTGGAACTTGGAACAAAAGGCATCTGAGAAAGATTTTTTTTTTTCCTTTTTTTCCCTTTGCCGCCTTGAACATTCCCGTTTTTATAGGCCAACAAAACTATTAAAAGGTGCATGATTTTTTTTTTCAAAATGTTTTACTTAAAGCACTTGTTACTATGTGGTGAGAATGTGAAAATAGTCAGCAGAAACTATATGAATATACTCTGTATAAAGACACTGAGAAAATAAAAAATACTGTAAGATACCTATTTTTGAAGTATTGATGACATAAAAGTTGCTGCTCTTTCTCTAGCTCTTCACTGAGCTTAGGGGATTTTTGGCCTGTTCATTTTTAATATGTGGACATTTTTGTTTATTTGTCTTCTGTTGAAGCATTATTCCATTTTTAAAAATGCCTGCTTATACATGTTTTGCCCTATTTGTTTTTCTTTGGAAATTGTTTTCTAAAACCGCTTTGTTATACTCCTTTTATATGTGAAAACACAGCCTTCCCTTTTCACTCTGCATCGTCTCTGACAAAGCCACCCCCACCCCCCCACCGACCTGGTGGCCTCTGGCCTCGGGTCAGTGGAAGGTTCATTAGCCATGCCTGCTGATAGTTGTTCTCTTACTCAGTGTCCTGGAATTCTTTTATTCATTCATCTAGATAATGGATGTGTGCTTCAGAAAATAAACAAGACATGTTTTGAAAATGTGCCATCTTTTTTCAGTATCCCCAACATGCATCATCATCTGGTGTGTGCTCACCTGTGTGACATGGCCGGGTCGGTTACAATATAATGTCACTCAAAGCATTAAGATATAATGGACCTCTGTCATATTTAAAATCATTATTTATTACAGCTTTATCTGGCCTAGACTTAAAGCCGCTGTGTGGTAGACTAGAACATGTCTTTTGAAATGCATGCCTCTAGCCTCACCCACACACATGAAAGAGATGAAAGCAACCACAGAGACTACATAAGTTTCACATGACTGTATTTCAAATATGCTATAGTCACAAAAAGTCTACACAGAGTGGCTTTAAGTTTACTGTGTTTTTTCTTTGTTTGTTCACAAACTGATTGATTTGTATTTAATTGATTGGACCTTCTTTATTTTTTACAATGGAATCATGTATTTTTAAGTGTTGGAAAAGACCTGAAGCAGAACAGACTCCCTTAGCAATTACACAGTTAATCTTTGACCCTATTGTTTGGATATGGCTTCATTTTCTAATAAAACGCCCGCTATTTGTCCTTTTATTGCATCTCAGAAGCAGGAGTTGAAGAGCAGTGTATGGGGTCAGGAAGTATATTTGTGTCCATTCCTGTGATTTCAATTAGTCAGCTGAAGCGCCAAAAAAACCCACTGGGGACTTAAAGGGATTTAATCCTCTCCGGCTGTGTGTCTATCAATTAGCCACACCATTAATCCCCACGGCGTAATCTCATTAGATAGAGCGCCTTTAATGAGACACCCAGAGAGAAAGCAGAGAGGCAAGCAGTAAGAGAGAGGGAGAAAAATGAGGTGGTGGCAAGATGCAGGTAGGCCGCGTGGAGAGGTGATTAGTAGGATGGAAGAGAGGGGTCAGCAGAAGGGGGGGTGGAAGGAAGTGAGATTTCCACAGCAGGGACAATGCATAACATTTAGAAAATTGTTAAATGAAAAAAGGTTAAGTATGAGGTAGAGAAACAGAGTGCTACTTAATAGTGTGTTGTTCACTATGGCCAGAAATTAGAGGAGCGGGCTAATGGCGAGGTAAAGAAGACATGTCAGGGTTAGCAGCGCTGATGGAGCATACTGGACTGGTTAATGAGGGCTTTGATTCCTCATCCATGCTGGAGTATCTCAGTAATGAGTACATCCACTAATAAACCTAAATTAACCTTCACTGTAGTGAATTCTGCTTTGGACCCAGCAGAACTGGACCTATGTTAATAAGAGCCATCACAGGTGGAATCCACAGCTCTGAAATAATAATCAAGTTGGTAAAAGGTCAGTTTAGTCATAGCTGGTTGGCAGATAAGGAGATTAACTTTGATTTCTTTGATGGGCTTAGCTGAGGTTCACTTGGTTTCCTGGTGGCTGATAGGCAGAGTAAAGAAGAAGTTACCCTGTTGATAAATGGCATAAATAGACTGAAAGCTTTGCTGCTGGCTTGCAGCCAGTGCCTTGTGTGTTGTAAATAAAGTTCTCCTCTTCAAACATGTCCAAGCCCGGCTCTTTTCATTTCCTCTCCTTGTAGCTAGTGAGTCTCTTGGGCCGGGGTGCTGGGAACAGTACAATTGGAAAAACACCATCAGATGTTGGTTATGATCTCGGCTGTGCGATCAACCATTCACAGTTAAGTGTTGATGATGCTATTCAACTGAGGTACCTTCCAAGAAGGGGCCGGCCCTGCTGGTTTCTTTTCTGCTGACACCGCTCTGAGCCTCTTGCTATTTCAGGACTCAGTCTCAAATGAGATCAAAGCAGCAGAATAAATGTGGTGTTCCTGCTGAAAGTGGGGGAGAGATAATCTACTGTTTAACGACCAGCCATTTATGATATGAATGGCTGGTCCAGTGGGGACACTCTGCTATTACCAAGACAGGAAGTTCATATCAGTCAGGGTACTGACAAACTGCATTTGAAAAGATCATTTCCTACAAATCATTATAATACTCCACTAATAGTGAACTAACTTATTAATAACTTTTACTTCCCTACATGTAATCCACAGCTATAGTTATCAATTACTTCACAGAACACATTTGCACACATTTGTAGCACTGCCTAGCGAGACTGGACTACTATGGTATTAAAATAAATTCAGTGTAAAAATCAATGTCCGAGGTTTTTCAAAATTCGACATGTAAAAAAATGCAACATCTCAAAAAATTCAGTGTCAAAAAATTCAACGTCCAACGCCAATCCCTGTCTCAATTCATCCAACGTCCAGCCAATCAAGTTACGCTCCATTGGTCATGTAAAACCAACAATAGTAAAAATGCTTATTTACTTTCTTGCAGAGAGTTAGATTGATACCACGCTGATGTCTGTATGGAAAATTTCTGAAGGAAAGCAGAGGACAACACTGGAAAACAGTTTCTTTTCGTCGTTCTAAAAGTCCCATTTCTTAACTTTAGCTGCATAAAATATATATGTAGACATTCAGGGAGAGCTCAGGATGCTCACAATGAAGCCGGTTCAATGGTAGGAACTACGGTTTGGCCAAAATGGCTTCTTGTTTGAGGAAGACAAAAGTCTTTCAAAATAAAATAGTCCCATCAAAATAAAAGACTTTGTAAAACTCACAAACACACACAAACTGACAGCCATTTAATGTATGGGGGCGACAGGGCCAGAGTCAGGCACCTCCAAATTTCTTTAGAATTTCACCGAAGCACCATCGCTGTCATCTGTCCTGCTGCTGGTGTCGGTGTCATATGACCAATGGAGTGTAACTTGAATGGCTGGATGTTGGATGAATTGAGACAGTGATCGATTACTTCTCCCTGGTTATCCAGATGTTGAGTCTGGTTCTTTTTACACTGAATTTTTTTGAGATATTAATTTTTTGTTTACATTGATTTTTTTGCACAGAAATACTTCCATAGATTACCCACACCTCCAGAGGCTCTGAAACTCAGGGTTCACTGTGTGTCAGTTATTTATGCATGAATTGATCAATTGCTCATTTGGAACACTGTGGCTTGTCATAGTAAGAAAAAGCACAGGAATTACTTTTAACATTATTGATCTGTTCAAGTGTCCCAGTAGGCCATTGTAGTGTGAGCAACAGCCAGGACCTGAAAACACCTGATTGTCTACCTTTCCTATTGTGTCCAAATGTCTCCCAAGAAAAAGTACTGTAGTGCACGTCCAGTATTATTACCTCATTTTCTTAGACCTGTCTTTTAGAAGGGTCACATGTCTAGGACGAAGATCTATTCCTAAGAGCATGATAACACACTAAACTAAGGTGGTGATGTTAAGCTCAAATCACCACTGAGTGTTCTGAAACTTTTTCTGGCATGCCCCCCATCAGAACATGGAAAAAAAGTTCACACCCCTCCACTCCACATTTACTAACCAGTAAAAAATTAAAGTGGAAGTTAAATTTTAGTGAACTAAAGGTCAACATAACATCAACAAGTCTTCTGTGTTTATTTCCTCTATAAATCACATTAATTCAACTTAGTTTCACTCCATATGTTTCCCCTTCTCACACCCCTACTGCAGTCTTGTTACATTGTGCTCTCATATTTCATATTCCTATATAAAAATGTTTTTATTGATTTTACAACACAACAGCCCTGAATGATACAGTGTATAATATATAAGCACATAGATGTCTGATCAGTCATCCCTTCCATAGCCATACACTCCTTACACCCTAAACACATCACTCCATGTCTGACCACTAGTTCATATTGAGAATGCGCCTGTTAAAGTAAGTAAAAATCAGCACAGAATAAAAACCCATCCAATAAAAATCCATTTAACCAAATTAGCACACAACCACTGACACAGTAACATGGGTTCAGGTACTATTATTCCAGTACAGGAGGACTGATTTTTATTCTGAATCTCTGGGAAAAAATTGAGCTGCTCACCAGTTAACGTATCAATAATTTATAACATCCCGAAAGCATGTATGAGAGCTTTTACTTGTAATGCTATATAAGTTTTGCTTCAGTGAAATGTTCAGTTTACGTGTCACTAAGAGTTCTACAAGCCTGTGAAAATATGTTGGTTAATGATGTATGTGGCTCCCTTCTTTGTAGTGAAAGATACCAGTTGTGTCATGGGAAAGGAGCTTGAGGGTTGCCTGATCAAACTAGAGAGTCAAAGGTTAGATCAATCTGTTCTTTCGCTCTTATCTTTGTCATTTCACGAGTTTTATAGAGATGCAATACTAAATCACTGCAGTACCCATGTAGGAGTTTTATCAACTTAGACTTGTTACTGTGCTAATTAGAAGTTTTGACACGTACACTGTGAATATTCACAACTACCAAACATCACACACACCAAAAAACATATATATATAAACACTCTTCATGATGAGCCATGTATTGCATTTGCATTATTTGGTGACATCCACAAGTACATGAAACCTGTGCTGCTGCTGATGCTGCTGCTGATGCTGCTGCAGCTGCTGAGCAGCTCTGTAGAGACCAACTCTGTGTGATTACATGCTGGAATGCAGTTGAAAATTCAAGCTGCATCCTCGAGCAGAGCGGCTGCTCTAATCAACTGGATGTAATTCTTCACCTTAGCCACAGGTTCAGTGCCTTCCCCAGGACACTGGCTACATTTCTAAATGGTAGGAGATGATTCCTTCACAGCCAAGTCAGTCTCTGGCGTCCTTTAGGGTACAATCAAGCTTCCATCCCATCTGCCCCTGCATTTCCCTCTGTCAGCATCACTCCAGGAAGACAGACCAACACTTACTATGAATAATGGATGTATAGCGCAGTCATTAGTATAAATAAATAATTGACCACCACACACGTGTAACAGAATTAGTCTTGCAAATGTAATGATGATATTACAGTAACGCGACGGGGAGGAATGACAACATATCTGGCCATGTGCCCAATGTAAGCTGATTAGTCGCAGCTTGATGACTCTGTTCTAACACATGTCTTTTGTATATAAACTAGATTTTCCGTTTCAAGAGCGGTAATTTACATATGTTTCATGGTGATTACCCACTAAAGAGATGACAATTTTATACATAATTCATTTTTGTCTTTCTGAATTTTGAAAGGCGCCTCAAGGCGAGGTGAATTTCTTGGCCTGAAGGTGTCTCATTTATATTCCTTTTGTTTTTTGTTGATTTTTTCTATTTGTTTGCTTTGTTTTCCTTCCCAAATACAAAAACTGCAATGTTTTATTTAACATGGTTTGTTTTTTAGAAGAATTTAATCATTTTGTGCCATGCTTTTATCTGCGGGCGGCAATGCCAGTCTGTTGATCGGTCAGTCCACCACTTTGGTCGAGACTGAAATATCTCAAAAAAGTTTTCCACTGACATTTATGATCCTCTGACTTTGGCTCTACTCATTTTTTTATTCTGTGCCACCTCATCTTCTCACTTTGCCTCAATCTCAGTGCAGCATCTTGAAGGATGTCTCATTCCCAAAATGCATTTCAAGGACAGAGGAGATAGGAGGTTTGCCAGAGGAGCTATGAGCAAGGATACACAAGTGTAGTGCAGATGATGGAGCTGTGCCACATGTAATCTTTAATTGATTTTTAAATTATATACTTAATCTAATTATATTTTGATAATTGATATTTAAATGACAGCACCAAAGTAAATATGCCTCATTACATTAAATTCCTGTTGCCTTGACTCCTCTCTCCTTGTGTCTCTTCCTTGCTTCCTCTGCTTGCCTCTCAGGAGGGAGGGACTAAGACGCAAGGAGAGGAGGCAAGGAATGGAGGAGGATGTACAAAGTGAGAAATGAGTACAGGGGTATTCATAATGCCCTGATGACGCTGGTCAGGGTGTTGGACAGGTTGTGATCATTTGACATGACCTTAGCAAATAGACTTTGACTTGCCTGACTCTTACATTAGTAAGGCAAGGTGTTAAACAGTAATGAGGATCACAGTAAGATCAACATACAACAAAAATAGGAAATAGGACAAGGCATAATCTGAGATCTAGTTTAACAAAAAGCTGTTTTGACTTTCACAGCAGGCTGTGTCATTTAGAGTCACTCTTGTTTGTTACAGTGTATGTGCGTCACATGTTTTTTGTGTGAACCACAGGTGTGTACACTCAACACATTTTGGTACCTGTCCTGCTTCATATAGGAGATGACTTTGTAAATGGAGACATTCCTCTCCTGTGGGCTGACACTGCCTGCTGCTTGACCTGATTCAGCTCCATTAAAGAGGCCAACAGGCTATTAACCCCCGCATCAATACCTCACAGGTTCAGCCGCACTTACAAACCCATTTCAGCAGCGGTCATAAACACTGGTCTTATTATAGTATCTCCGGGCCGAAGCAGAGTGCCCTGGTAGACCCCATAACAAAGGAGTCCTAAAGTCAGCATTAACCTGGGTGAAACAAGGCCATGGACGCACAGGAAATTGACTTGTGAGGGGGTGTAAACTAACGAACTGTTGTTGCATGTTATATTTCAGGGTCTGATTCCTCGGGAAAGGCTGAAAATCGCTCACTTTCATTTCAGGATAAAAGTAGTTATAGGCTATAGGTTATGTGGATCTTAATGGATGATAAAGTGCAGCGACTGGATCACAGTGTGCCACATCACTTCATCCAAATCACATTCTCATGCTCCTCCTAGGAGGGAGTTTTATTCATAAGCTTCAAAGCTTAATCAACAATATGCAAGGAGGCGTTGAAAAGGATAAAATTAATTAACTGGCTTTTAGGATTGCATTTTCTCACAGCATGACTACAGTGGGATTACAAATGGAATTCTGAATTCACTGGTTTGTAAAGTAATGTCAATGAAAATAATCACAATCTTCTTATTCATCTAGCTATAGGGGTCTTACCTTAATAAAGATTTTCATAACCATCCAATTTATGTCAGTAATGGGGGCCGGAGGAGCTTTCATCAGCCTCTAACCATCATTAAAACTGAGCCTCTCTGTGAGCGTAAACAAGCAAAGCAGTTCAGACTGAGACTTATCATAAAAGTGCAAGAGAGACACCATGCTGAGAATCACTATCAGAGAAGTCAAATCCCATCTTAGAATCAGACAAATGCACCCATAGCTAAATAAAGCAAAACAGTCACAAACATGAGCACACCTGCACACATACGCACACACACACACACACAAATAAACTTGCTTTAAATATGATTTATTACATAATCTCACCCTGGGGCTGAAAACAAAAATGACAACACTGAATTTTACAAATTAATAACAGGCCCCTTTAATAAATGTCATGGAGGGAGGCAGTGATGTTACTCCTCTCTTCTTCCCTTTGGCAGGCTCAGGGTGTTTACCCAACACCCTCAGGTGCAGCGACAGAGATGTCGCTAGGCAACCGCACCATCCCTGTTGTTGCTCTGCCTCTGGCACTCAAGTGGGAGCTTATGTGGACTTAACTCTGAAAGAGCAGCAGTGTTGAGGAGTGGAAGGGGGGGATTACCAGGAAAAATATTGGATTGGGCTGAGGCACAAGGGGCGAGGCCTTACCTGAAACACCACCGCGACCAGACAGACAGCATGAGGGACTGTCAGGTCGGCTCTGTACTCACAACTGAAAGCCTGGCTCTGCTTTGTCACAGCAGCACAGTGCTGTGATATTATTTAACAACCCTGATTATTGTTGTCCAAAATATGAGTGCCTGACAGTGGGCCTGTTGATCTGTGTAGCAGGTGCCACATGAACATGTGAACAAGTCAGTCGAATGTAACCGGGTAGTGTTAAGTATTTAAAAAAAAAAAAGACCTGAAGCTGCAACTTCTGTCCCTGCCAGCTACAGGAGAATCTTGTAATTTGATAAAATGAGCTATTGCCACCTAGTGGCTCCTAGATGTACTTATGATTATGGGAAATGAAATTGTGGCTTATCACCACTGATAGCTCCAAATATACGCTCATTGTTCCTCTTTGGTCGACGCAGACACAAAAGCTGCTCCCAATCATTGTAACATCAGGCTACTGTCCCAGAGCCAGAATGCCCTAATTATTTCCAGCCCATGGTTGTGGTTAATGTTAGCAGCTGATGTTGCAGCTGTTGCCAATGCGCAGTGTGTTGGGCTGATAATGGAGACGGACACGAACAAGACAGCCCAACAAAGAACAGCACAGATTGTGTGAGTGTGTTTCATTCTGGGTGTTCTGCTCATGGGAGTTGTGCTCAATATATGCCGATATAGACCCATGGGACACACTCTGTGTACTACATGTGGCTTTACAGATGTTAGAGGATTAAGTGGAATTATCTGTGAACAGGTAGAGTAAGAAGGAATTAAAAGGCATTCAGCTCATTCAATATTCTCAGTGCCACATGCAGAGGTTTTAATAATGCAATGCTGCCCCCTAGTGCAATACAATGAAACACAAAAAGCAAACCAGTTACTGTAAAATCATTATTTATTCAAACGTTTCAATAGAGAAAATGTGTTTTCCTTTATGCTGCGTGGGTAAATTCTCCATTCTATACAAAACTGTGTGTAAAACTTTCGGTGTAACATTTACAAATATACAGGAAGAAACTCCAGTTTGTTAAGCTAGAGGACAGCTGTCAGTCACTATTAAAAGAGTACAAATGTGTGTTGGTGGGCTGCTACAAAAATAGAAATCAGTTTCCAGTAGATCCGTTTGGTATAGCAATACAGGTTAAAAGCCTTCTGAAAACTGTTTACCTTTTAGAAATCATGTTAAACTAATTTGAAAAAGAACAATTACAACAGATTAGAAATGAGCACGAAAAGAACACGCCTCTCTTCACACATGGAACACTATACACCCAACGAAAACAGATTTTTAAACATAATCTGTGCGAGTAAAAGCACAGCACTTTGTTTTGAATTTAAGCTACACGAAACAACTGAGGTGTCACATGAAATTAAATAAATAACTAAATATTAATTCAAGCTTGAGTTTAGTAAATAAATATGCTGAAAAACAAAATCAAAGTAATGGAGATGACAGACATGAGAGTGAGCTACTGCTTCACGAGTTACAGAAGGGTTAATTGCTTCAGGGTGGCTATATGGCTTATTTATTGTTAGGAAGGCAACTCAGTAGGTTACACAGTCTGCAGTTCAAACTAATTCGGTTGACAAAACAAAAATCATTCAATAAAATTAGTTGGTGGTCTATTAAAACATAATCTGTTGATTTCCATTGCTTCAAAGCCTAATGCACACACAAATAATCAGAAAATAAACTGTACTGTGTGACAGTGCATAAGAGTTCAATAAGTCATTTATTCCTACAAAAACCCTTCCTCACAAAACATGTAATCCATTTTTGCACTTTCTTGAGAAAGAAATAGTGCAGGGTAAATAAAGGGGCATTAGTCCATGACTGCTCTGAAAGAAAATAGGCAATACTTGAGGAGAGAGGTAGAGAGGCCATCCAATATGGCTACTACTGTATTTCAGGTTCATGTCTATCTGAAAGACCTTGAAATGTGCCAAGTCGCTGCACTCCTCCTCTTCGTCTTCTTCTAAGAGTCTCTTGTGCTCTCTCTGTGATGGGAGCTGTTCTCTCCACACACTTCATCCCCCCCCTCTCCTCTCTGCCCTCTCCTCTCTGACATCAAGCCTATTTAAGAAAGCCCTTGTAGAGGAAATGGGAGCGACTGGTAAATCTCTCATTCTCCAAACAGAAGAGCAGGTCCCTGAGATTGACGCGCGTGATGCGCTGTCGCGTGGGTCTGGAGCCCGATGAACCAGCCCCACCAGACAGAGAGGAACCTGATCCCTGCAAGATTAGAGACAGGTGGGAGGGAGGAAGAGAGAGAGAGGGGGTGAGAGGGGGGAGTGGGTGTGTTATAAGAGTCATTTGTGGCAAGAGAGGTCTGAAGATTAAACCAATCACCAACAGGGGTGGAAGAAGAATAAAGATTTAAGGCAACACATGTCTTAATACTCTACTACAAGTAAAGGTCCTTCCTTCAAATTTTTACTTAAATAAATACAGAAGTATTATTTGCTAAATGTACTTAGTGTATGAAAAGTTGCTTCTGTAAAAAAAAAAAATGGCCATGGTGATGAATATTTTGTGATTTGGTTGTTAATCCTAATGCATCGTTCCTTTTTAGCCACAGGTTGAGGTGGAGTTAGTCTTAACTACGGTACTTTATGTATCATCTAGTGGTTCTCAGCCTAGAGGATGGGCTTCACGATGAATCTGAGCAGTCCTGACTTTATTTATAGGAAGAGGAAAAAAAACAGAAGCTCTGCTAAACAAATATGATCTAATAATAAAATAATATCTTTTGTACTTTTGTCACTTTTCTGTGAAATATCTGATAACTTCATTTACTTAAATGAAACCAACTTGTGAACTCATGTTCAAAAACAACAGAGGCTGCAAACCACTGGTTTAATATATGACAACTTTTTGTGGTCATAAGCATTAATATCATTACGGTGAGTACAATAATATAAAACATATTGAATATATGGATGATTAACATTAACTGCACTGGCCAGTGGGGAGGACTGAAGGAGTTTTAAAAAAAAGAGTGAAATAAATGTAGTGTTTAGTTTTATTAAAGAAATATTTTCTTTTCTTTTTTTTTACTATCTGATGTTTTTCCAGTTTTATTTAAAATATTTAACTAACAGTAATATTTATTAATGGATTTAGTTATAGCTTTGCCTGATGATCTTTTACATTATGTCAAACAGAGATCTTCAAATTACTTGTTTTGTCAGACCGTCCAAAACACCTAAATTTACTTTAATTAAATGTCTTAGTGCCAAATCATAATAGTACACACATTTCATATAGTGCACCCCTAGAATGTACTTTTTATAATACTTTTTCCAGAGACCCAAAAACTCCTACTGAACATTGAATTTAAGATTATATAAAATAGATAAAAGCAGCTAATTCTCACATTTTGTGACACAGCAAACAGATGTGTGAAGACTAATGTCCCTAATGTTCCACCTCCAAACCGGCTTCCTACACCTGCCAAATACCACTGTAACCCCCTTATTAGCCTGTTTTTATGCATTTATGGAGTAGTAGTATAAAGTAACATAAAACTCTGGTTCAGGTTCAATTACCCCACAATCATACTTCTAATGTAAGTCAAAAAAGGTCATTCCTTTATGCAGCTTTATGCACATATCCTTTATATTTTCACATTTAAATGAGTAAAATTGATCAGTAGCAGCAGAGTGCCAGAGAGTGTGGACTGTTTGACAGCACCATCTGGCTCCTGCCATCCTGTGCAGAGTTTGTATGTTCTCCTGCATATATATATATTTTTTTTTTGATGGTTAGACTTTTTTCATAGAACAGGTAGTGCTCCTGTGGATGCTGGTCAAAGGAGAAATCAATCAACTCAACCAGTAACAGTGATGTGAAGCAGGTATGACAGAGCATAACCAGCTGCAGCACAGTGAGTAAAGGTTTGTCATGTTGTATCATTGTATTGATTGAATGTGACAGGTGCCTCTTTTCAATGTGATCTGTAATTATAAGAGTCAGCTGAGAGCGTGCACGAGTGCAGTGGTCTGTCATGACTAACGAGCTGCTTCATTATAGTATTTTTTCTAGGTACGTGAACAACGCAGATGACTGACAGCAGGTTCCTGTCAGGATACTGTGGGCTGTCAGTGACAGCTCATCACAAATCAACCTTGTCTAGGTGGTACAGTTACTAGAGAGAAGAACTGGAGAACTGTTAACCTTAACATTATCTATTTCTGTAACCAAAGAAAGTCGATTTTTAACTGCAACCTGATGTTATTACTGCTGTCATCAGCATTTTAAATTTGGTGTCATTTCTTGAAGTGCACGTCATCTGAAAAGTGCCAGATGGACAAAATTATACAGTGACTTTATGACAGGGGTTAAACTTGACAGCTACCCCAGGATAAATAACACGGATTGTGGATGTGGATTTGACTTTGATAAGTGTTACCTCAGCTGCAGCAGAAGAGGATGGAGAATCCAGAATCTTCCTCTTCTTTCTGGGACCGATGGCTGCTAGAGCCGTCAGGTTGGCCTCCCTCTGTCTCATCTGAGCCAGCTCCTGCTGCTGCATCTGGACGACGCACACGTACCAAGACAGAAATCAAGCACACGGTGCATAAACACACACAGAAACGGGGACTCATTTACTGTCCTCCTCCTCCTCCTCTCATCCTACCTCTTTTGCCTTCTGTTTCAGACGCAACTGCTCTGGGTCCTCTTGCCGAGCTCGGGACTGCAAGGTCAAAAGCAAGATACATCAGTGACTGATGTTGGCAGAAGAAAGGTTGTGTATGATACATTTTCAGGCATTTGAAAAGCCATTCTGCATGAATGTCTGTAAACTACAGTCACATGGAAAACTTTCAGTTTAAAGACCAGATTCTACATCAATTACTTGTTCTGGCTGAGTCTAAAGTTCCCAAATAATCCTATATCCATCAGTGTTTACATCTAGCGCTAAGGAGTGTTTATACTGAAGAAGCTGAATAAGATCTTCACCCCCAATGCCATTTGATACATCACACAGTACACTGTTTCAATTAGATTACAACAGGCATCCTGAGGGCAAGTCAAAATCAATGACATGCAACCTTTTGTCAAACTTTATAGACTGTAATTTACCTCTCGAGAAGAGAATAGCTGCAAGATAGCACAATGCTAAATGTAGGCCAAACAATCTGCATTTATTATAAGCCTGCTATTATTAATAAATGGTTACAATAACAAATGGAGCTATTTATTTACACTCTATTTGAGACCATGTAAAGGAATACACAGATTCTTACCTACTACAAGAGCTGCAAGATATGGTTAAAAAAAATTGCTTTTGCATTACAACTTTCATTTTTACTGTAAAAACTATTTAAAATCATAATGATGTGACATTTGTTTCTGAACCAAACAAACATGTTTTCTTACATCTGGAGAACAAGATTTGTAGGCCATGGCGTCTCTAGTTGTAGTTTTGTCACACATTTTACCTTCATCAAACAACTGCAGCTTCTGCAATTTGGATATCATCTAGTCTATACTGCAGTTTCGATAATATTTTGATTAATTGTGCAGCCCTACTTACTCCTCAGCACAAAGATACCATATTTTCTTTTAATACAATTACAACAGTTTCACACATTTCACATATAACTTATAACAGGACATATTATTTTGATTTCCGTCAGCGATGCCGTACCTTAGCTGCCTTTAGGAGGATCTCTCTCTCCTGCTCCTCTTTTCGTTGTTTCTCTAACTGGTCCAGCTGCTCAAAGAACTTGAGCTGCGCACGAACATCACTGTTCTGCTCGTAATTGTCATCCTCCTGCTGACAGACAGCGGTGTTAGAAATGTTATCCCAGAAAAGATTATAGAAGAGAAATGATTGCATGTGTGTGAACTATGTGCAAAGCATTTGAAGAAGATATGTGTCATTAACTGGCTAAAAACAACATTGCAAAAACAGTAGACACTCAACTGCAGCAGTATTATTTGTCTGCAACAATCTGGTTTGTGCTAAATCTAACCCATGGAGTGGGGAATGTATTCCAGTATGAGTCTTGCTATAATGATGCAGAAAACAAACCTTAAAATTGACGTTTTTTTGCTGGGCCACTTGGGAAACTTTTTCTAGCAGGCTCTGGAGTCGCTGCTGAGTAGCGTGGGAAACATAGTTCACCACCTCTGCACCTAGGTCTGTCACACCATATCTCCTGCCTGGAAAAGAAATAGCGAGACACTTCGGAGCTTTAGGAAGTGGATGGATAGATGCTGTATTGTCAAAAACACTGTAGGCGTCTCACCAATCTCCAGCATTCTCCTCTGTAGCATGGCACAGGAGAGAAAAGCCTCGTCCTTACAGGAATGTGTCACCGCTCCCACTAGTCCAGAATTGGTTGCGAGGATATTAGCACTTTCTTCTGATAGGTTCACTCCGGCCATGGAGGCCACGTCGTTGATGTCATCATCATCTCTGCAAACATAAATGGGGTAAGGCAAACCTGAACACTACATTAAAGATCAGGACTACAGATAAATAATTAATTTTAAAAAATGTTAAAAACTAAATATCACTGATTAAAATCACTATGACTTATTATTGATTTGTCTTTTTTAGACTATAAAGGTTATGCTGTTATATTGATCTTTGCTTTTATTTTGTTGGGCAAATTAATGCAAAAGGTAATTTTCCACCAACAAATGATGCTAATACTAAAGCGTGTGTGATTAAACAACCTTTATGGTAAAACTGATTTGTATCCGTCATCTTTGTTCTTACTTGAAAGTGCCACCCGCCTCTTTCAGTTTGTTCTTTTGAGCCGGGGTCAGGGCTGCAGCACAGACTTGTTTGGAAACAGAAGGCACCTCCAGCTTCACAGGAACTGACACAAAATTACAACACATATTATAAGGTCACCCAAATAAAGACACACACATACACCAAAAGAGGGTGTTATTAGATTGACATGGTTGACTCACCTGGTTGCAGCTCTTTAAGATGGACTTGTTGCTGTCCCAGCATGATGCGGCCAGGGGCCTGATTCCTGAGAGTCACCATGGGGGTTGTCGGTAATGTTACCTGAGGTCTCAACATTGCTCTCTGCTGCTGAGGCTGGAGAACCTGCAAGGACGTTTGAGATGTGAAATTTTCAAATGCAAATTATGAGTGATATAATCTTTATTGTTTTATTGTGCTATTTCAAAAATACTTGAGATAGGCTGACATCTGTGAAATGAATTAGTCATTTTACCAGTGAGGAGGTCTGTCCTGGTTTGCTAACTCCGGGCTGGAGCTGGGGCCTGCTGACTGGAGCAGTGAGGCGGGGTGCTGGGCTGCCCAGGACCACTGTGCTGGGCGTAAGTGAGGTGGAGGAGACTGGAGCTGAGGCCAGCTGGGGGAGCTGACTCTGTTGGATGAATGCTGCTGAGTCTGGGGTGAGCTGCCTCAAAGCTGGGAGGCTTCTCTGCAGAAGACAAACAGGTGGAGGAACATCCAACAACAACATGCACTTCAAAATAACGTTCAGTTTGCTGTGGTGCACACAAAAAAAAGGACTTTTTACTGATCTTTGCTGGAGGGTATGTCAATGAAAATGTCAACGGAATAAACGCTTTCTTACCTTGAGGAAAGGCACAAGGTAAGGTTGGGGTGAGGAGTTTAGCTCTTTGTACAATCTGCTGGTGAATTCCTCAGCTTCCAGTTTGCCCTCCTAGTACAATAAATAGGCATAAAAAGCTGAGAGTCAGAGCTGTCAAATTTACAGGTGCAAATGCAGTTTTACCTCTTTTAAAAAGGACAGTTTGTTAAAGCTTCAATTTGTCAGCATCCTTGTCAAATATGAAACATGTGTACAATATAGCAGCTGAAGGGTTGACAGGTGTCTCTGCTGTGTGTACAGCTCACTCACCAGCAGGTCTTTGACCAGCTCTCTCACACTGGCTGCAGTCTCAGTTGATTGTTTCCCAGTGGATGCCAGCTTGATCAATGTGGACAGGAAACTCTTACATTTCTTCACATTGTCCATTGTCTCCTGCCAAAAAACACAGAACATTCAGATTAAGAACAAATTCAACCGCTGAGGTACTCGGGAGTGTCATAAAGTGTACCGTATGCTGTAATAGTACGTGCAGACACTCAGCTCTATCTTGATCCCTCGGGCTTAGCACAACTCACTTTGCTCACTGTTACTGAGGTAACTGTGGTCCCAGCTGTCTGGCTGACGGTCCTGGGGGTCATTCCTGATGCTGGAGCCCCAACTGCACTCTGGGAAGACATCACAACAAATTATTTTGGTTGTCAAAGCACACTTTTCAAGTCATTACAGAAGAGTGTGGGTTCTGTAACAAGGTTAATCAAATGGATCAAATTTCAGGCTCCTAAGAGGAAACAGGTGCACTTCTGCACTGAATTTCAGTTGGGTGGTCTTCCTCAAAAAGAGAACTTGTGTTGGTTTTAAGATATTTGGAAACTGCTCCAGTGGTATGACTTGGTAATTTTCTTGATTGTTTTTATTATTTAGAACTGGAAAATCTGCTGAGGCATTTTGGCATTGGTACCACACTTTACCAGGTTGTTAGAGGAAGAGCCAAATTTCATAATGCTATGCTCAACCACCTCTGTCTCTTTACTGCCTGTTCTTGTCTGCATCATCCCTGTTGGCTGGATAAAGTCCGCCCCATCAATGTTATAGTTAAATAATAAACACTCAACCCAATTATGTGATAGGCGTCAATGGAATTGCACACTTGGGTTCACTTTTTTGCAATAACAAACCTACATTTATCATGTTTTCACATCCTTTTTTTACACCTGATAGAGGCATGAGTAATTCAGAGAGTCCAGTATCTCTTGATACCGCTGGCTAGGTCTCAACTCAACTATGGTAAATCTAAAAGGCAAGTCTCAGGATTACCAATAAACCCAGGCAACTGAAAAAATGATTTACACTATGCACCAAATTACACATCCCATAGAAAATTAGACTTTTTTTTATTGTGGAAAATTTTACTCATAAAATCCTATGACTGTCACTGTGACACATAAGCTAGGGATATTATGGTGTATTGCAGGGATGCTCAACTTGCTTTGCACAGGCCTCTTTTGTAAAATGAAGATGAGGCTTGGGACCAGTTAATTAAAAAAAAACACACATTCATATAAACTAAATAAACATTAGCATTGTTGATGTGACAGAAGAAGAAGAAGAAGATATACTTTATTAATCCCACGAACGGGGAAATTCTTTTTACACTATTTATTTTACATACATTTTAACCCAGATACACACACATGCAGTACAAGGCATAGACGTGCAATTTTGGAGAGAGATGGTGGCGTGATGGGCAGCCCCCCTGAGAAGCGCACAGTGAGCAGTTGGTGGGGGTGGGTGGGGTGCCTTGCTCAAGGGCACCTCGGCAGTGCCCAGGAGGTGAACTGACACCTCTCCAGCTACCATATTTTAGTCCATGCGGGACTTGAACCGGCTACCCTCCGGTTCCCAAGCCAAGTCCCAATGGGCTGAGCTACTGCCGCCCCCTAAGACAGAATAAGATGTTTTTAAAGTCTTCCATTCACCTAAAGTGTCACTTCTGACATGTCACTGTTCTGTGTACAGCAAACAGTGATTGAGGCTCTTTGAATCATCCTCTGGTCTGCAGCTCGTGCAAGTAATGGACACAAAACAATGCATAACAAGCCAAATGAACATGATGAGAAATGATTTGACGCAAATGAGGTGGGGTTACCTGAAGGATAGGAGGTCTTTGAAGAGTGGTGGTTGCAGCGAGTGACGCTGGACAGCCCTGACGGATGATGGTGCTTGGAGTCACTTGTCTGCTGATGATGGTGTTTCCAGGAGGCTGAGAGGAAGCAATCAAGTTTTATTATACAGCTACTGATTATACCTAAACATGTAAATAAATAGCTATATATCTTTTAGAATTTTGCATGAATAAAAACTCAAGGAAGGCAAGCTGTACATCGGCTATAGTACTGACCTTGGCACTAAAGTGGGACCTAATGGTTGCCTTACTTTAAGGCAGACAGTGTGATCGTACCTGGCCAGGAGGCACACTTGTTGGTGTAGCAGCCCGAGGTGCCATGCCTCCCTGTGCCTGTGCCTGTGCCTGTGCCTGTGCCTGCATCTGGGCCAGAGCCTGCTGAGGAATCATCAGCAGTTGTCCACTTTCACTGCGTACGAGCACCATCCCTGAACCAAGTCACAGAATGTAAGAGACAACTTTAATATTATCATGATATCACATATGTATGTTAGAGTGAAAAGCTGTGCACATTAAACATTATTCAGAGTAAACATGCTCAGTTCTTGATGTAAATGTCAAAAGGTGGCGATCATAAAATCATAACAAAACAGTGGTTTAGTGTTTGTGCACTATTGATAACATACACCAAGAGTGTAAAAGGACACATTTGTTGCATATGTATTTGTAGCTGGGTGACAAACATTCAACTAGAATATAATCAGTGTGTATTTTTTATAACCACTGATCAAAGGCAAAGTCAGAAGTGGAAATAACCTGCCTGTGCACAGACACTAAGAAGTTTTCACTTCACTCACCCTGGGGGAGCTGGATGTTATGTATACTGGGCTGTCCCGGGGAGGTCTGGGGGAGCCTTGGGGCCAACATCTGAGGCGTCATGGCTCGTATCCCGCTTGGACCGGCAGCTACTGTCGCCGGAATCCGGGGAGCGCTGGGAATGACAGCCGGCTGCGGTGCTGACTGTATTATTGTTGTGGGAGGCTCTGCCTTGATTATGTGCGACCCTGCGCTGACAGACACCGAGTTGGACGGCTGGCTATTGTTTACAAGCGTGGTCTGTATGGCGATACCTGTCGGAGCTGTTGTATTGGCAACCAAAGCAGGGCTCGCGTTATTGTTCCCATTCAAAGTTGCGCCCGACCCCGCGGTTTGCATAGGCGGCCTGACCAGTGTCACGGTGGGTCCTGTCGCCTGGCTTACAGGCTGAGCTGTGGCGAGAGGCGTCTGAATTACACTGCCGGACGACGGGGGCATTATCGCGGTGGCCAGCCCTTTTGACATCACTGGTCCACTGTTGACAGCCGTGACAGCTATCGCAGTGCTGCTGCTGCTGTTACCGATTCCACTTGTCGCTGTCGTCCCCCCGAGAGGGGCAGCGTTTCCTGAATTGTGAGAGTTCATAGTTTGGCTCCCATTGAAAGTCTGCACAGAGTATGAGCCTACTTTCCCCTGGTGATTAGGGAGAGTTACACCGCCGCTAACAACAAGTGGTTTGCCAGGGTCGTGTCCCGCGGTGGAGTCCGTGCTGGCCGTCGACGCATCCATAGTTGAACCATGGGGACCTCGTTATGATGAGACCCCCTGCACTTCAACTTGTTTAGGAGCAGCACAAACAATCTTGAATTTGATGGGGGCAAGACACTCACGCATCTACTTCTATTCCCTGTCAACTCTGGCGCTTGCTTTTCGTGTATACTCACAGAGACAAAGAGGAAAACAACGTTAGTAGTTGGAGCGTACCTGCTTCAGCAATCGTCTTGACCAAGTCCCAGCTGGACATTAGCTCGCGCTACCCCCTTGTCCCGGAACTATAGCAATGTAATTACCGGCTGCTTCGTGCCTACCCCAGTGGTTGTTGTGACACAAGAACGACAGTTGTGACTCTACGGGTTTTACAGGATGACAAACTACAGCTTTATTCACCTCTGTGTGTAAATACGGCTCGTCCAGCGGGCCAGAGCCAACCGCCATCTTCACGCTCCTGCGAGCTTATGAGAAGTGAGGTACTTACCAACTGACATGCGCGTGCGCACAACGGGCGAACGTCTCCGTGCAGGGAGTTCGGCGAGCTGTGATTGGCTGCTGCGCATTCTAAAAGGCGGTACCAATGGCTTCAGCTGTCATTCCAGGGGATGCATGAGACGGAACAACATCGTACCGGAGACGAAATGTTTTCATCAAACGTTACATCGTTGCCGCCGAGTTTTTGCTATAACGATAGCTTATCCGTTTCAGAATTGTAGCATGTGGCTATTGGTTGAATAATAACGGGGTTTACGGCAAGCTAACACGCCAAATTTGACAGTTTAATGACTCTCGATGCGCCGTGCAAGATGGCTGCAGCGTTTTAGCCAGCGAGTGAAGTTGCTGTTGGAAAGAGGCGTCTGAGGGCGCCCCACCCTCCTCAGAGAGGAAACATTGTACTGTACCGTCAGCAATCATGGGATTTGGTGTGGTTAAACTCCCACGTGCGCTAACTTTAAATAAACACACAAAACAAGCAAAGAATATTTTTGTTTTATTCATTAAACATAAATCTGCATGAAATGTGTTCATAAGTTATGTGCTATTCACTCACTAAATTAATAATAGATAGTAGATAAAAAAATTTAAGATAGATGCTTAGTACGATGACATTGTACTGAGGATAATCAGGTCATAAATGTTAAAAATCAAAAAAGAAAAGAAACATAATTTTATAATATACTGACACTGTAAAATGGCAATTTGATAATAGACTTGTGTTAAACTCCTAAAACATAAAATAGAATACATTTTGTCTATTTGCTATAAGCAGACATTTCTCTACTTGTGTTTTTCCCGGTGTACGCCTGCTGCAGAAACAAACGAACCCTGTGTTACGCGCAGGTGGCCCAGCAGCAAAGAAGCGCGTGACGGGCAATCTTATAAAGCGCACAGGTGTTCATCGCTAATTGTGCACGCTGCTGATTATCTAACCCTCGTCTGTGCGCCGTGGTTTAATGTTCTGCGAGTGAGCCGCTGCTTTTCAATCTGAAAATACATTTTGTTTGGAAACATGAGTGCTGCAGGAGGAACCCCTTACATTGGCAGTAAGATAAGTTTGATATCCAAGGCACAGATTCGCTATGAGGGTATACTGTCCTCTGTCGACACTGATAGGTCCACGGTTGCTTTAGCCAAAGGTAGGTTGATTGGCCTAAAGGGCCGACACCTGTGACATTTCTTCAACAATTACTATATACAAATTTTTATTTTTTTAAATTTTTGGTCCACAGTTAAATCTTATGGGACAGAGGATCGGCACACAGACAGACCAGTGCCGCCAAAAGATGAAATTTATGAATATATAATCTTCAGAGGTAGTGACATCAAAGACATTACCGTGTCTGAACCACCAAAACCACACCATGGACTGCCTCGTGACCCTGCTATCGTACAGGTGTGTTGCCCAGGCTCACTTTATTTTTTTTTAAATATTTTTACAGAGATGCTCATATTCTTGTCTTCATTTTTGTGATTTTAGTCATCCATTGGCAGCTCCTCTGCTGCGTATCACCCACGCTGGAGTCCATACAGGGACATGATGCCCACCTACAACCAGCTGGCTGCTAGTTCCCTACTCAACCAGCAGTACAATGCAGCACTGGGTTTAGGTACAATTATTGATCTTTTAGATGCATCAGATGTTTCACAAAGGCTGTACTTCAGCACTGTGGAGTGTCTGGGGCAGGTCTCGCATGTCTGCAGTTGGTCAATCTCCTGCATGTTTGTCTCTGTTCCCACAGTACCAGGACTTCATGGTATCCCAGCCAGAAGAGCTCCTATGGTCGAGCAGGCAGTGCAGACTGTGCCATTTGCCGCTGCTGCCCAGAAAAAGGAAAAGACCTCCACCCCACCACAGAGCAGGCAGCCTGTTCGTCCAACCCAGCGCTCTGGCCGGGGTGGCTCACAGGTTCAGAAGGAGAATGTACCAACCAGTAAGCAAACCTAACACTGGCTCGTGATGTATTAAACCAGTTATCTTTCAGTTTCTTGCATTTGTTCTGTGTTTGCTTCTTAATTCTGCTAAAATAAACATTTTATGTTTAGGCCGGGCACCATCTCAGCAGATTGCAGCCAAGATTCAAGGTCAAAGCACTGAGAACCAGAAACAAAGGCAAAAACAAGGTATCTGAATGAGAAATGCACACTTACATCTTACTAACAGCATAGCAATATTTTGTCTTGTTTTTACTCTTTTCTGCTGTCAGACCTCTGAAGAAAGTGCAGCAGGACTTTTGTCAAAGCAAATATTGCTCACCTGTCTAAACAAAATGGATTATTAAATGTAAATATCTTAGACTGGGTGAACCTGTTCTAAATGGTTACTAAGCCAGTTTTCCAGCTGTGTTTATTTGTCTGAACTTTTCACACAGGCAGTCGCAGGTCCAGGAACAGAAGCAGAGGCCAACTTCTTGTGAAAAACTCGAAGGCCACAACTTTGCAGTTTGAGTCAGATTTTGATTTTGAAACTGCAAATGCTCAGTTTAAAGATGATCTCACAAAGCCGGTTGAAGGTATGTTTAATGTCTGTCAATTTAGTTTTAGGGGACATTATAAAAGAATTTGAAGGTATGTATACATGCGTTCTTGTTTCATGTCTGCAGTTCAAAAGGTGGACTCTGGAGAGGTCCAGGAGAGCCAGGGTATGCAGGACGATGAAACTCTGGGAGACAAATACTATGACAAAACCAAATGCTTCTTCGATAACATCTCATCAGACCTTAAGCCCAGGTGATGAGCAAACTTTTTGCCATTTCTCTTATCTCGCCTGTCATGCTCTGCCAGTTTCTTAGACTAAACACCACGTACCACCTCAGAAAATCAGACTCTGAAAAGTACAAAGTGTCTATTGCCTAGTCTCGCACCTAATATTATTGAATCCTGACAAGAACCCCTTATCTGCACTTAATATTTACCGTTTGGAGCTATGATTGTGGGGGTTTTGCACCATTTTCATTTTACCTCCACTTAATATCCTGAGCCACATTTTAGCTGAGAGCTACTCCTGAACGTATGCGTGCAGTATTAAATAATATTCCAGTGATCTCGGTTTTCATTTCAAATGTATTTTGATATTCTAATGTGTTTAAATTTAACTAAAAAAAATCCTCCACATACCACTAGAGGAGGTGACATGCCACCAGTGTTAACTATACCATAGTTTGAGAACTAGTGAGCTACGATAACTTTTCTTTTTCATTATCAGAAGAACCACCTGGGCAGAGGAAAAAAAGTTGAACATGGAAACATTTGGAGTTCCCGGGCGCTTCCTGCGAGGCAGAGGATTCAGGGGCAGAGGACGTGGTGGGCAGAGCACCACTGAGCAGCGACCCCTCCCAAAAATTGGTAGTGGGAGGGTGTGAAGGCTTTTCTTTGTCTTTTTGTTAACATTTTCTGTAAATATTGTAGTTTTCTACTTATTTAAAAAGTACCTCCCCTTTTTTCCCCATTTGAAGCAAAGCGTTTTGTTTTTTTGTTTTTTTTTCCCCTTTATTCCAAATATACATTTAGGAATTACAGCTTTATTATATTAAATGGGAGAGCAATTTCTTTTAATTGAGCAGCTGTATGCATTGATTAATTGGTAGTTTGGTAAAATGCATTGTGGAATGTCTTGACGGGGCCAGCAGGCAGGTAACCTAGTTTGTTTAGTTTCGTTTTGCTTTTTCTAAATGTATAAAATTCTTATCTACTTGACTGTCCATATGCATCTCCAAAGTTTTTGGAGGACAGCTGTACTTTTCTTTTCCCCTTCTTGTAAAATGAAAACTGTGGAGGACTTTGTAACAGTTGCTATTAAATAACATGATTAACAGAGTGGCTCTCATCACGATGCTGTCATTGAAATGGGAACCCATTAATGCAGAATCCAAAGATTTAGTTTTTTTTTTTTTTAGTATCCATCAACCCTTTTAATTAAAAAAAACAACAACAAAAACAAACTGATTTCCCTACTCTAACAAAAGTTAGAATTTGTTCAGATTTGTAAATGTGGTGGCCTGCAAATGGAAGCCAGTTCGTTGAACTTGGAGCCCAAATCTTCCAGTGCTTTCTGGAAAGCGTCATCATTGTCACGGATGGTAATCTGTTCCAGCTCTGAGAGGGTGCCACAGTCCCCTTCATCTGCATAGATGTGAGGCTGATAGTCCAGTAGGTCATCCCCTGTCTTCTGGAGTGAGGAGAGCCTCTGCAGGAAAGTGGAAAATTAAAGTCTAGAGTAAAACTGCTCATTTAACTGCTGCATGCATTTACAACAGCTTTTGCAGCAGAGTAGACATTATGATCTGTAAATGTACTACCAACCCGATGAAGCAGGGCCTGGATAGCTGAATCTGGCACATAGCTTAAGTTCCTTGTGTGGCGGAAATCCATTTTGCTCATGCCATGAGTGTGGTGGTAGTCATTGTCTCTTTGAGAATACCAGTTTGTCTAAGATTAGAGGAGAGAGTGATTGAACTAGGAGAGTAAATAAAAAAAATTAGTATTTGAATGAACAGGTGACTGAGTGTATATTACCTGGTACTCATTGAATTGGTAGGAGCGATCTTCCGTAATATTTCTTCCAAAGTGTTTGTAGGTGAAGTTTTGCGCCATATCCTGTTGAGCAGATTGAAGAGAGCAACTGATAAACAGTTGAGTTAACTGCATTAAAAATTAATATCTTTGCAATTTAGAACCCTCAGTTTAAGCGCATTACAGCTGCTGTGAACATCACGGACAGCTGTACTCACGAATACAGCTGTATTAGTTGTAATTATATTACTTATGATCATAAACTAATGACCGCCAATTATCAAGAAGGTGCAACAACACAAGACATAGCAAGTTATAATTACTAGTCTAACAACAAGAAGCCCAGCTCGGCGTCTGTCTTTCCACAATGCTTCGGCTTCTGCTCAGTCACTCTACCCTTTTCTCTTCTTAGCTTTTAGCTTCCTCCTCCTTTCCTCTGTTAATGTCCATAGAGGCAGCTAAACATAGTTACATTGCCCAGCTCCGGGTGTGGCACAACACCTGCTCTGCTCTCACTTAGTATTTCCCCACCCTCCTGGGCTGAAAACCTCCTCTTCCCAGTAGTCCAAAACATCTGTGGTAAAAACACTAACACACTTTGGTGCTCTGAGCTCACAGTCAGCTGTAGTTCACACCACTTTACTGTCCATCAGGAAACTGTCAATAAGCAAGAGTTGAGGCAGAGCAGACA
Organism: Larimichthys crocea; assembly: GCF_000972845.2. Taxonomy (NCBI): domain Eukaryota; kingdom Metazoa; phylum Chordata; class Actinopteri; family Sciaenidae; genus Larimichthys; species Larimichthys crocea. The sequence goes on along the minus strand of NC_040016.1, from coordinate 4,792,101 downwards.
GAGGACATCAGAGGGTCAACCAGAAAACATTCTGCATTAAATGTGATCCAGTTCCACCAAAGTAAGTGAAATAGTTGATGGTGTGTGACTTTACACATTCAGTTCTTCTCACAGAGCACAAAGTTACATAGTCAGAAACAGGTACAAGGGGTGCAAAGTGGGAATAACACTAACACCATTCACCTAATTACAATTTAGTGTAGCAAATCTGAAAAGTGTTACACAGATCTGCTCTAAATGTTGCGGTTTGAACATTGGAACATTTTTGTACTTTCATTTACACCCGCACCCACCTTTGAAAGCCATCTATGTTGCATTCCATCTTGCCGATCAGATAAGTCTTGGTGCTTCTTATCAGTGGACGCTGCCAGGGAAGTTTCTGGTATCTTTAAATAGAAAAAAAACAATGCATGAAGAGAAATCTGGAAATGTGTCACTGGTTTATTTGCAAATGTTTTTGAGCAGTGACCTTGCAGTCTGTTCCTGGTCTCTCAACATTTGATGCAAGGAGGGTTTCTCCAAAGGAGTCATCGGTCTGCAGTGTGGTGAACTCTTTTTTGGAAGTCATGGTAAATGCCAACAGCAACAGAACTAACAGTAGGACAGAGAAGACAAAATGTAACTTGCAGTGAGTTATCAGAACTGTAACAATATGCATTACAGTGTACTCCAAGACTAATGAACAGCAATGATTCAGATTCTTACACAGGAGTAAAAACAGTGAGGCAAACACTATGCCGATAGCACCAGTGGCAGCTTTCGTGGCAGTGTTTCGGCGGATTCTGCAGTTGGGCGTCACAGAACAGTCGCACACAGTCACATTGATGTTGTAAACACCAAACTTCCCCTGCAAATCAGAGATCTTCAGAACAATTGTGTATGGGCCAGCATACACACCGGGCTCCTTCACCAGGCCAGTTGTGTAACCTATGAGAAATGATCACAAAATTACATGTTTGTTTGGTTTGTTTATGTTTGCTATAATATTTCTCTACATAGCATAGATCTTTCTACCATATGAGGGACTCAGTTTCCATTTTCCTTTGACATCCTCCAGCAGTTCAAATGTGAATGGCCCTCCAAAGGGAATTCCATCTGGGTCAAAAGCTGTGATGTCAGTGGTGGTGACGTTGTCAGACAGACACACATCCACAGTTTCCACAGTGGGCTGAGGCACGTTGTCGTTCATGTCTGTCACATGGATGCTCAGTGTGGCTGTGCCTGTCATAGGTGGGTCCCCTGTCCAAGATTAAAAAAAAAAAAAAAGCTTCACAAAGCAATCTCATCAATTGTATTTGGTGTGCGTCCATGCCAAAAGCAACACAGTTTTACCATTATCCACTGCATTCAGTAAGATGGTGTAGGTGCCGTTAACAACATGAGGAGATTCTCTGTCAGGTGTGTTAACTGTTGTGATGTCTCCTGTGTGGGGATCCACAGTCAGCCAGCCAGCAGGATCACTTCCTATCTTGTACCTGGAACAAACACAGTTTGCTTTATTATTGCAATCCAGCAAGCAATCAAATTGTCTGACAATCGTCTGACGATGACAATCGGGGCAATGCACAAGTCTAATCAGCAACATGATACACAAGAATGATCAGAAAGACACATTTCTGTTAATAAATAAATATCTGCATGTGATTATGATAACCTTTAAAAAAAGCTAATAAATATAACTCATAGGTTTATTGCAGCCAATGCATTCCAACTCTTTTACTCCCCACATGGACAGTTGTAACCAAAGCCCACTCAAACATGATTGGGCAACAACTACTTGGCCTACAAACGGAAACCAGAATGCTTCCAATACAAAAATCTAGCCAGTAGATTCTGCACTCATATGCAAATATCTGTTTATAGAGACTGTAGCAGGTCCCATGTAAGAGCTCAAACACGTTGGAAAAAAACTTCCCACTTACACAAAATCTCTTGCATGACTGGAGTCATGGTCGACAGCAGTCATTTTCTCTACCCAGGTTCCAATTGGTGCGTTCTCCTCCAGCATGGCCTGTTTGACAGTCACGGTGAACATCGGGGGGTCGTTGGTGTCCTCAACTTCAATGAGGACTGAAACAGAGTGAGACAGATCTCCAGCAGTACCATCTCCTGTGCTTGTGTCAACTTTCCATAAGCCTGAGGACGTCCTTTGCTCCACTTTACAGGAGAAATATGGCATCTCGTTTTCCACCGAGATGGACAGATTCCTTTGCGCTCCCTCCTCATAGTCTAAAGGCTGAAATTATAGAGTAGTTACATTAAAATGTTCATTTATTATATGCGTTATTCAAAAAACATTTCAAATTTAAAGCACAGATTTTAAACATGTTGACTTTAAGCGCGAGCAGACACCACACATAACAAACAGGTGTGTAATAACTGCATATCATACGAGAGGTGTGTGTCACTGTAATGTAAAGCATGCAGTTAAACAACACCTACTTTTACTACTGTCAGGATTCCATCATTGGTGTCTGGGTCTGTTTCTATCTTGAAGTACCCCTCGTTGTCACCGTGTATGGTGTATTTAGCCCTCCATGCTGGGCTGTTCGGGGTGTCTCTATCTGTCACATGCAGGCGCAGAGGAGAAACCCCAATCTTCCCTTCTTTTACTTTGCCAGATCCCTGTTGTACAAAACCAGAGGTCAAAACTACTTAATACACTTCCTACTGTTACTATCAAGCATGTACACACCTTGTGTTAATGCGTGTATTGTCTTAGTTAACTTGTAGTTGACAAGCACCTATTCTTGTGATGTCATGAACCTACTGTTTGTCCTGTAATGGTTGGCCGGTTGTTGTTCCCATCCTGCACATGCACAATGACAGTGGTTGAACTGGACAGCCTGACTACTTCACCATGGTCTATGGCCTCCACCAACACTGTAAACTTGTCAGCCACCTTAATATAAACAAATAAAGACAGTTTAGATGACCAGTGTTCAATTGTATTTTGCACAGTATGTAATGTTTTAAATGTGTTCATCACAGATGTACCCTTTACTTTGGAATATATCTACTGAATGTGATGTTAGTTTTGGAGCATGTCCAGCTTCAGCGAGACACATATAAACATCGAATTACTTCTTTAGAAACTCACTCTGCAGGTAATTTCAGTTCAGGTACGTGTTTTTTATATATGTAATTAAACAGAGCTCAAAGCATACTGACATACTGTATCTACAAACACCACACATCATAGTATTAAATTCTCTTGCCTGATGATCTAAACATCCTTTGAATGAGACTGCTCCAACTTCGTTAACATAGAACTCAGTGTCTGTCACAGCCGGAGACACAGATTTGATTTCATAGTGGAACGTTGAGTTTAGTGTTCCTGGCTTGTCTATGTCAAAGGCCACCACCGTCAGGACATGAGTGCCTGTCAGGAAATTACAAAAACATCTGTTCAAAAACAAATAAAGGGTCATACTTTATAAATATTGTAGATAACCAAAAAGTAAAAATAATGAAGTGGTTTATTATAATCTGTACCTTGTGGATCTCCCTCAGAAAGGTTAATTTCATACAGATCCCTCAGAAAGCGTGGCGGGTTGTCGTTGATGTCCTTTATGGAAATCTCAACTCCCAAGCTAGTGTCTACTAAAACGTCCTTCATGGCCTGAAATCTCAGCTACAGATTGTAAGATATGAATCAAAGTTAATCAAAATGTAAAGAAAAAATATGATGTGTGAAAAATGTCTTTTATATTGTGATTTGAAAACTTCAGTACACATTTCCTCAAGTCTATTTTCAAACCCTCCTAAGGCGATTCCAAGTGCTGAGAGACAAAATCCAGTTCAGCTGTAATGATATATTCTCCCTTTGTTTCCTGGATATGGCTTCCTTTGTACTAAAACCTTCTTTTGAAGCCCCATATTACCAATGACTATACTATGACTATGACTATATACAGACACTAAGGAATGTATGTTTATAGTTACAATAGTAAGACATGATCAAACAAGAATTTCTACTCATCCTGTTGTGAAAAATCATGAAGTCATTACAACTACAGGTTTACAACAATCTAGAGTACAACAACATAGCAACTTGGTAGTAAAGTAATATGTGTTGAGTCTAACCTTAAGTATTGTAATGTCCTCATAGTCCACCGCCCTGTGAACATACACCATGCCAGACTCTTTATCAATGGAGAGGAGACCCTTTGGGTACTTATCCACTCCTTGCCCATGGAGTTCAAAGTGTACTCGATATTTCTGCTCCATATGTATCTACAACATAACAACAAGCGTCAGCTTCAGAGGAAGAAGTCATAAAGATTGAAGAAAATGACAAACTGAAGCTTATTAAAGACAGATATGGACAAAAAATTAAAGACTGCAGTTTCATAACTGTATTTATTAGAATCAGTGGTTGTATAAATTGCTGTTTGAGTTTCAGTTTCAGCCTTTTTTAGTGAATTTTATGTTGGCATAAAGTCTGACTAATTTGCCTTACACAGTGGTTTTCTCACCTTGCCCAGCTCGTATGGGAAAGGCCCCTTATGCCCCTCCTCGATCGTGAAGGAGTCAATTATCCAAGCCCTTTTCTGGCGACTTAGCAGCCCTGAGCATGTTGCAATTGACCAATAATAAACCTGAAAGACAACCGCCCAAACCTGAATTGCAAAGTTTCACCAAGGATCATAGTATGCAAAGCAAAAATATTTCCGCAGGATTTATGTCATCTTTAAGTTATTTATTGTCTGTCTACTTTCATCTACTCTGATGTTTCACACTCCGTTGCACAGTTAGTTGTTTGACTAGTTCCAATGAAATGTATCCAATGGCATTTCCACAGAAACCAAACAACCCAATCACAATGGGTTGTTTGGGTTCTGTGGAAATAGTAAAAATAGATAGATAATAGACAATAGATAATAGATTTTAAAAATAAGTTACTGTTTTTATAGGCAATAATTAAACTCTTGCAACCGTATTATGTAGATTACAGCAACATTGTCAAACTTTAATACAGTATTTGTGTTACATTTCAACTGTTCATTAGTCGATTCAGTTTAGCTGTTTTACACGTTTGTGTTCATGAAGCGTCACAGATACTCTGCAGATAATCTGTTAAACATCAGCAGACAAAGAAACAGTTGAAATGTTACAAATATAAAAATTGTTGCAAAATCAAGTCATAGCGTTAAATCTTAAATTAATTCATATTAAATAAGATTTGAAGTCGGTGTTACCAGCAGAAAGAAGCAGAGCATGATGTCTCTTCGTTCATCCAGTTCAGTTCAGAGTGTTTGAAGGCTGGCTTTACTGAACATAGGCAAACAAAACCCTGCCCTCTCTCCTCCCTCCTCCACACACCCACACACGTGAAAATCATAGGTTGTGTGTGTGTGTGTGTGTGTGTGTGTTTTGTGTGTGTGTGTGTGTGTTTGTTTGTGTGTGTGTGTGTGTTTTGTGTGTGTGTGTGTGTGTGTGTGTGTGTGTGTGTGTGTGTGTGTGTGTGTGTGTGTGTGTGTGTATAACATTTCGTCAACAACCTTTCAAACCGTTAAGATACATGATGGTGTCTTTTCTCTTTTTCTGTATTTGATTCAACATACATTGAAAGGTCTCTGCACTCTTCAACCTTCACAGGCTTGTTATGAGGCTGCCCTGTAAGTTCTGGTTGTGGCGTTTTCCAGCTTCCCCTGACGCATCATTTTGACTGCCTGGAAGCACTTGTTTACAGTCATAACAGCACCTTGATATACCCAACAACTATTTTGTTGATTCTTAGACACATGTGAATGCATTTTTCCCTCTTTATTTATTGGTAAAGCAAACAATTCTTGTGAGAGATTTATTTAAAATTAGAACTATGAAACAGAATTTGCATTGGTGGGACAATATATTTTAATTTATACTGCCAAATTACACCTCAAATCATCCAACTATTTGTTTAATCCATTCACTGCTTTTCTATCATGTCGGGTCATGTTAGTAATGTCCAAAATTCATCGTTCATCATGATGTTTATCATCTGTTGTCAAAAACAGGGGAACAAATCAAGAATGGAAAAAGGTGAAAATTAATAGGACATCATATTTACAGTTCATGGTCCCCACCTCCAAAACACACAGAGAACCCAACCTACATCATAAATCAAAGGAAAGGTTGAAAGCAGTGAACAGAGCCAGGGTGTGGGAGAACAGTCACAGCAAACAGGCTTCTCTCATGTCCTCTCTTTGCCCCCAGCCAAGGTGTCAACTATTGTGCTGAAGGTGATGATGCATCCTGGAGAGGTTGTGTTCTACGAAGACGATGAAGGAGTCTGACTTTTCACCTTCTCTATCTCTGGAGGTGTGGCTCTCCTCTTGACTGTGCTGGTGTGCGTTTCCTCATCATCTGACCTGACTACAGGGGTGTCTCCTCCATTGGCATTGACAATCTGGCTGTCGGAAGAAGAGTTTGAAGATGTGGAAGACATGCGGGACTTGGCCTCAAGACCCTCAAGGACATGTCGAAAGAGTCCATTACTGATGACTTCCTCATTGTTGTTGTTGTTTCCTTGGACTGTAATCAGATCAGAACATTTGTTAGAAATGTAACTGTACACTGTGTGTCTTGTCATATTTGTTCTATTTCTGGTTTCTATACCTGGCAGTGGGGAGGTTAGGACTCCATCTTCTCCCCCAGAGCTGAAGAAGACATCCAAAGTCTCATGGTCAGAAATGTCAATCAGCTCCATCTGGTCCAGCAAGTCCACGTTAACCTCCATGGATGAGATACTGCCGATTGGAGCTGCCAGAGAAGTGAAGCAATGAAATGTTGTGAAACTGTATATGAATGTGCATTTGTGTGTGCATGTGTATGGGTTTACAAAAGTGCCACCAGTGCAACTCACGTCTCTTATAGTCTCGGATGCAAAGGTGTGCCGAGGAAAGGTACACGTCCACATCATGTTGGAAGACCTCTTCAAAGAAACGCTGCCTCTCTCTCAACTTGAGCTGCTGTGCTGCATCCACATCTGGTAACCTCTGGCCACGTTCAGCCTCCGCTGGCACAACAGAAGGAAATGTTTTACACACAGGTGATATTTTAAGTTTCAATGTCAGAGAACATGTACGTCTGCATTCCAATCAAACAAAAGAAACACAGAAACTAGTATCTCCACCCTAGAGACACATGTACCAGTCTGTGAGATTATGTCGAGGTCACATGGGCTCAAATGTTAATAGCCAGAAGGGGGAGACATTGAGCTGTATGAGAGACATGAGGAGGTGGAATCTAGACTGCTGAGTCTATTGAAATTTACATACCAAGAAGAAATAATGAAAAGTCAATCACATATATCACAATGAATAAAAGATACTGTTGCTATCTTAACTGTAAACAACTATTTTCCTGCCACTGATCGCCACCTTTTCTGATAAAACAGATAAAACAAATGGTTGCTTTAATCAAACTCTCCAAACATCCACACTGTACTAACATGGGCGTATACTAAATCAGGCCTAGTCCACAGAATGATGTGCAAAACCAAGCTGTCAGGTCCTTTTACTAAGTTAATCTTGTTTGAGATACCATGCCTCCCTCATCAGCATCATTGTAATAAAGCTGAGTGCAACATGTTAATTTAAATTCATTTTAGATACTCTTAAGTATGCACACAATGTTAGAGTCTTTTCTTGTTTAGTGTATTTCCACTGTTTACTCTTTTGCTCACACTCCATGTTGCATAGTCATTAGAGTGAGTTATTGCAACCTGCAGACAGGGATTGACCTAATTGGATGAGGCTTTCAAGTTATGTCTAAACTGGGAATAATGTCAAGATTATTTAGCCGGTGTTGAGAGCAGCAGTCACGGCAGCTCTATAAATACACCACTGAATGATGGAGGGAAGACATTGAGCTCAGGATGTTTACAGTACCAGGAAAGAAAGGGATTCCAGGGATTCTCTGTTGTCTCTGACTGTATGAGGAGACTCTCGTTGACCCAATCTGTCGCATAATGAACTACAGCCATGACTTAATGCTTCACTGCTGCAGTCATCATGACTCTGCCAACTTTAATTCAAAAAATGTAGATGCTGCCTAAAAGCAGCAACAGGTTTCCATCCTGCAGAATGCTGCATCAGCACAATCATCCCCGCGAGTCGTGCCCAGGCATGTCTGTGTTGACGGGAGGACACACTCCTGTCACTGCAGCTCTGCTCTGCCCTGTCTGACATCCTGCCTTCTGGGTACAGTGACCTCACTGGGAGACAACTTTGGAGGAAAGGGAATAAGAGGACAACTCAAACCCCAGGGCTTGGCCAGCTGACAGTACCTATGGGCATACAGTATGTGTGCAGAACCTGAATATATAAATGGGGTTCCCCATAGACTGAAAACATGATGAGTTGACAGTATCTGCCATGACACAGTGATCACTTGTCACTTTGTGTGTTGCATTCGAATTATGGAGTTGAAAAAATAGATTAACAATCAACAAAACATCACTATGTTTTATTTTACTCACACTGATGCTTATTTCTTTCAATATAATAATCACATTTATATGAGCCTGTCAACAGACACATTGTCAACGATCATAACAACCTTTTTAATGTGATATAAACATTGTCAAACACCCAGAAACTCCACTTTAGGAGATCCTGACACAATATCAATAGTGCTGTTGCAATATCATTCATTCTGTTTTTATTCACCACTTCACCCTTGTGATTTCAATTTCTGGAAGTGCTACGAGAACAATGTAATCTCTTTGAAGAGATATGTGCATATAAATGTAGAATCGAGTCAAGAGACCAAGACTTTGGCACCAGAAGTGTTCTGGTAGTCCAAGTAGTACTGTCCAATCACGTTTGTGCGGGCTTTGGTTGCAGTCTGTGTGGAGAGCAAAAGAGACAAAACACATTGGCTGAAATCCAGTCTTGGAAGTCATCTTGAAAAATTTCACTCTCTCTTTCTCTTTTTTAAAGTTTTTAAAGACTTCCCCCCAAAACTTTTGTAGGTTTTTTTTTTCAGTAAATTATTTACAGGAACATAGAGCATACATAACCCCTCCCGGGACATCTAGAAAAGCAGTCAAAGTAAAAGGGAAAAAAATCCAAATGAAAAATCAAAACAAAGCAGACAGCAACAATAAAATAAAGAGAATGAAAATGAGTACATGTGGAAGCAAAGCAGCTTGGTTTGTTGAAGCTCTCAAACGTTAGCTGTTGACTTTAAAGGTTAAATCATTGTAAGACAATAGCTGATATGTTCCAAGATTGAAAACAAAGTGTCACAAACCTCAGTGTTCACTTCACGAATGTTCTAAACTTTAGAACATGAAGCAAATGAAGCACACAGAAATAAGTACAATTTTTATAAAGCTTCAGATAAGAAAGAAATACATGAGAAGAATGAAGGAGTCATAAACTGTCACATGGAAATAAAGAGGCGGTTATCAGTTGTCTAGACTGGTGGAGACAGATGGGATGAGCGAGGGAGAGCACAAGGTCAGATAAAAAGACTATGTTCCAGACTGTGGGTGTGATGAGAATTTAATGTCCCAAGACAAGGGAAATATTTCACAACAGAATACATAAAATTATCTGATAAAGTAATGCCATGTTTTGGGTTTTTTTTTGACCTGTCAGAATCTTTCTCTGCACCTCACTGCTCCTCGCATCCTCAATGATCCTCCTTCTTCCTCTTCATCCCTCAGCAAACCTTAATTTATTTTCTAGGCCACATGGACACCAATGCTTTTCTACTGCATGTGTTTTATTTCTCTTCTCCTCTCCTAAAGAGGTACCTTCCAGACAGCTGGAGGACTTCCAAGAGATACCATTATCAAAAATAATGGTCAAAATCAGCAGAGCAGAGACTCAGGTATCTTGCCTTTTAGCCCCTATGTGTCAAGCTCCAGAAAATCCAGATCCTATGATTCCTATGATAGCACCAGTTTAGCATTACACTTGTACAATGCTGTTGGACACGTGATTAACTGTTGAAAAAACAAAAAGTATCAAAATCAAATAAGCTCCCAGGGTCACAATTTTCCATATTTCTCCCAGATTTTCACCCATTTTTTCCTTCCTTCCTCCACAGCTTGTTTCTGGCACTGTACAGTGTGTAACTGACTCAATACATAAGACACGGACACGTCACAGTAGGCATGTAGGTGTGGCAGAGCAGGGTTTTTTACCTGATACATAGATTCCATTGCTGTGTCTCAATGTAGTACTTGATGTAAACTATGTACCTCCTGACATAGTGCTTTAATAGACAGAGTACTGTTGTCTCAGTGTGAGTATGGCCGTGCACATACCACAACAATCGCTACATTTTACCACTTTGCTGAATTGCAACTAGGTGGCGCTCTAGTGCCAACATTTAAAAGCCAAAATCTAATTTTAAATCATATATATACAACTTGCATTTGTATATCGCAATATTTACAACAACAGCTATTTATGTAGCCACCATTGGTGACCACTGAGGGCAAAAAGTGTCCAGCTTTCCACACTCAACTTTTTGACCATTATGAGTGCACCATCACACAGTGTACACACAGTACACTGACAAAGTTGATAGTTATGTATGAAAAATAGCAAGTGTAAGTATGTGACCCCCCACCATAGTTTCGAAATCCTTCATATTTTTGAGGTCTCACAGTTGGCAACTATGCTGTAAATATGTTTTGATGTGTAAAATCTGCATACGTCCCATCAATTTCCATTACTGCTCTTTACCAGACATACACAGAAAGCAGGTGTGACTACAAGTCTACAATAAAGGAGTCTGGCAGTGCAGCCAGCATCTTTCATGGCTGCAATCTTCTGAAAAAAGGGAAAGGAAAGGAAAATCATTGCAAGTTGTTTGTCTCGTGCCAGGCATCTTTATGACATTTTGTCTTTGCAGCACTTCTGTCTTTGTGTAGACATCTGTGTGAGACAGTTGTGAGTCTGCGATGCTCTCTTCTCCATGCACTGTTACACAGTCAGAAGCACTTTTGTCGAGGGGAGCAGCGCTGACAAAGCCAGATGTCAGTCACAATCAGGAGCCGCCTGTTTGACATGTGTGTTTGGATGAAAAGAGTTCCCTGTTTAATGTGACCAGCCAAAGACATCATGTCAAACAAAACACTGGATTTGTGCCGAGTGAATGACTATCTTTTCTTTTCTTTCCAAAGGGAAGCAGACTGGGGAGCATGTCTGTGCTGCAACCGCCTCCAAGAAAATTATAAATTCCATTACAGACTACAGGTTTAAACAAATCGCTTATCCTAGAGTATTTTCCCCACTCAGTTAAAACCTAATTGATCTCAGCATGGATTGTTTCTACTTAAAGGCTGAGGCCCATGGAGAGCTAAAGGTTAGCTACAGATGTATATCCTCACATTGATTTTGCTTCCCTATCCAGTTCTTTTTTCTATTGAATGATTGATCGATAACATCTTCCCTGGCCACGGATGACCCCTGTGACCTTTGAGTAGAGCAACCACTAACACAGGAAAGTCCTCTGTCACAAGAAAACCCTGGCCACAGTGTGCATGAGATCATCATCTCGCCACGATCCAAAGTCTTTAGTTTCACGGCACATGATGTCTGAAGGGTCTGTGTTTGCTCAAGAGAGAGAACAGAGAGACAAACAGTCTGCAGGCCTGAGCATGACCCGATATTCTGTCCTTCTTTGTTTTGCTTTTATTGCTCATTCTGATTCTCACATTTGTCTGTTTGTCTTTTCTCCAACTTTCTCTGTCGTCTTCTGTCTTTCTTTCTTTAGTTTTTCTGACCACTTATGTCAGATTTCTTCTGTCGTTCATTCTCTCCCTTTCTGCCTCCCTTTCTGTCTATTTTCATCTTATTCTTGTTATTATCTTATTCTGATAGTCTCTATTTTCTCACATTTTCTCTTTCTACTCTCTTCAAGTCTTTCTTTTTATGTTTTTCTCTCTTTATCTTTCTGTCTGTCCTGTCTTTCTCTCTTATCTCTCACCACTGTTGTGAGTTTTCTCTTGTCTTTTGTTCTATTTCTTTCCCTCTGTCTTTTTTTTTCTTTCTCTCTGTCTGTCAATCTTTCGCCTCTCTATTTCTGTCACTCTTGCTTTCTTTTTTCCTCTTTTTATAATTTCTGTCTCTTTGTCCATCTCTTCATTGTCTTTTTGTCAACTTTTTGTCAACTGACTTTCATCTTTTCATTCTTTCTGCCTGTCTGTCTCTTGCTATCTCCTCCTCTGTCATTTCTGTCTCCTACTCCTTCCTTCCTCTGAGTGCTCGGGGACTTGAGAAAGAAAAGGTCATAGATCAGGGCTCAGGACCAGCTGGACATGCAGAATGACTGGAACAGACAGAAAGATAGAGACAAACAGAGTGAACCGGATGTGTATGCGTGCCACTATGCCTCCCCACATAAAGACAAACCCAGATCCTCCGCTCGGGGGGGAAAAAGAGAGAAAGGGCCCATTCAGAGCCGGACAAAAGCAGAGATGTAGGGAAACAGGACTGGCCTGAGATATGTTGCCATTCACAGGAAATCATTCTGGATGTAATGGAAGGTGAATACACTTAAACTCATCCTTCAATTTGTCTATAATATCATATAATATATTCCTTCTTTTCTTTGGCTCTTTATTTTTGCTTAGATTAAATGTCCATGAAAATTGTGGCATGATGACACAGACGCATGAGAGAGACCCAGACACAGCTGCTGTCACATATAATGCATCATCCCCACATGATGATGCAGAGATTCTTCAACTGACTGACTCTTTTCTTCTAAACAGAGCACATTTTCTAATATTAAAACCATAATTTGCAAATAACCGGGTCACATGTTGCTCTTTCCACTGTCGTGTTTTCAAGGATGCGACTCTCATTTCAGAGCACCAACAGACAACCGGCACAGGCATCACATTGATCTGGAGGCTAAATGAAGGGATAGGAGGGCTCGGTGTCGTCCACAGGCTGCCATTAGCCCATCACTGTGCTAAATGAAAATGTGAGCTCACTGGCAGACTCCCCAGTGACAGGGTGAAAGGGAAGGTCGGGGTAGAGTGGAGCAGAGAAAACTGCCTCTCCAGATGATCCTGTTGTTTTTACACTTGTTGGTTGACGGAGCAGCTCCAGTTATAACCCCTCGGTAAGCAGTAGTCAAACAGAAACCCCAGTGGGAACCATCATTTCCTCCTCTGCTTTGATTATAGAGCAGTTTGCCAGACTCTTCGTTTGAGTCTATTCATCCTAGCCGAGGCTTTTTCTGAGAAGTGGTTTCCTTACACAAATGGATGAGGTCATTTCTGTGCAAATGGCCGTGCTGGTGGTACATATTTCCATGTGTTGCCTCAGCCGTCCCACAATTAGATTTAAATAGCAGACTGCCAAGAAAAACTATCTATCTATCTATCTATCTATCTATCTATCTATCTATCTATCTATCTATCTATCTATCTATCTATCTATCTATCTATCTATCTATCTATCTATTGAAACACCTGTTATTTATTTGTGCATATTATTAATTCATTACAGTTTTTTTTATTTATTAACATATATCCATATATTCCTATTGTAGCTCTTCTTCTTTTCTTCTGGCACTAAACCAGCCAGACTTCTGATCATTGGGCCAGACCTGAAACTCTGAGGTAACACTTATTTGGGCTGAGGCCACTGCGAATAGACTGGCTGCCCTTTCCACCCAAACACTTTTTGTCAGAGGAGAAAGATTTTATTTCACATGGACGGCTTCCCAACTGCGACAAGAGAGAGAGAGAGAGGAAGGGGGGTGTGCAGAGGAAGGCAGTGAGTGGCTGTAAACACAGAAAGGCAGCAAGAAGAGTGAGGGAGGAGAGGTCAGGCAGGACAGGAACGTTTGCAGAATGAGGAGGATGTCTTAAGAAAATCAAGAGTATGATGGGAGAGAGTTTAGCCAAAGGAGAGTCAACACAGAGGTGTAAGTTGTAGAGATGGAGAGGATAGATAAAGATGGATCGAGAGAAAGGAATTCTGCACAGGCTCATTAGTTAAAGAGGATGTCTTGTTATTTTTACTTCCGTACCTTCCAGCACAGCACTGACCTCAACGGGAGCAGCAGGCTGTTAACAGTCTACAGCTGGTCATTAGCGCATCAGTCTCTTTGCTAGGGCTGTTACAGTAATTAATGTTGTCTCAGTGGACATGAAGAATGGTGAAGCCACTGTTGAGCTACAGGTAGAAGAATTATCCTGCTCACACAGCAGGAGCAGAGCTGCAACTATAACAGCATGTGCTAATTTATCACGAACGTTAAAAAGATGATGGCGAGAGCTTCAACACATCATGAGAGCTGAAGTTATTCCTGCTGTTTTACAGTTTCCAAACCATCACGTTGCCCGCTTGTATCCTGTTCCTCGGAACAGAAAATACTTTGAACTAAAGTGGAACAGACAGGTGGCCACGCTTGTCAAATGGACAATATCTTTGCAGACTATGCACTTGCTCTGTCTCACACTTTTATTTTGGGTTTCTCTCACTCTCTAAAAGCTCCCATTTACTGAGCTCCAGTTGCAAGCACAGTAAATTATTTATGCAAGCCGCTTATGTGTGTGTGTCCGTCTAGCGCATGCATGCATGTGTGTGTGTGTGTGTGTTTCATTTGCATATTAGATCTGGTTGTTTTCTCTGGGACAAAGCAGTGTCCAGCACGATCAGCCTAGTCGGTCAGGACAACAATGACATCAGTGTTAACCCTCTCCTTCCTTCCCGCCTGCCTGGATCACACCCAGACTGACAATAGCACTATTTGTAGGTCAGTGTCTTGTCCCACTGCCCTCCATAAGCCCACAAACAGACTGTCATGGTTTATGATTAATGCAATTGGCTTCACCAGTTTGACAAGCCGATTACTAATCCTCTTATCCAGAATGACTATTAGTGAAATGTGATTATTAACTATTATTAAAGCAATCCAACCAGCCAAATAATGCTAAAATCTCTGTGAGGCCAACAGAATTCAACAAGTAATCATCAGTGCATCTGGAGTGGCTGTCAACAGACTGACAGAGGACATGGCAACATAGCTGAACTCAGAAAATCCTGTCACAGTTTTACCAGATAATTAAGTCTGCAGTCACACCACAGAACATCAAATTATCTCGTGAAGGTTGACCGAGCATCATCTCTAAGGGAACAAGAGAGCGAGGCAAACAGAGAAAGTGTTCTTTTAAAACCCTCACATGCTGACGTCTCTCATGACAATCACTTCAACATACACACCGCTCCCTGTTCTTCCTGGAAATGCACCACTGTCTCTGTGCATATTTGTCAGGGAGGTTGAAAGCTATTTTGCCTGCAGCTGTAGGAACTAAAGGAATGTTTGGTTAAACTCAGCACAGTCCCTCTAAGACTGATGTTGAGGCTGGATCAGGGTGGCCTGCAGATACTCTGCTGGATACTAAACACAGTTCTATTCTGATGTGTTGCAGCAATGACTGGCCAGAAAAATTCATGTATTACTTCATGTTATCACAATTAACAAAAAATGCATTTAATTAATTTAGATTACAGTATTTTTGTTTCCTTTATTACATTTAGGCTAATAACTCTTGGCCAGACTGGAAATACACAAGGTCATTAAACTTCAAGAACCAATCAACTCTAATAAGGAAAAATAAGTAAAACCACCAGTCTGGTCTAATTCTTTGTCATATTATTTACCTCTGTGTGTGAAGGATGCTTTACAAATTAACCTACCCTTAACGTTCATTAACTGATTTTGTAGCCACTTGGGGGCAGCAGAAAACAAGTTGTAAACATTCAGTCACCCTTAAAGTTGACATATTGAATACAGATTAAAATTAGAATTCATTAAGCGTCGGTTTCTGCTAAATTTAGCTCTCTTTTAGCTCTGCTTTTGGTCTCTACCAACTCCTGAAGGGAAATATCTGCTCCTCTATATAGCTACTAAACGCTGCAATATGTTCTCCAGTTAGTCAATACATTTGTCCGTGTGGTGCCATTTGTCTGGTGTTTTTACTGAAAACAGAAAAGTTGACACAATCTTTTAAATGCACCATAGAGCCAAGGGAAACTGCAGAGTCTGATTAAATTTCTCTGCAAGGGATCCCTTTCACATACACATATTCATTTGATCGTTTGTTAATTGATTGATAATATAAAAATAGCAGCTCAAATATCACCTGTTGTCTTTTTTGACACGTTTCTTCCTCACAGCAATACCAGCACCTCAGGGAACAAACTCTAAATCTTTAACTGACCAATGAATTTGTGCTACATGATCCAACACATTTGGACGGGTGTTCACATGATGAATTGCTGTTGTTTCTCTGAACAGTCAGTGTATGCCTGGAGGCTTTTGCTCTGTCGATACCCAGAGGATTCAGCTCAACGGTGAGTAGATGGATTTGTTAGAGAACTAATGAGAAGAGCTGGTCTATGTCCCCAGGGATGCACAGCTTAGACTGGTGAATTGATGGGAACCTTATTCAGGCGTCCTTGTAAGGCTGTTCAGTATAACCACACACAAGCAGACTTGATCTGTGTATTTGTACCGTGTGAGCTTTTCTCACATTGGTAAGGAACAAACCTGTTAGTATTCCTGTTGTTTCTGAAGGAGCAGTATTAACAACTCATCCAACAACAGGAATTTAAATGCTGGACATTTGAATTTAAATCATATTGTCTGTGCCTTTAACAAAATAACAGACATCACAAAAAGTCCACATTTCTGCTAGTATATCAGTGATTATTTGTCAGCTGTATCTGTGAGCACAAAGTATGACTTGAATAACTGAGAGTGAAATCTCCCCTCAAAGTCATTCTGGTCCCAAAACTCAGTGGCACTGAGCATCTCCAGTGAAGCACATCATGGCTGCAGGGCAGCAACCAGAAATGTAGAAATACGGACTTCATGAGTCGCTCCTCACCAGCTTAATAATTACGACTTTGTTCTCATTATTCAGTCTGAAATTGAGTTCGTGTTAGCAGACTTTTCTTTGGGGCTTGGGTATTTTATTTCACCTGCCCTTGTCAATCAGCAGCAAGTGACTGTTTCTGTCCCAGCAGCATTCTTTTAAATTGACACATAAGCTGCAGAAATGTTTGTCAGGAGCAGTTAAGGTAACGTTTTCACAGTGATAATAAAAGATGCTGATTTAGGAGTCGTTATTTCTGGAATCAACTTACAACAACCTTGATTCAGGCGGCTGCCACCAGGCCACCGTTTAATTACAGAATGTCTAATTGTTTCAAAATGTTTCCCTGTATCTGCTGGATGTGTTAATAGCTAACTGTATACGTACAAGTTCACCATGGCAACTTTATATGGTGACATTTTGTCAGTGTTGTGTTTACAGCTTGTGTCTGCTGCTGCAAAGAGGTCAGCAGATTTGTTATTGCAGGTTTAAATATACCAAGTATGAAAGAAACACTGTAACCTATAAAACATCAAGTTTGTTTTCAACTGTAGAATGTAAACTAAGTTAACATTTAACCCTACAACACAGTGAGAGGTAAACACGGACACACTGTTTTCAGTTTTCAGAGATGAAGAGAAAAAAAATCGGGCGAATGAAAAGTGTTATAAATCTGTCAAAACTGTCAGCTCAGAAAAGGTCGAGGTAAAGAGGTAAACAAGGTAAAAACCTCTCCTAACACCTACATACAGTATTTTGGTTCACAACTTATACAGCTGTTCAATTTGTTCCATTTCTATCCTGTCGTACTCAGAGAGAAGCTCCAGTAGCTGGATAGCAGAGCAGCATAAGCATAACTGTAAGCATTCCTCAAAGTGTGATCAATCGAATATATAGCTAGTACATGGTATGGACTTTTACCCCCCTAATTTGCTCATTAGACAAAATCTACTCCTCAGTTATATCTGGGTCATGTCCAAGGGGACTGGGCTAAGAATACGTAGAGAATAGAAACAACTCTTTCTACAGTCAGTACCCTGCCGCATGTAATACGCTCTCAACAGCTGGTCAGTCCTTCACTTCACAGTGCCCCAATGTGCCGCTCTCTGGCACATTCCCACAATAATCAAAACGTGACGGAGCGGACTGTGGAGGCACGGGGGCTGTGGAGCAGAGCAACAGATGGGAGACGTCTTCTCTGGAGTCACAACCCTGATCCTTTTTAGCCTCATGAAATCACACACTGATCTCACTGGGACTAATTCAATTTCAGGTCTGTAAGTCCTATCTGGGTTGGTGTGTCTGCAGAACGAGCTGCAGACCCCGCTGCAGTCAGCCGGCTGATGAGATCTGCAG
This sequence comes from Larimichthys crocea, assembly GCF_000972845.2. Taxonomy (NCBI): domain Eukaryota; kingdom Metazoa; phylum Chordata; class Actinopteri; family Sciaenidae; genus Larimichthys; species Larimichthys crocea. The sequence continues at coordinate 4,773,896 of NC_040016.1, read as the reverse complement.
GCACAATCCCATTAGGAATAAGAGATCTTTGTCTGGAGTTGTGCGGTGGCCCCAATCCAAGCCTGCCTCGGTGTGTGTGTGTGCGTGTGTGTGTGTGTGTGTGCGTGTGTCTGTGTGTGTGTGTGGGAATGCATCCCTGTTCCTGTGCAAAAAGAGCGTGATCCATTCACTTGGTATTAGTGGACATTACTCAGGGTGATGATTCAACATTCCTGTCTGTTTTCTTGGCCAGTACAGGACTTGGACCAGTAACTTCAGGCAGCATCAACACAACGGCAGTAATTTAGCCCTCGGCTGAGCTGTCACACCGGTATTATATCTGACACACACACACAGCTTATGTCTCATAGTAATGAGGAAAAGAATAAACTCAGTGTCTACGCATAAATAATATACAGTTACTTGCTAAATATATTCTAAAAAATTATTTCTGTCATTTTCATATTGATATTGAATTGGAAAATGCAGACAAATAGTGAAAAATGTTGGTTTTACCTAAACTATGTTCAATGTTCAATCTATTTGGTGTTTGTGCTGTAGTTCTGACAACCAAACATGGAGATTCATCTCCACTCTAATGTTCTGCTCCACATCTAAAGCAAAGCAAAGTAACATCCACTAAAACAAAGCAGAACAAACTTGAACCTGAACGGAAAAATGAGTTTCTGCAAAAGAAGTTTTCAAAATGACTCACATGGCAGGCGTTTGTTGTGAAGGTTGGCTGATGAGGAGCTCATGCTGTTTGCTGCTGGAGATAATCAGTCAGAGATGATGAGTGTGAATGCCGGTCAGCCCTGTGAGAGTTCAGCAGAGAGGCTGCCGATCATCTCCCACCTCTTCTGCTCAAAGTGACTGATGCTGACTGCCACGCCGCTGTTCTCCTTCCCACTCTCCTATCTTTCCCTCAGTGGATTCTGATCCACTTGGATGAGGCGAGAACAAGTTTGTGGATTTGTGGAGCCGAACAGCTGACCAATGACAGGGTGGAGGGAGGAGCTGAGGGAGAGAGAGGAAGGGATTGAGAAAAGGGAAGGAGGGATTTTATGTAACAGAGTGGAAAATACCAAGGAGAGACAGACACATGCCTTTGTTATTTTTGTCTTCTTACACCCCCTCCCTCCTCCTCCTGTCCATCTCTTGTTCCCTGCCTCTCTTTTTCTTGTTGCAGATTTAAACCCTCTCACTTCTGAGTCACCTTCAGGGTCAAGATACCAACAAATGCTACACAAACAGACAACAAACATACCTTCAGTGTTGTATTGTTATTTGTCACGTAATTCAGTTTTAATAAGAATTTAATGCAAACATTTTGTTCCTTAATCAATTCTGAATAAAAAAAAATTAAATAGGTTTAATAAATGTTGAATAAAATTTCAAAATAGATTTCCTATCCAAACAAAATAGCAATGTTTTGTCTAGGTGTCTTTTCAGATGAATATCCACATTTGAAAAAAATATCTGTTCATTATACATTAGAGCTAGAAACCACTGTTAGTTAATCGATTGGTCACTTGACAGGAAACTTATCAGTAACATCATGTTTGTCATGTTTTAAGCAAAATATTGTCACTGAAAGAACTTTTCATATCATAACAAATTATATCTTTGGACTGTTTCAGACACTTGATTGAACAAAACAACATTCATTTATTTGGGCTTTGGGAAATTGTGATGTCATTTGACACTTTATAAACCAAATGATGAATTAATTCATTCATTCATTGATATATAATTAGCAGATTAATCCAGTATGAAAAGAATTGTTGGTTATTGTCTTATTGCTGTTATTTTTGGCATTTTTGGCATTTTTGGGTCCGGATCTTCCTTCACTCCTTTCATGTCGTTTTAAAAGCATAAAACACTAAAAACAACAAACAACAACAAAACTGTTGAAAACTTAACACTAAAAACAACAAACAACAACAAAACTGTTGAAAACTTTGCTCAAAACTCCTCATATTTCTTGAAAGCCTCATTTGGCCTCATTTGGATATCTTATATGGGACTCAGCAGCACTTTTGTCAAACTCTGAGGGAGAGATTCCAAACATTTTCATCTGTGGCAATGCAACAGCCTGTTACATTTTAACAGGAAAACAGGCTAGAGTACACCAATCCAAGACAATAAAAAAAATAATAACTTACCTAAATGAATAAAAATACAATGGACTAGCCTCCATATTAATGCACAAACAATAAAAAAAAATTAAAAAATGATGTTTCAGGTAGTAAGAAACATTTACATGTAACACTGCAACCCCTTCAGTACCATTTTGGATCTGTTTCCGTGATTGTGGTATGTATAACCACAAGTCTGACATTTTAGACCACTGCACAAGATCAACAGAAATCAGCAAAAGTTCACATCTATTAATTTTATGTCATGATGCAATTGAAAAAATATGCCTTTTTGAGCATATAAGAATGCAACAAATATATTGAGGCTTGGGGGCCCCGTGGTGGTACATCCACATAGTCCACATATAGTAAGAAAGGCTCTGGGACTCAGGCAGGGAATGAAGAGGGTAGTAGATCTGACAATGTGTGAGTCCTCAACGCCATCTGGTGGATATTGACAGACATCTCCACCTCTTCTGAGCTAGACTTGCTGATTACACAATGCATTCATGCAGATGCTTCACAAAGCAGCATTACATCATCACCTTTAACCAAAACACTGCATCGGCTTTGAGAGAGACTTTGAAAGAGTGCTCTGCTCCAGTTGCAGGCAGGAAAAGTTGTTGTTGTGAGTCATTGCAAGAATCCGTTTGTGAGAATAAGCACAAAATGTTCCAACTTGTTGATCAACCGCAACTTTGATCAAAACAAAAATGCATACATTTTCTTCTAGAACAAATGAAATGATCTCTAGAATACTTTACAAAGAGTATGTGCAAGTATGGAAACTTTCATTACTGAAACTCACGCATGGCATCCGTGCAAACTGAAAAGTGAAACTTCAAATTCATGCTGTAATGTAGCAGTTGGGAAGTGGTGGGAGAGACTGGCAATTTCTACCAATAAAAACACACTTTGTGTAAATGTCAGTGGTTGTGGTGGTTTAGCCTGAATACACAAGTTGTGGCAATGACCAGCAATGCAATGTCTTACCGTGCCATGAACTTTCTCTAGCGTGTGTGTGTGTGCGTGTGTGCAGAAAGACAGAGAGAAAACATAGAGAGTGGGCAGAGGAAGCATGATGTGACTCAAAACGAGAAATCCTTTTCACCTTAAACTAAATTCTGTGTGGGCCCTCTCATGACAGGGGGGTTCACCTGCTGAGGCTCTGCAAAATCAATAGCTGTGACCTGACCTGAAGTGGCAATAGCTAAAAGCCACGTCCTCTCTCTTATGTTTCACAATGAGATGAAAGCAGGAGGCCAGAAAGCAATCAAGAAAAAAGTGAGAAAGTGCATATACAAAGCGAGCAGACTGCATGCCGTGGGTGAGGGTGAAGAGACATTGTTTATGTCTGCACAACTGTGAAAGGCCTTGGACTGACTTTCGAACTTAATGCTGACCTCTGAACGCTTTGCTCAAGCAATTATTGGACATTTCTAAGCATTCATACAGTTTAGGGTGAAGGTAAGGATGAAGTATAAGTCTGCATCTTCCCATTGAGGTGTGAAAAGCAGGAAGTGAGAAACAGCAACAATAAGCGAGGGCTATTTGCTCTCAGACTGCAGATGTGATAGCAAGATTTCTGTGTCCAGGCTAGTCTAAAGCAACGTTTTCCCGCCCTCACTACACCAGGCAAAGCGCCAAAGCCATCAGGCAGTCATACGCCTACCATCAGCTGAGGAGTTGCACAGCAGTCTCATTTCTAATTATACACCCAACAACAGAGAGAGCTTCAGAGCAAGGGAGAGAGTGGAATATGGAGAGAGGAAGAGGAGCGTGATTACCAATGGAGGAGAGACTGAGAGTGCTACTCAGCAGCAAACACAGGGTGAACAAGTTCAGATGTGAGAGAGAGGGAGAGAGAGAGAGAGAGAGAGAGAGAGAGAGAGACATCAGATCTGTCTCAGAAAGGTTAACTGGACTGACTGACTAAGTAGAGTGGGAGTGTAAAATGTAAAAGCGAGTAGGAGGGAAGAGAGAAAGGAAGAGGAGAAGAGAGGAAGGAGGAGATTGTGTCTGACAGACAGTCTGTTGAGCTTGTCTGGATTGCTTATGATCATTTTGCCTTTACACCTGCAGCTCAGGAGGACAACACCAAGCCAGACAGGTGTCTGTGTGCACAGAGACAGGTGGATAGCTGGATGGCTGAACATGTAAGTAAGTCTCTTACATGAAGCTTCTCTAAACAGCTTGTCTTGATTTATGCTGCTTGTTCTTGTATTTTATTTTTATTTTTTTTATTGTACTCCACCAAGAGAGCAGCTTATGGTATCTACGTTAGTCTAACTCTAAATGCATGGTTTAGGAACTCTTTGTAGTCTGTGGCATTCAGAACCAGAGGCTGTATTTGGTTATGTTGCGCTGCAGCTCCATAGATAGAAACATCAAGCAGACTATGAGCAATATTGGCACTACTGATACGCAAATGAGCCTCGGTGCAGATTATCTTTATCATGGCACCAAACACTGCAAACATTGCTGTGTATACATCTCATTTCCATAGTGAAGTGATCGCCTCATAAGGTGTTTTAAACCTGACAGTGTTGGCCTGTTTGGGTCATGATCTGATCATACCTGTGTGAGTGTGATGAAGCCCACACATCTAATCCATTTGAATGAATTTACATTTACACTGTAGGCATTTAGCTGACAAATACTTATCTTTTCATGTGTCATGGTATGATGCTGAATGCTCATACAGGAATGTCAGTGTGAGTGTGTTGTCTGATCCCACACACACACACACACACACAGACACGATAAAGAAACAGCTCATATCAGAGACATGCCTGTCAGGCAGAGTGAAAGAGGTCCATTCAGCGGCGGTGCTCAGCTATGATGATGACATAATACAGGACACTGACAGGCTGTAAAAGTCCTGCACTGCTCTTTACATCCACTTTGTGTAAATGTATCTGCAGAATAGGTGAGAAACTGTGTATGTGGCCACAAAGTGCTTATATTTAGCCCACTTCAGTGAACTGACTCACCGTTGTGCATATATATATAAGAAGGATGGGGTTTCAGTAGTTTGTGGTGTTGGAGATCACTCCAGTCACACGAGAAAAGCAAACACCATGCACCTATTTAGCCACAGAACACTTTTTGTTTCTAGTGGAAATTTCCTCAATGACGACTTGATTAACCAATATTATTAACCTTGTAATAGACTCCAACCTCTAATGCCAACCTTTCACTTTGCATTGTCCTCACTACGCTCATTCTTTCACCAACCACACTGTGCAGTACTTTGTTACCATAGTAACTTTTATGGAGTTGTTTAGCTGTCCATCAAACTAAATCACATCAATATAGCGATTGGTGGTTGGAAAGCCGTCATTTGAAGCTGATGGTGATAGTTAGATTGTTAAGGTGTCAAGTGGATATTTAGAGGCAATGATCTCAACAGGTGGTACATTCAGAGAGGAGGGGGAAGGTTCTGACATTTATCAAGAAATCTTTGCGACAAAAAAAGAAAGACAGAGTCTGAATGGGTAATTTAATGGTTTTCTCTAGCCTGACAATGTGCACCAATATTTGTATCTTCTACTGTTCAGATCGTGACGACCTTGGACCTAACTATCTGCCAAGAGACTGGAGTTTGTGTCACATGATCACAACACCTCCTCAGCTTTTACAGGAGGCCATGCAGTGCCAGAGTGAGTGACGGATAGCATGAGCCAATGAGCTTCACACCAAACCCAGCTCTAGTCCCAGACAGGGACAACCTCCCATTCAAAAAGAGGGACCAAAGACGGAGTTCATCACCACCACAACAGCAGCAGCAGCAGCAGCAGTGTGATGCTGCAACATTCAAGGCACCCTACCCATATAAGAGCCACAGTGAGTTTAAGGCAAAACACACAGGCCCTTTCCAGCCCGTACCAAAACGGGTTCCTGCACTGTACCAGCCCTGGATGCAGACTCACACATCCACCAGGCCCAAGACTCAGGCCCTCTCTGCATTCAGGGAGCATCATGGCTGGGCAGAATGGAGAGAGTTCAACCCCCTCAACCTTGGATGGGACTTTTCTCACCACTATCAGCACCACAGGCACTTGTCTGGCACACCGGCACTCCAACCAGGCCACCCACACCACCCCTCCAGATTCAACCCTGTTTCCCTGGTCAATGAGGGCTTTCAAAGGGTGGGCAGGGGGTACGGTTGGGAGCAGCTCAAAATGTTAAGGAACAAGACTTTAAATGCAGACAGACAGAGTAATGGGAGGAATAAAGGACCATATGTGAGGGAAAGAGACAGAAAAGTTGAGTATAGCCCTCCATCATTGAGCACATACCTACCTCACTCTCCACATGGGGACCTTACACTGCAACATAAATCAAAAGTTGTCAAACATCCTGTTTCTGGACATTCCTTCGTAAGAGTTTCCCCTGACGACAACTCAATTAATACATACACCTCCGTGAGGGAGGATGCATCAAGATCTGCTCTGGCCTCAGATGAGGCTTCTTCATCCTCTTTGTCTCCCAACCATTTCCCCTGGCTGCTCCCTCACTTTGTGGCAGGCTCTTTGATTGAGCTCAGGGACGGGCGGCTGAGGAGGGTGGAACACCTGCAAACGGAGGATTTCCTGCTGGGATCACTGGCTTGTCCAGACCTGCGCCTCAGCTGCTGCACGGTACAGAGCATCACCCCGTCAGCCTCCTCCTCCATCTCACGTCTCCTCATCCTGCTTCACGACCAGCAGTCCCAGGTGAAGGAAAATCACTTTGTGGTATACAACATTCATAGCAGACCATTGACAGATAGCTGGTATTCTCGTAACATATGTACCAAGTGCTTAATTTAGGTCATGTGGGAAATCAGTGTTAAATACTACTGATTGAATGAGGTTAAGAGATGTCACTTAAATTCGTTATTACAATTAAATTCATAATAAAAAAAATGCATTAATCAGACTAAAAAGCTCTTAAAGGTCCAGTGTGTAAGATTCAGAAGGCTCTATCTACAAATTATTGCACATTAACCACTTAATCAAGGGTATCGATGTTAACTGTGCAAATAGCTGGCCAATACATGCCTGCCTTTATCAAAGGTCTCTGTTGAATCTATTAAATGCTTCAGATGTTCAAACAACTCTGAAATCATTCAATTTGTCATTAATTTCGCACAAGTACAACACCACCCCCTAGTGAACAAGTGTGTAAGATGCATTTCTGTGTCTAATCTTCCTGTACATATGTAACATCCTCTTCCAGGAGTTGGTGGATGTCTATGTGGAGTACCCATTCTTTGTGCGTGGACGGGGCTGGTCTTCCTGCAGCCCTCAGAGGACTGCCCGCCTCTGTGGCCTGCAGTGCCGTCAGCTCATTGTGGGGGACATCTGCCTGGCTCTCACCCCTGTCTCAACCCCCAAGCCTCCTCCGTCAACCACCCTGGAGTCAAAAAACATCAAGTCAGATGGAGGGTGTGGGTCCCTAAAAGCGCCACAACCCCAGGTTCCTCCAGAGCCAGAGCGCTCAGCGGGGGGGCAAAAGAAGGAGGCCGAGGTGGTCCGGAGGAGACACTATTCAGCCCCTGAGTTGAGAGGTCCAGGGACTAACTGTATGTAGTGAGGGGGGGTCACTGTCTTACAAGTCAGTCTCTTTAAAGTTCTGCTATATTCAGCCTATATTTGCTTACTTTCTACCTCCTGAATCATATATGTGTGCTTGACTGTCATTTTTGTATCTGAGGAGTAAAAGCTAGACGGATGATAAGATCAACTCTCAGGATCCTCCAGAGGTACCGTTATATGGGTATGGTCAGGGATCAAACACTGACTATGTGACTTGAGTTTAAAAAATACATTTTCTGTGATCCTGATCAGTCTCTTATAAAAAAAGAATTCAGATTCACATGAGAGAAATCAGTCAATTTACATGGAGAACCAAAGTGTATATCTACAGTAAGTTACTACAGGGAGCTGCTTCACTGACAATGAATGTGAGAAAGATATTGTAGGTTCAAAGAGTATTTTGAGTGTGGGGTTCAAGTGTGTGTTCATATTATTTCTAGCAGTTCTGATAAAAAAAACGGCCCACGTTCCCTTGAAAAGCACAAAAACAAACTCCCTCAGGTCCTAACAATCATATCGTGTAAAGTTTATCTCTCCTTCAGCCTAATGTTATGTAAGACTTCTTTATGCTCATAAATAATAGATTACATTACAACTGTTGCATTTCCTAAATGTCAGGATAGAAGTAGTGAATTTTCATTATGACAATCAACACCACTTGTTTTCAGGAGGATTTCATTTTTACGCTTCTACCTCTATTTTCTATTTAAGGTGACAAATGCATATAATCTATGTTTTTAATGGTGTGGGCTGTGTTGTTGTACTATGCTATGTTGGAAGCTCTTAGCTTCTCGGTGAATGTCAGTGTGATTGCCTTTATTTGCCTGGTTGTTACAGTATATAGCTGCTTTGCTTCAGTACTGATGCTCCTTTTTTAATTGTCTGTCCAATTGTTAAGAGTGGAGATGCTTTGGATGGAAAAATTAAAGGTCCGGTGTATATGATTTAGTGGCATCTTGTTTAGTTGCTGATTGCAGCCACCTCCCTTCACCCTCTCCTTCCTAGCATGGATGAGAAACTATGGTAGCCATGAAAACGCAAAAAGACCCCATCTAGAGCCAGTGTTTAGTTTGTCCTTTCTGGGCTACTGTAGAAACATGAAAGCGGACCTGCAGCATCTGTAGATACAAAAGGCTTGTTCTAACAACACAGGTGATTATAAACTAAAGAAAACATATTACGTTCCTTTTCTGCTATATCCTGTAAATGTAAGACCACAAAATTTTACACAGTGGACCTTTAAATTGAAATTCAAAATTAAAGTGCAGACACACAGAATGGGTCTTTAACCTGTGAAACAGTTATCTCACTGTTAAATAAAAATGTCATGTGTAAAATTCTCTGCATATCTTATCTCCAAAACTCATCAATCACTCACCAAGGAAGATTATTGAGGTAAAATGGGGTTAAAAACACACACACACACACACACGCCTGCTTCTTGTTTGATAGTTTCCATTTATTCAACAAATTAAAATTACAGCATCCCTTTGCCCACCCGCAGCTCTGGTCTGAAACCAGGAGGCAGCTGCAGTCGGGGGTGATGGTGCACACCCTGATGTCCGTCTCATGAAGATGAATTACTGACATCTCGCAGACTGTATGCCCTTCGCAGGTCTGGTGATATATGTCTGCACCAGGAAACTGAGCCCAATGTGCGGGGCCTTTCAGTTCCACACACTGTTATTAACAGTCTCGTCTGTCATTCTTCACTGAACTCCAGCACACGCACAAGCTGCCAGATGTCGTACACCTGACCTGGTCCAAATGGCCTCTTGTACAACCAGTCCAACACCAGTGACGTTTGTTGGGGAACGCAGATTTTTGTTCTTTTCATCGGGACACAAGTTCATCTAGCTGTTCCAAAAGACAAGCTGCAGTGGTTCAACAGGAAGATGGAGATTTTTATGAGCTATGAAATCAGTTACCAAATGCACACTTCCAGCCAGGCAATATTTTATATTCTGATGGCCACAAGAGAATTCAAATGCATATAGATATGTGTTGTAAATTTGGAGAAATAGTTTTGATTTGATCTTTCTAGCACTGAACGTTTTGTTTGAGTCTCTGAATTTTGAAGTCTGAACTCTGCGCTGCTCTGAGTTCTTTTTCCTGTGAGTCAAAACAAAAGAAAAGCTTTTGTTCAACCTTTCTCTGTGACTAATTCTAATTGGTTTGTGGTAGTGGTTAATACTGCATGGGAGGCCCAGCTGCTGGTCATAAAAACAGTACACCAGATTAAATCTCATCCTGTGGCAGGAGCTCCCTGCTGACCAGCCAGTCAATCATCTCTTGTCTCTGGTTCCTTCACTTCCGCCTCTCTTAAGCACCCTTCCAAATTCACAGGAGGGGGTAAGTCAGTGACAGCCACACGCTCTGACCACCATGTTGCGGTACTTCTTGAGGATCACGTTGGAACTGTCGTCAAAGTAGAGCACAGAGATGCCGTGTAGCTGGGTTGGGGCACAGCAGGGCTTGGGCACTGTCTCCGGGTTGATAAAGTGCACCTGTGGTTAGAAGAGGCATAGATCAATCCTTGCAGAAAGTGGAGGAGGATGTAATGAAAGTGCCTGTCATCAGGGGCTGTTTGGGACTTACCAGAGTTTGCACAATTGCATGATTGGTGGCATTCATGTAGGAGTTGAGAGGGAAGGCGCATTCTCCCTCGCAGTAGTATGCTGCATAGCCCTCTGGTGCTATGATCCAGTCCTAATCAGACAAAAAGCACAGACAGTGTCAGTCAGTTTGTCATTTTTGGAGACAAAATCACATCAAAATGAGATTAAATGAAAGTTTTGAATTATACCTGCCATCCCAAATCTCTGAAACTGACATACAGCTCATGCTTTTTACATCCCTCTTTAGAGATGCCAAGGTTATCTGAAAATGACAAATCGCCAGTATGAGTACACACAAATATCAGAGTACAAGAAGTCATGATTGTGAGATTTGAAGGGTTTAGGTACCTGTTGCAGCCTCCACTGCCTTCAATGCATCTTGGACAGTCCTCTGGGGTTTGGAGCGGTTAGACTGGCGCCCCTTGTGACCGTGGGCAGAGCGAATGCTGCGGAAACGCACCTCGTTGGCTCTGAAGAAGGCAACCATGAAGGGCTGCTTGTCCTGAGGTCCACTGCCCGTCACCAGCCCGGCCAGTTGGGGGTTCCTCTTCTGGCCTACAGAGGGAGACAGGAAGAACAAAACTACTGAGAGTCTCAACCAACCACTGAAAATGACAATAATACACATCTAAGTCTCCAGTAAACAATCATCTGTTCATCCTGATACGACCACAACAACCACAATCATAACTTGAACCCTGTAAGAACCCTCTACACACATTTACTAAATATGTGGTGCTGCTTTTAAGCACAGGATTTAAAGAGCATTAAATCATTACTCCACACAAAGACTGTATTCTTGCTGTTGTTGATGTTATGGAGCCATCCCCATGTGTAGACGTTACTGACCATGGCCGTCCTCCAGGACCAGGTGCAAGCCGAGGTTCTGCTCAGGGTTGACCAGCCAGAGGTTACTGGTGGCGGTCAGGTCAAAGGCCAGCCAGCCCTCCTCTGCAGCCCACACTTCCCGACGCTCCAGCAGCAAGAGCTCCACTTCACTGAGGAGAGGACAGCATGTTGAATTCAAGGCATTTCAAGGCTATACATAGGCTTTCAGTACAAGTATCCTTGTTTGGCTGAAGACTGAAATATTCCAAATGTTCCTTGGATGCAACATCAAAGTATTTCAACAGTCAGCAGGTGCTTCTTGCAAATATGTTTTCACAAAATGAAAACACAAGTTTGACTAAATGCTCCGGTGATGAAATGTCCTCTGTGATTTGTAACTCATCTCTTGTTTTTAAGTTTCTGCAAATTGATTTTCATTCCTGAAACTAATGGAAAACAACATCTGTCTTGAGTGTATGAAAACAATCTAAAAGCATGTGGTATGCTTAGGAAAATGTTTGGCTGTCATGCAAATGACACAAAATGAGTATATAATAGACAAAAAATTTGAAAACCACATGTGTGGTCCAGTAATAGCTACAGTGCAATTACAGAGCAACTTGTTTTATGTTGTTTTGGCTATGTACACCAGCACTTTTGATTTGTAATGAAACAATGACTTCAAGGTTAAAGTGCTTGTTTTCAGCCATGTGTTTGAAGGTGTTGGGAAGCGTGTAAGAATCATAATCCTTTTTAAACATTCCCCCAATGCAGCAGAGAAATAATACAATAAAAGCAACTGAGAGGTTTAATGGCCAAAGAGTGGAATGTTGTTGATTATAGCCAAGTCAGACACCTGACCTCAGTCCAACAGAGAATGTGTTTCATTTGCTGACTTGAGAAAATCATCAGAATAATGATTATGGCTGTAATGTCGATGTCTGCACCTGCAAAGGAACCAAATATGAAAGACAATAATTTCACTTGAGTTTATAGAAACTGGTCCAACCAATGTGTCACCTAAAGCTTGTATTTCTAAAAGGGGGTTGCAGTTCTGACACTGTTGTTATATCAGAGTGAATATAAACAACTTCAAATTAGAGCTGAGAGACATTTAATCTCATTGTTTGTGCTGGAGTACATAGCCAACACAAAAGAAAATTTGTGACTGTCCTAACCATTCCTGACTGTGCTGTAAACACAGAATCAGATTAAATAACTGTGCAAATCACAATAACAAACATATTTTTGATGGTAAACAGATACAGAAATTCACAATCCTCCCAAAAGTGCAGAAAAACACAAACTCTTAAGAGACAAATAACAAATTATAACAATATAATATATTCAATCATTTCAGTTAGATTAAAGAAGATAAACAACGTGTAGCACAACTAACACAAGTCTTCTGAATCACGTATCCACAGGGTTTGTATAGCTTTCTAAGAGTAAAACTCAAGCACTTTCAAGGTACAAAAACCAAAGATTTCACATCAGATCACATCCACATTGTTACTAAATGCAAAAAATAAAGTTTATTTTATTTATTTACCAGCTGTTCATATTATCTTTGTATTTGTTTTTGATTGTATGTTTTTATCATTAATGCCTACTAATTCCTGACACCAGATTATGTAGAACATTGAGCTTTTTTCAAAGCATATACTTGAAATTGAGCATATCATAACCTTGAAAAACAACATTTAGAATGAAGCATTTTCCAAATTTTTAAGATTTTTTACAAACTCTGTATCCACCCACAATGAACAGCCACACAGGAGCACTTTCTTAACATCCCAAAAGAAATCTCCTGCACTGAAAGGTGTCGTCTTAAGGGCAGGTTTTTCAGACAATAGCTTTGTTTACAGATTGAGTTTCAGACACCCCGGGCAGACGTCTGTCTTCAACCCCGCCGCCTGCTCGTCTTGTGCTGGCCTTTGTGTGTCTGTGAATGACAATGGTGTTGCCCTTAACACCGTCGTCAGCCCCGCTGTCACCGATGAAAGACTTAAATCTACTGCCTGTGCGTGAGTCAAGCAGGTTAATGGCGTAGAGGGATTTCATAATATCAACAGTAGAACTTTGATTTGTAAGAAAGAAAGGAGATGTGAGGAGTCTAATTATTTGATTCATTTAAGATGTAGTTTGGAACAAGAAAACTGTGTGAGTGTAATACAGAAGGTGGCAGACAAAACCACTCAGAAACATGGAGGAATAACCACCTGTGCATGAGAAAAATAGTAAACTGACGTCTTGGGGGTTGAGAGTGTTATTTGTGGTTGGAGCGGCGTGTTATAAATGCAGGTCTCCCGGGGACCGTCCTGTTCTGACTCTGTCAGAGTAAACTTGCTCTGGAGAGAACCACTGTGTTTCTGTAATTGACACTAATGTCTGTGTAAACAGCTTTGGTGCTGACACTAACATCGGCAGAAATAACCTGCAGGGAAATGTAGACAGACACGACCAAAGAAGACAGATCTGTGTGCACGTACGGCAGCCTAACAACCAGTTTTCACCGTAAAAAACACACAGCAGCATAAGGTGTTTGTTTAAACTCAACCACACTACGATGTCACTGTCACAAGAGGACAATCATATGCAGCGATGAAAATAGTCGACATGAAAACCTGAAGATCAGTCACTGACTTTCATTAGAAGAGAAAGTTCAGATTTGTTTTATTCATTTTTACACATCTGTCTTTCTCCAACATCACAGAGGTGTCACTGGCAGTGCTGAAAACTTGCATGTAAAAAATTCTCCAGCGACACGTCTTAGAAACTAGTTTCTACTGAAGAAATAGCCTCTATGAAAACTGTTGACTGTGTGTTTTGGGGATGATCCAGAGTAACAGGGACTGTTTCTGAAAAGTCAGTTGCTGTTGAATGTTTATGGCAATGTTGGTCAGTCGGACTGAAATATCTCAGCAACTATTGGATGGATTTCTACAGATGTTCATTTTTCCTAAATGATTTATTCTATTTGTGTTTTTTGAGAAATGTCTCTGGATATATCGTATTGGATTGAATTTCTCCCCGTTTGATGAACTGCAGTGACTTCAATCAATCATCACATCTTTTTTTTTTTTTTTTGGTCTATGACTGAAAACCTACAAATCATGTGTGAGCCCGCTGAAATGCTAAATTATAGCGTGGACATGGTAAACATTGCCGACCACCATTAAAAACGAGGAGAAGAAGAGGAAAAACTTTAACCCTCAGGGCCTTCCCTCCATGGGTACAAACCAATGGAAGCTTCTTGTTCTTTCTATTTTGCAGTACAGACAGCAAACCAGATGCAAAGATTAAAGCCGGGAGAGAATTACCGTTTGCTCAAAGCATTGCTGTGCTTAAGTGCAGCTTCAGTGAGCAGCTAGTGTAGCTGTAGATTTGTTTAAATGCCACATTTCAATGCTGTGAGCACCACGGATGAAATTATGTTTACCTCCATCATATTAGGACGGTGGCAGTTATCTCAAAATAAAACCAAATTTATTTGCAACTGCAGTGAGCTGATTCCTAAATGCTACACATCACTGAGGAGGACAGGTTGATACATTTGATGCAGAATAAGGAAAATCCAGAATAAGCAGCAGTAAATTTAGCAAAGAGTCTGAGATAAGCTGGAAAGAAAACACACATACCTGTTTGGAGGCTCCTGCAGGACCTGGTAGACGCTGACTCTGAATGTCTCGTTGTCATAGCTTTTCGGGATAAATTCTTTATAAATCCTAAACTCTGCTGCCGTGACGGCCTCTCCTTCTGGAATACGGGAAAGGTCAAAGCGGAATTCTCTTCTGTGCTGCTGGTACAGAAGATCTTGATCTCGATCAACTATTAGGAAGAAACAGAGAGAGAGGAAGACAGATCTTTGATTTGATTGATGCTTTGAGAAATGGTTTACTGTTGGCAGAATTGGCTGAGACACACACACACACACACACACACACACAGTGAAATAACACGTCTGACCCTCAAAGGGAAAGTTTGTACATCTGAGAAAAAGCAAACCACTGTGAGTACAATCAGATGGTGAACTAGTTGGTGGTTGCATATCTGTCAAATGTGACGCTGAATCAAACGATTCTCTGATGTGTGTCACTGTGCCCACATCTCGGAAGCACTGTGTCAGAAATAGGAAAAATCCTGCTTCCACAAGAGAAGTGATTGATCTAAACATCACTTAAGTCGAGTCTGCCATACATGCCAATGTGAGGGAGAGAAAGAAAAAAACACTCGGGGCTCATTTTGGCTCCCTGTTTAATTTGCACACATGTGCTGACCACAAGAAAAGGCCTGTTAAGGCACTGCCCGGAAAACCGCAGCAGCCAGTGTGCTTTTATAAACACACTCACATAAAGTATAGAGAGACACACAAATTCATGTGACCTAACTACTAGAATCTGTACCACCCACACCTCCCTGATCATTTTGCCATGTATCACCATCCAGTGATTTCATCCACGATCACAAAGGATGAAGTAAAGCAGCAGTAGCCGATGCCACTGTGAGGTTTCCAACCCGCCCTGATCCAGCTGAAGCTCTCCAGCACTCAGACTTTCCAGAAAGACCCTGAAGCTTCCTGAAGCTTTGCAGTGTCGTGTTTTTACAGCGTTAGTCAATGTGTTTGTCCTTGGAAAGAGCGGTGGAGGTCTCTGGTGAAGGTGTGCAGAGCTGAGCAGCGATTAGCCACCTTAAACACATCCTGCCCACTGGCACACATCATGACATCATCATGACATCACCTTGCGTTCCCCTCTGATGGTCCACTATTGTTTCAGTGCACAGACAGAACCCCGACACAGAAGAAGCAGAACTTCTTTTTCTCCGGGAAAAAGTGTACACTACACACACACACACACACACACACACACACACACAGTGAGTCAAAGTCTTCTAAAAACATTTGTAACGACACAAAAACACACACAAGCCGTTCATCATTAAGAGCAGTGCATTCTGAACCCTGCTAGTCATTTGTTTGACCGCAATTAAATGCTGGAAGGGAACGAGGGGTGTTTTTATGAAAGCAATAATTGCTTGTAAGGACTTGGTGTGTTTACGTTAGGGACCATTAGCTGCAGAGATCAGACCTCAGATATGCAAACTTCCCTCTGGGAGGCTTTTCAACACTTTAGATTACTCCTCACACTGCAGGGCCACACAGCCACAGAGCTATCATTAACCTATTGCAATTTTATAGTAAGTGTGTTTTTTTTTTTACAAATCAGCATGGGTGGTTTGGAGATATATCACAACATCTGCAAAGAAAAAATGATGGGACCACTGTGCTTCAGACAATATTTATATTCGTCTATTCTGTACATGCAGCATATATTTTATGTACAGGTTTTTATCTGAATCGAGGGTGTCCGTATACTGTACAGCTGCAAATACCCTTGAGGTAAAATTTGTGATTTGTGATATTGGTTTATATAAATAAAATTGACGTTACATTCTATGAATTAATCATGTTTCAAACTTTTTTATTTTGAACTGATGAATTATTTTCAAATCCATGAATGTTTGACCACATTGCCTAAGCTGTTTCCTCGCAGGTTATTCAAACCAAGAAAAAGGATTCTGCTAAACAAATGTTGCACATATGCATAAATCTGCTGCAGAACCATGTCTGCTTATTGATGACAAAGAGAGTTTCAAATCTACTACACAATCTTTAGTAGACAAAAGTGGGCTTAAAGCTTCTTATCGGCAGATGCTGTTGTACAACTGCAATTTGAACCTTAAGCTAAAGAGCAAGGAATTATTTTGCACATGAATGTATAAATAATGAGAGCGTTAATGAGATTTTCTGGTGGGGCAAAAGAAATTCTTTGTATGATCTCCTTATGCTTCCTACAGATCAGCTTAGCAGGACAAACACATTTCTTCCTGCGTGTTCTTAAAAAGCACAATACACCTTCTGTTTTTCAGTGACACGGCCATTCCTCCAACTGTTAGCAAAACATGTTGAGCTCTTTTTTTCTATTCTAATGAAACCCAGTGACATTTATGTTCATTAAGCCTTTTCCCACGCTCTGTAGGTGTGTTGCGGTCCCATACTGAACGCATGTGTCACGTCTCCGAGCAAAGATTCCTGCAGCAGTAAACAAGGCGGCCGACATGACGAGTAGCAGAGCAGAGAACAGCAGAACAGCTACAACTGATAAGACCTCTCAGCTACATTCAGTCTTTTTCTTTATGAAGAAACTACAAATGTGTAGTGCTATTACTTTGTGCAATGTTGCATGACAAAAAAAAAACGAATGCTTCCTGCTGGTGATCCTGAAGTACGACTTGTGGTTTGGCATTGTAACACAAGTAAACATATGCAGCCATGTATATGTACCAGCATGTGTGCAGTGATGTGATATACAGCACGTGTGTGACTACACAAGCTCTTAAAAAGAGAGGTTGAATAGATACTAGTATTCTAAGCCCCGTCCACCTGCAGGATATACCTGGGTGTACTGGGAGAAGGCAGCTCTACAGCAGCTCTCCCTCACACTGGAAGCTGTGGTCTTTGGAAGGGAAATACCATAATCCAGTTCAGTCTTGAAGCGATCATCCCGGGACCACCAAGATAGAGTCAACTCCAGCACAATGTGGGAGCCCAAGTTAAAAACTCTGCCAATCATCAGCACAGGAGGCTGTGGCAGGCCTGAGAGAGAAATAATACACACTCATTGTGTCTTTTTTTCCCCCTTCTTCCTCTTTATAATCAAACTCTTCAGATGTGGAACCACATAAATCTGCTATGAGTTTTCAGAAACGATGTTTCCAGATCTCATTAGCTAAAGACTGTCAGTTAAAGGTTCCTGACCGAGGACATAAAATGTTTATGTTTCAGGGTATTTCTATGGCCTCCAAATGTTTCATATTAAATACACATTTAATGGGGTGGTCGAAAAAATAACTCTTCATTAATCCAACTAAACAACACAAAGAGAGAGAGGGGGTTTTCATGGAGAGATGTACAAACTTCTTCTCCTCACACTGACACATAAGGGCAGGAGAGGGTCATAGAGAAGACAGGGGTTGGTTTTGGATGTAACCACATCCGGATAAGAGCCACGGGCACCACACCGTCTGCTGTTTCACCATAGTGATATCAGAGCCGCCGTAGGATCTCCAAGGGAAACAAAGGCAGGATTTGCCTTTTATAAATTCAATAATGTCTGACTGAGCCCCAACTCCCACCTGTGACCCTTGTGATTTACCCCTGCACTGAACACACACATAAGCACCTGCACTAACAGAGATTACTTCAGCAATAACATGTTGCAGTTTGTATTTTCTGATCTCTGTCAACTTGTCTCTCACTCCCTGGGGGTTTCTAGAAATGCCCGTTCAATTCCTAGTCATGTGAAACAAAGCCATGCTAAAGCCTCTCCCCCGGAGCTTTGAAGGGATTCTGGGGTAATCGGATATGGGCATGTTGTCATAACATTTACAACTCGGAATGCATAATGCTGGATTTCAAGTGAAGAAAGTGACCTTCAAGCCACAATGTCAGAAACATTGGCTCCCACACCCATTTAATGAATGCACCCATGTGCCCAGATCATTCATTCCGGTAACAGAGCTGAAATATTATCTATTTTTGTCACTAAGTAGTAAAATAAGTACTACAATAACTCCCAATATTAGTAATATGGCAGATCTTGGGGCACTTGAATCTCCATAATGAGTATCATAGGCACATATAAGAGTTATTGTCAAATCTAATACTGAAATCAAACGTTATAATGCCCCTAAGCCACTATACAGTCATTATATCTAACACAATTTAGAAACATTACTTCATAACTCAGTTTTTATAGAGTCATATTGAAAACTTACCCAGATTGACAAAGCTCATCACCATGTCGGCGTCATCCAAGAAGCGGCTGTCCTGCGGGGTCACCATGGGGGAGACCTGGGTCGGCTTGTAGTAAGAATACCCGGGCGGCTCTGGATCTGGAGAGATGGTATTGTAAAGGTCCAGCATGAACATCGGGGCAGCGTTGTGTTTGGTGTAGACGTGCGGCCGCGGGCGGTGCGGCAGCCCCAGGATGGAGAGGATCTCCCGCTGCATCTCTCTGCGCTCTTGGTTCCGCAGTCGCCGGTGGATGAAACTGGAGCGCACCTCGTTGTCCATTGAGAAGTTGGAGAAGGCGACCTGCGTGGCCAAAATGCAATAACCCCACGACAAGAGGGTCATTGTCGTCGCGATGGCGCTTGTCATCATTGCAGCCAAAGTTTACGCGCGACTCTAACTAATCGAAAGATGCGTAAAAAAAAGTGCAACTACTCGTGGTGGGAGTGAAACACACTATCCTCTAAAGTCGGTATATTATTCCCTCATCACCTGTAACTGCAGTGTTGCTGTGATACAGCCGTGCGCTCCTCTTGATGGCAACTTGGGAATGGATTTTATTGAGGCGCTGTGTCAGGGGAGGGGCAGGAGGGGTCCAGAATGGGATAAACCAAGACTGGAAAGATTGGGAGAGTGTATACGAGTGAGTCAACGACAAGAGGATCAATGTCCTATAATGAAGTGCATTATCTTGGTAATAGGATAGATGGGGTGTGGACCTTTCAACCCAAAGTGCCCCATCGCTGCGTCCTTTGTTTGGACATGTTTGTTTGGCCACTGATGAAAGTGGACTAAATATCTGATTTGCACATCTTTTCCCCTCTCTCTGTTCAGATTATCCCATGGTTCATCAGTCCTCTGGGAGGCCATGAGTGCTTATTTTTCAAATCCCATCTATTTTTATTGTAACAGATTTGTATTTAAATTCAATTTACCATTTTGTCTCGAGGCTGCTCACATGGACGTAGTGCAATACTGCTTAAAGATGAGTCTGAAGGTAGGGAGGGAAATTCCCTAATCCCTTCTACTATGCACACACCTTTGAACTCAAACAATACACTCAGGCCCACCCTAATTGTTGAGGGGTTTGAGTGATCAGCAGCAGTACAGACACATGAAGAGACATGCCAATAGCCCCAATGAATTACTACAACAGTGTGTGAAGAACTCCACTGTGACTTCTTTAATAAGAGTTAATGGGGGTGGGGGTGAGCAATGAATGACAAAGCAAGGATCCAACACTGAAGTACAAATTATACATGTGTTCTACTCAGGTTTGAGGACAGTGATGACTGGATCAGCACATTAAAGTCAAAAGAGGAAGTTAATGTGTCATAACCACAAACTGAAATGACCTTTTGCTAAAAATGCTGCTCTGTGTCTCAACTTCTATTTTCTGTCTCTGTATATAGGGGAATGATCGGAAGAATCCATAAATGAGCGAAAACCACGCAACCAAATTTCCATGAGCACCATGGTACTTAAGATGTTTTTCCCAGAAGAGGTCTCTTTACATGGCTCATCACTGCAAATTCATATAAACAAGAGCCATCCCCTATCCACTACAAACATTTGTAAACCTCACTACTGCTATAAGACTAACAGTTTAAGACAGTAAAAATCTATTTTACTGAAGGACTCTTCAGTTGAGTGGAGACAGACCAACAGGTCCTCTAACTGGCAGTCATCATTATCCCACTCATTGGAGGTGAAGGAGTTTTTACATTATGTTTCAACAGCACCATTGCTGCTGCTTCTCTTTTAAATTATGCAGCACATTCCATTCATTTGTTTAATGTATAGTGTCTCTGTGCCATAAAAAACATTCATTACATCTCCCACCGGAGCTCACACTGTTTGACTGTGTGCAGCTGATGAGTAAGAAGTACTGAAATGTGTGGAAACTGGTGGAAAGGGTTCACATTGATCCTTCTCCACAAGAAAATCATATACACCTAATCTATTTCAATCTAATTTTAATATTGTATTTAAGTTCCCTCTACAGGTGGCCCTCATCTAAAGCTGAGTCTGGATGAACTACTGGGAAAGTGAGGCAGAGTTTCACATTCACAGAATTTGCTTCATTTGTCCTATTTCATTCAGATTATGTGTCCATGGAGATAAAATCAAAGCATGAATACATTTTTTTTAAAGACAACATGCCTTGTTATTACCAGTGTAGCGAAGGACAAAGGGACATTTACTAAAGTACGCTACTTTTAAATAATGTATCAAAATTCTGAAGTCTTGTATTTAACTTGAAGATTTCCATCTGATGCCAGTTTAGTCTTCACTTACAGTTTAGATAGAAATATTGAACATTTATCTGACAGCTAAAAAAAAAAACATGTAGTCATCTTGTAAAGCATTTTGAATTGTTATGAATTAAAATCCAATATGTAATGTAGTAAAAAATTAGCTCAGTCTTTGCTAAGGAATATGTAATAATAAAACAAACATAACACTCACATAACAAAGGGAAGCCTTCTACAATATGATAATATTTACTTTTGACACGATGAAATAATATTTCTTTACATTTACATGAGTTAAAATGTGAATATGGTAATGGAATGATGGAGTATTTAGATACTTGTGCATTACTTCTCTTGGGTCTAGTTGGGTCCAGTTCTGGGACACCCGCTCTCCCAATCCCATGATGTCTCTGCAGATGCCAGAGAGATGCTACTGTGCAGATGTTGTAAGTATGACACACATTTTATGCTTCTTGTGTAGATGATTGATTTTGTGGATTTTTTTTTTAAATTTCCTTTTTAACCTCCCTGACTGTCATATGTAGGTATATCCCATGGCCGTGGTTGCCACAGCTGAGAGAGGCCTGATAGTGTACCAGCTGGAGAACCAGCCTTCTGAGTTTCGCAGGATAGACTCTCCTCTCAAACATCAGGTGAATGTTAATCCACTATGAGCCTTGTCTTTTCCCACTTTTATTATTTCTCTGTATACATTGTTGTTTGTATTGCCACAATAAAATTTTCAAAGATTTTGATTTTCCATGCATGACTGCTTACTCTACTTGAGTAAAGGATATGAGTAGTTATTACCTACCCCACATGTTGTGCGCTCATCTAGTAATGTGCCTTATAGTGGCAGACTGCTGGGACCATGCGTGCCCGCTTTACTAGAATAATAAGCAAACTATAAAGGAGATGCATCCCTCTTACGCACACTGTAGTCACTCTCCATGGAGGAGCAGCGGGACTCGCTGGCTGTCGCACACTGACACCAGGCGTTTGCTCCCGGTATCGCATACGTTTACCGGGGGGGAAAATACGTCACCAAACTGCGACTTACCGAGAGCGCCACATTTCTTTTGCGGCAAATTATTGTTGGCATTTTAGCCGCTGCGAGCTTTGAGCCGCAGTTTAACAAAACCTGGGTACGTATATTTATGTAGTGATGGGACGGCTCTGCGCACGGTGCGATGTTTGAACGCGGCGTTTGTTGCTGCGCGGGGGAGGTTTTATTTAAGCTGCTAACGTGGCTAACGCTAGCTGTTGTTAAATTATCCAACATTAGTCATGTTTATTATCCGGCCCACACGATAGTTCAGATAGTAGTGACGTTACACACGCTCATGTAATCTATTACCCTGTTAAACTGTCTGTGTGTGCTACCTAACGAGCTGTGTGACGTGAATGTAGCACAGCTTAGCCAGCTAGCGTTAACATTAGCTGTGCAGCTACGACTTGTCAAGTTTCAGCTCGTGTTAACACTTCCACACGTCTCCCCCCCTGTGTCAAGCGTGCTAACTAAACCATATGATAACAGTCCGGTAATAAAAGACCTTGAGTGTGTATTATTGTTCTCACATTAGCTGCCTGGCGTCGCTCACATGCAGCTTGCTCACACGCCCTTCAGACTAAACGCTGCTTCGCCATCTAATGTGACCTGTTGCACTGAAAAACGAGCCCAGCTGAATGAATGAATGAATGAATGAATGAATGAAGTCTGTTGTTATGTGAATCACACCACGTGTCTGTCTTCTCACCTTCTCTCGCAGGCGTGCAGTGGGATTACACATTAATGAACTATGAGTTTGTTTGGGACGACCACGGGCTTTGGCACAGGAGGGACAGGTGTCTTTGGAAACGCAGCGACAGACAGCCACAACCCCATGAAGGTAAACCAGCAGGGAGTCAGAAAGCCTTTGATGCGGCTCCTATACATTGTCATGAATGTGTCCTTTCGTTTTACATTGTGCTCCACAGTGTTTCCACACTCTCATCGCAGTTAAAACATGAGATACTACCAGTGAATGTGGTCAGACTGCAAGTGATGTTGGTACATGATTTGTGGACATGTAAGAGACTTTTAAGTGATCAGCCTAAAAAATCAAACCTCGCTGAAATCTGGTAATAATTGCATGGACAATATATATCGAATGTCATTTAATTAAAACCTTTGGTGTTCAAATGATCCGATTGATTGATTGATTAATTAATTAACAGAAGCTTATGTGTCAACTTTTTATCTTTTTTCTCACAGTATCGTTAACTGGTTTGATTCTTTCTTTTTTTTTATTTACAAAAAAAATGTATATATTTTGATCATGTAGAAATGTAGGTATATCTTCATTTAGAACATATACATTTATTTATTCAGCAGACGCTTTCATCCAAAGCGACTTACACAGATAACAATCAAGCTATAGTGCGATAAGAAGCGTTAGTGCAGCAATAAGTGCTGGTGACAGTTCTTAAGGAGTAGATCTGTCATGTAGTGCTAGGAGAGAAGGTACTCTCTGAAGAGCTGGCTCTCTAGATTGAATTGCACCAACAGGTCATAGTGATTTTACAATAACCTGCACACTATCGTCTCTCTTAGCGAGCCATTTGTATTTGAAATGAGTTCATGTATTGGATTCACCCTAAAATATCTTTGTCATGATCCATCTCGCTGTCAACAAACCTGACAAATTCGGTTAGATTAATTCAAACCAGCAAGAA
This sequence comes from Larimichthys crocea, assembly GCF_000972845.2. Classification (NCBI taxonomy): domain Eukaryota; kingdom Metazoa; phylum Chordata; class Actinopteri; family Sciaenidae; genus Larimichthys; species Larimichthys crocea. The sequence goes on along the minus strand of NC_040016.1, from coordinate 4,749,926 downwards.
GCAAAAGATCTAGACTCATGTCAAGCTGAGACAGAACATGGTTTATTGTTTGATGTCTTTCTTTGTTGTGTGTGTGTTCCTGATTTGTCCTACAGGATGTTGAGGTGACTTCACCTCCAGATGACAGCATCAGCTGTCTGGCTTTCAGCCCCCCCACCATGCCAGGAAACTTCCTCATCGGAGGATCCTGGGCCAACGATGTGAGTTATTTATTCAGTCATAATAATTGTGTACTCTTGTAGCTGGATTTCATAAACCCAGGATTATGATGAATTTAAATGTAGGATTTGAGTACAGCTGAAGTCTTTCACCATAGTTGTCTTCCAAACTTAATTACTTAACTCTGCTCTATCATATGTCCTCAGGTCCGGTGCTGGGAGGTGCAGGATAATGGACAGACTGTCCCCAAAGCCCAACAGATGCACACAGGTCCAGTGCTGGATGCATGCTGGAGCGATGTAGGTCTCATCAAACCAGAGTAATTTAAGCTCTGTAACAGATGCAGTCTGCTGGCCCACAGAATAATTTATGATGTGCTTTTCTCTTTAACCAGGATGGGAGTAAAGTTTTCACTGCTTCATGTGACAAAACAGCAAAGATGTGGGATCTTAACAGCAATCAAGCGATGCAGATTGCACAGGTTGGATGAGAGTTCCCAGATCAATCATGTGGTCTCGAGAAGGAAGCAGATGTTATCTGACACCTCACCATTTCTCTTCACAGCATGACGGTCCGATCAAAGCAATCCACTGGATAAAAGCCCCAAACTACAGTTGTATTATGACTGGCAGCTGGGACAAAACACTGAAGGTACAACATCAATTTCAATGCATCAGTCAGCGTGCTTGAAAAGACAAGAATGCAGTCTTTACTTTTATCATCACATAAACAGGAAATAAAATGGTCCAGTTTGAGTGATACATCCATGACATTGCAACTATAATGATCACTTAAAAAGCCAATCAGACAGTGGGGGTTCAAACATTGTTTTTAACAGGGTTATCAAAAGAATTGATACTTGCATACTCTTTGTCTCATTGTGGTATTGGAAGAGGTATAGAGTGTCATTTTTTAAAACTAGTACTGAAGTTTAAAATTCTAAATAGCTTTTCTATGTTATCTCTTCAGTTCTGGGACACCCGCTCTCCCAATCCCATGATGTCTCTGCAGATGCCAGAGAGATGCTACTGTGCAGATGTTGTAAGTATGACACACATTTTATGTTTCTTGTGTAGATGATTGATTTTGTGGATTTTTTAAAAAAATTTCCTTTTTAACCTCCCTGACTGTCATATGTAGGTATATCCCATGGCCGTGGTTGCCACAGCTGAGAGAGGCCTGATAGTGTACCAGCTGGAGAACCAGCCTTCTGAGTTTCGCAGGATAGACTCTCCTCTCAAACATCAGGTGAATGTTAATCCACCATGAGGCTTATTTTTTCCCACTTTTATTATTTCTCTGTATACATTGTTGTTTGTATTGCCACAATAAAAATTTCAAAGTTATTGATTTTCTATGCATGACTGCTTTTTTGATCCAATGACTCCTCTGCCCTGCAGCACCGCTGTGTTGCCATATTCAAGGACAAGCAAAACAAGCCGACGGGCTTCGCACTGGGTAGCATTGAAGGCCGAGTGGCCATTCACTATATCAATCCTCCAAACCCGTGAGTGTCTAAAAGTGAATGATTTTTTGAAGGATGTTTGATGATAATTTTGTTTTTACATAATTTAAAAGAAACTCACAAATGTGATCCCTTTCAGAGCTAAAGACAACTTCACCTTTAAGTGCCACCGGTCCAACGGAACCAACACAACCACTCCGCAGGATATCTATGCTGTAAGTTGTTTTAAACGTTGAAAACAGTGTTGACTGTGATAGATAAAGATATCATTTTAGATGCATATTTTTTGTATTGGAACATGGATGGACATGGATTTGATGCAAAGTGTTACAGCAGACACTGTTTGTCACAGCAGGAAATACTCATGTCTAAGTAATAACTTTTGACATAGCTGCAGTCAAACAGGTCTTTTAACAGTAATCAATATCTGAAATTAATATTAATACGAATATGGCTTAACATTAATGTCATTTACATTTTAAATACACTCATAAGTGCTGTACTTTTTAAATAATGCAATGATTTCCACATATTTCTTTCTGAGTTGACGCCATCTTGCTGAACTGCTTCGTGTATCTATACAACATAGTCAATCTGATTCACTAACCAGCCTGTTTATGTTTCTTAATGCCACACCTCACTAGTTTCTGTTTCCTCCCATCAGGTGAATGCTATCTCCTTCCATCCTGTCCATGGCACACTGGCTACTGTGGGCTCAGACGGGCGCTTCAGCTTCTGGGACAAAGATGCCCGCACCAAGTTGAAGACCTCAGAGCAGCTCGACCAGCCCATCACGGCTTGCTGCTTTAACCACAACGGCAACATCTTTGCATATGCTTCCAGTTACGACTGGTCGAAGGTAGGAGCTCGCATTTGCATTTCACAAGAATGGCTGAAAACTGTTGGCATGCACCTCGTGCTGGTTTTCTCACGGTTTGTAATTTTGTTCTCTCATATCTCTTCCTCAGGGCCACGAGTACTACAACCCCCAGAAAAAGAACTACATCTTCTTGAGGAACGCTGCCGAGGAGCTGAAGCCTCGGAACAAGAAATGGTGAGAGAAGGGCAGCCACTGTCTGTAACCGTGGAGACTGTAGTCACCGGATGGGGCTGCCCCACTTCCTCAGTGACATTGTGACTCTCAGTAGGGCCTTTAAAGGCACCCCATGATCCCTGGCGTGCATGGATATGGGCAGTAATGCCAGTTCAGATCTAGTACTGCCACGTACTGCTACAAGTAGCCATTTAGTATGGGGATGGTACTGCACTGATCTGAGTGAAGTCCTTTTGAAGGCTTGTGTGGTTTCTGCTGTAATAGTCTCTAAAAGCTGCCTGTACAATCAAGAATTTTGTGATGAAGCCTGCTGGCTTTTTTTCAAAGAGTTTTGAAAGAGTGGTGCTTTAGAAAATATTGAACATAGGCATCAAGCAATTTACAATGAATCAACCAATGTCTGCAAGGACTGATTTTTGTCTGCTGAAGAGTGTTGTACTGTTCTGTGCGAAAGGGGACACAGTGAACAGAAATAAACAAAAGGAAAAATGTTCTTTGTGACTGACGGCTCCCTCCTGTCTTTAGATTCGTCGTGCCAAGTCGCATCTCTTGTGGGGAAATGCGGAAGACCTGCTGCATTAGTGTGTGTATACGCTCGAGACAGACTCCTTCCTTTCGGCAAACACCTGGACCAATGTCGTGGTGCTGGGTGTACTGTGCATGGACCAATCAGAGGGGCCTACCCAACCTGGCGATGATGACAGCTGCGTGGCAATTGGTCTTTTAGGTCATCATAGAAGGGGAGGCCTTTTATTTGTCATTCATCTTGATGTTTCAGTTTTTTTTATGTGTCCAGCTCCTCATTTTTTTTTACAGCTTTCCAAAGACTTTTCATTCTCGTATGACTTGCTGTTTCTCCATGGTTTAGATCCATTAATGAAACTCGGATGTAAAATAAATATTAAATGCATACTATTAGATTTGAACATGTTTATTCCAACCAGAGGGACGTAGGTAGGTTAAGAAAATAACCTATTGTGTTTGCTGTATAAATGCTGGGGATTCACAGATCTGTATTGTGCATGCGAATCCATGAACTTTACCACTATCTCATATTTCAGCTGTAAATCTCAACATCACTGGAATCATCACAAAATCAAATAGATAAACTTTGGACAACATCTGTATTACACTGACCCCCTCCTGTCTGCTTGTTTTAATGCAAGTTAACCAGCAGGTGGAGCATATTGCCCTTCTGTGTGTTAACTCCAGCAGTTACCTGTAGAGATGTCCAGGAGCCGTGGTCAAAGTGTTAAACGGGACAGATGAGATCAAAGCGGGACAGTTGGGGCCCCTCCATGCAGGTTAAATCCTTTTGGCAGGAATACACAGCTGGAAATTGGGGGGGATTTATCAAGAGGATATGAATGAGGTGGTGTGGGCAGCTACAAAGGCAATGTGTGAAAAGTGAACCAGTTCATAGAGGAGAAGGTGTGAATTAAATGCCTTTTTATTGAGGTCATTAGAGTATCACCTCACTGTTAAGCCTGACCCTTGATACTTAGCAATGGAACTCCAAGGCACCAGGGGCGGGAAAATATGCTGCTGCCACAGTTCACCGGCTCCTCTCGGCTTTCATGGGGTGACACTGGTACCACTCCTCCTCTAGACCACTGTCTCCTGGACTGCTCAGTCAAGCAGCCAAGTTTGTTTTAATTAAAACAGAGAGGCCTCTGGTTCGACTGCACTCATGTTCGCAAATACTCACTGACTCCTAAAGGCACCAGGAGAGTATTTATTTGAATAAGTCATTTTAACTGTTGGATTGACCTGTTGCTGTGGTCCCAGAGGTTATCAGTGTTTGTGACTGGCATGTAGAGACATGTAGAAAGGGTAACCATGGCAGTGGAGAATAAGAGCTGTGAGCAGCGAGTGTACACTTAACATTTGCACCGTCTCTTTTAAAAATGTGCCAATCATTTACTTTTATGACAGGGTGTTGAGGTGGGACTGTTGAAGTTTGTCATGCTGTACTTTGACAAAAGAACGCATCTATGTAAAGCTGTCGTAGAAGTGAATTATAATAGATGTTCTACTAGTAAGATTGTTCCTGACTCCATTTGGGAAAGACCAAAGAGTACATTGAGAAAATAAATACACAAGTAATACTGTATTTGTGATGTGAAGTGACAGCACATGCTTATGGTGAAGGTTACAAACGTAGCATGGATGGATTGGTTCACTGTGTTTCTAGGTGAAGTGCTGCACTTTATTAATCCCACAACTCCTATATGTGCCATGTCATGATTATACAGCAAAGTCACAGTTTTTAAAAAAAAATCGTACATTAACTGCTGCTGTAGATAAAAATTAGAAATGTGATGTGGGGCTGGAAGCCTGGGCAATTACTTCCTCATCACAGCGTGCGCCATGTGGCGGAGCCGCGCTCTCGTACAGTACTTGAGGCTTTCTTTGTGTTGTAAAGGACAAAAGCAGGTGCAGCGCCGCGCCGGGGAAGGCGGACCAATGGGAGGAGCCGCTGCTCAAGTTGGCACTCAGCTGCCACGCCGATTGGCCAACAGTTCTGCGAGGGCGTGGCCTCAGCACGGAGTATAAAGTCTCCCGGCACATTTCCTCATAACTGCAAGAAGCAACCAGTGTGGACGCGACCGGAGGAGTTCCTGCAGTGTGAATTACACTTATCATCGTGTCGCTGCAACTTTAAAGCTCAGGGCAACACGAGAGGAGACACACACACACAGCGAGGTGTTTAAGTTTAGTTTCACTGATGCTGGGACGTTGTTAAAGCGCTTAGAGAGTCTTCAGCGTGCCTCCTGGTCTTCTCTCCGGCTGATCAATGCTTCTGCATCAGTTCATGAACGGAGCTCTGGAAGTCATGCATCCCACACCGCTTCAGAAAGACACTACTTTTACAAAAATCTTTGTCGGCGGGCTGCCGTACCACACGAACGATGCATCACTGAGAAAATACTTCGAGGCCTTTGGGGACATTGACGAGGCTGTGGTGATAACGGACAGACAGACCGGTAAATCCAGAGGATACGGCTTTGTGAGTACCAACAAGACGAGCCACGCACCAACACGTCTATCCTCATTCACAACTTTTAAACCGCATTACAGCCTACTTAGTTACTGTATTTCCGCCGTATCGCTCAGATCCGGACTGTACACAGTCTTGTTTTTAGTGTCTACATGTCAGAGCATTTCATGCGTTACTGTCTCTCCCCTGTCTCTCTGCATGCGGGAATCTATGATTAAATTATATTTACTGTATGCAATCATTCAGATTTATGTCAAAGGTAATCATCCACTGAAGCTTACACGCATAATTGCACCACATCTGTTTTTTTTTGGGGTGGGGGGTTGTTTTTTTTTTTTTTATCTCGCATGGCTGGCTTTGGTTATTTTAGCCTAATGAGGATGAGGGATCACACAAGTTGATGGATAACTAAGAAGATTATATTTCAACATATGTCTCATGTCCACATCCCCCTTAACCCTAAACCCACCCAGTGAAGCCCACACCCCCCTTTACGTGTGTGTGTGTGTGTGTGTGTGTGTGTGTGTGTGTGTGTGTGTGTGTGTGTGTGTGACCGTCTGCACTACTTACTTGCTTGCTTTATATGGTTATTTTGGAGCACTGGGGAGGTTGACCTTGCACACCCTGCCCTCTATTGTCAAGGACCGGAGAAGTCGGCTGTAGCACATGATTTACATCATCTTTGGCTGCTGAGAGAGAGATTTCAACATCAACAAACTGGCTCTCTCATATAGTGTAGTGCACATTTATGTGGAAATTCCCCTTTGATCCTATCTTTTATCTGCCGACAACACAAGCCATAGAAAATGCTTAAAAGTTCATAAGGCATGGACCAAGTCTCGTCCAGTGGGGAAAGTGTTGTTTGCCGGTACGTTAATCACAACCTGATCCTTGGCCAGACTTGCTTTAAGTCAGGTTAATGAAAAATATCCCAGGACCCTTGGTCTAATTTAAATCTGCACTACAATCTGACTTATCTGGCTCAAGGCAGATACAGATAGTTATTCTGTCTTTGACACAAAGAACAGAAGCAGCACCAGAAATGCAAATATTTACCAGAACCTTGCAATGACACATCAGCACAAATGTACTGTCAGGCCAAAGAAGGACTGGAAAACTCTTATGTGTGCATGTTTACTTCTAAAGACAGAATTGTAAGACAATTGCTCTCAGTGTTTACACATCAGCTCCTTAACTCCAAGGAAAGCTGTCCTGAGAGTCTCGCTCGTATTAAACGGCTGCATATTGAAGCCGGTGTTTCAGGTTTAACAGGCTTGGACACCACACACATTTTGTGCAGCAGGAGGGGAGAAGAGGGAGGGAGGTAGGGAGGTAGGGAGGTAGGGAGGGAGGCGCCCCAAAGCTGAGCGCACCTTTTTTCTAAACACACTTCAGAGGTGGATTAGTAGAACCCCCCACAGCAAGGCTCTTCGCAGTGTAAACACAGCCTCGCTCCTTCCTGTGTGTTCACAACACAGGCCCTGGAGTGGGCTTTGTTCCGGATCCTTCCACAATGAAGAGGCAAAAGGGGAAAAAAAAAAAAACAGTCCTCTTAAAACAAAGTAAACCATGGCCTACATTCACTGCTCAGTCCACACGCCGAGGTGACTGAACCCTCTGAGTTGGCAGAATGTGGCAATCAAAACAGAAGGGCTCGTCTAATGCCAGGAGGGAGAGAGGAGGGGTGGACTAATACCAATCTCCTTAATATTTTGTCCCTAATTGGATAAGCTCCTTGTTGCTCTTCCCAGATCCATATTTCAGCAGGTCTGCCCATGGTTGAGTGGCAATCAAGTGGCTGGCAACCGCTGCTGTGGGCAGTTTTCAAAGCTTATCATTGTGCTTTGTTTGTGGTTTCCCTTCGTCCGTCGTCTTGTGAGCAACAGAAACCGGGAAACAGTGGAAAACATGTAGGCAGGTTTCTGATAGGACCAACTGATACATTTTTTATGCATTTCAACTGTTTTTTTGTTTTTTGTTTTTTTACTTTGCTTTAATAGTTGATGTATAACCAGCTTGGGATGCCATGCCACCATCTGTTTGTTACACAAGACAATGATTTATTGTCTTGTGAGACCTTGTTGACAAGTCTCACTCTGTCATCAGGTGACAATGACAGACCGAGGAGCAGCAGAGAGAGCCTGCAAGGATCCCAACCCCATAATCGATGGCAGGAAGGCCAATGTCAACCTGGCCTACCTGGGTGCCAAACCCCGCAGCATACAGACAGGTGAGATACATGTTTCACACATCAAATGCATCATTTCTGATATCATGGAGGCAATAGTGCTTCCACTCTAATTAACTAATAGTCGTTTGGGTGTCATAGGAGATGAATTCATAACTTTAAACCATTAAAAAAATCAGTGGAATGAGGATATCTCTGAAATGGAGAAACGGCTCATTTAACACAAACTTCCTTGTTTTACTGTCCTGTTCCCTGGGGGATGTAAGAGACTACCGTCCGCATTGTTAATGTGCAACATTATAACATTCAGTTTTTCAAACGCATGCATGTTTTGCTGCTTCTTGCGCATTTGAAACTGTTGTTCCATTTGTGGTAGATTTGAAACAGGCACTGCCTCTGTCTCTCCGTGCCCTCTGTGTATTGTTCTCCAGTCCTCCTCCTCTGTAAATGCAAATGTGTGTGTCTGACAGCCGACCTCCTATCTTCCAGGCATATCCATCGGAGTACAGCCCATTCACCCGGCGCTCATCCAGAGGCAGTATGGGTAAGTGAGCGGGAGTGGGTGCTTGTTGTATTCTCTTGTATTCCTCTCTGTGGGGCACCACTAGGCTACTATTTCTTTGACAAACATGGCCTCTAGAAAGTACATGTCAGTTTCTGTGTCCACATGCAACTCCTGAAGTAGCCTATTAGCATATTTGAGTTTTGTAGGGCTGGGAGGGCTGAGAGATGGTTCACATATCTGTGGCAATAGAAGAGCATTCCAGAGGTGAATGTGTGACTCACTTGCTGGCTTCTGTCAGGGGCCTCTTGACTCGTGTACCTGCCTGAGTGGGCTCTGACACTGAGAAGGCTACCGAGAAGTGGCTGTGTTGTAGAAACAGCCTGAGCAGCATCTAGGAGGCACGGTCTGCTGAGCAGCTAATGAGCATTTCACTGCAGTAATGACTCTTCTTACCCCCTACAGCTCCCAGAATTCATCCCTCACCAACACATTGTACACACACAAATCTCGGATCTGTCTGTAAGATTAAAATACTGCCAACTCCCAACTACAGTGGGTTTGTGACTTTGACACATGGGCGCGTGTAGAAATGCAAATGAATTAACAAATACACACATGTTTATGGTGCAGATGTATATTTATCATATAGATATGAATGATGCTGAAACAAATGGTTGATTTGTTTAGTCAGTCAAAAGCTGTTTTGACCATCAGTTAATTCTGTAAGTCATTTATCAAGCATCAACATGAGAACATGAACATAAACGAGCTGCTTCTCCCTCCTTTATTTTTCCCTCCTCACTCCCTTTTCTCTATTTTTGTAAACTGTTGGTCCACAACCAGCAGTTTTCTGATGTTTTATAGGCTAAATCCATTATTTGAAAGAAATTATCAGCAAATTATTGTTATTGAAAGTTGCAGCCAGAGATATATGATCAGATTTGAGCTAAAAAATGAATTAGAATTTATTCTTTTCTGACATTTTATGAAGTAAATAATTAAATCAATCATTTGAAAACATAATGTGCAGATCAACATATAATGAAGTAATCAGTAATTGCAGCCCTGTACAGACAGAGGAAGTGTGGAATGGAAATCCCAGGACTGTCCACAGGGACATGGACATAATAACAAAGCATTTGGTTTTGAAGGTTAGAAGAAGTTAAATCAACCATATATATCCTTGTAAGATCTCATGATGAATCTCAGGGTCCATTAGGGCCATGTCCCAGCATGTTCAGAGACCTTAAGGAGGACACCAATGTCCACACTCCTGCTAGCATTGTGAGCATGCATGGCACCGAAACCCGGAGGGGTTTTGAGATGTGGAGCACAGCGCAGCGCAGCTTTGAGGCATGTGCCTGACAGGTGCTGGCTCGTATTACAGCCTTTTACACCCCCTTAATCTCCCATGACCACCACCCCAGAGACGAAGGCGCATGGAGCACCTGTCCGTTCCCTCTGAGGTTCCTCTGTATGGCGGGTGACAGACGCAGGCCTCCCTAAGATGTCGAGCATACAAGTGGCTTTTCTCTCAGCCTCTCATAACCCCCCTCCCCCTCAAACCCCTTGACAACATATGGCGCGAGGACATGGTCTGAAGTAGGATTTCGAACCGTGCTGGAGCATTGCATGTAGCGGTGGTGTGCTGGTTTGGACTCACAGCTGTGTGTATAGCTGTGGTCAGCAGATGATGTGGACTGTGAGGGCCAGAGTGGGTCACTGAGGCCAGGGACATTGTTTGGATGGGCCGGGGAGGAGTTGCTGGTGTGCTTGCAGATTTGT